>NW_020174648.1:2076458-2083856 GCF_003031525.2 Neophocaena asiaeorientalis asiaeorientalis | reverse complement strand
TGTGGCCTCTCCCGTTGCGGAGCACAGGCTCCAGACGCGCAGGCTCAGCGGCCATGGTTCACGGGCCCAGCCGCTCCGCGGCATGTGTGATCCTCCCGGACCGGGGCACGAACCCGTGTCCCCTGCATCAGCAGGCGGACTCCCAACGACTGCGCCACCAGGGAAGCCCTTCTGAATCTTCTAGTTAATACTTTTTGGGTGACTGACCCTGCTTGTTCTTTTATTCCCCTTGATAGCTCCATTTTTTTCTCAAAGGGCACCCACTACAAATGTACTCCTCAAGCCTCCTAAAACAGCTGCTGGTGATTGATCAACTGTACGCAATATAGCACTGATCAAAGGGATCAAAGAAAAAAATGTCAAAAATCCAAACATGTAAATCATAGTTGTTTTTCTTTTTTTAATTAATTTATTTTATTTATTTATTTTTGGCTGCATTGGGTCTTCATTGCTGTGCGTGGGCTTTCTCTAGTTGCGGAGAGCGAGCGCTACTCTTCATTGCGGTGCGTGGGCTTCTCATTGTGGTGGCTTCTCTTGTTGCAGAGCACGGGCTCTAGAGCACAGGCTCAGTAGTTGTGGCTCACGGGCTTAGTTGCTCCGCGGCTTGTGGGATCTTCCCGGACCAGGGCTCGAACCCATGTCCCCTGCATTGGCAGGCGGATTCTTAACAACCGTGCCACCAGGGAAGCCCTAAATCATAGTTTTATAGTTACTGGTAGGACTAGCCATGATTAGATTTATCAAGGAAAATTATTACTTAAATTATGAAATGCAGTATTTATTTCTTATTGATTATGTAAGAATTATCTTTATCTTTGAAGAGGCAGGGGACAATGCATGAAAATATTTGGGCATTTGAGCTGAATATGAATACATAATTATTATTATTTTGTTTTTTATTTTTTGCGGTACGCGGGCCTCTCACTGTTGCGGCCTCTCCTGTTTGCGGAGCACAGGCTCCGGACGCACAGGCTCAGCGGCCATGGCTCACGGGCCTAGCCGCTCCGCGGTATGTGGCATCCTCCCGGACCGGGGCACGAACCCGTGTCGGCAGGCGGACTCTCAACCACTGCGCCACCAGGGAAGCCCCATAATTATTTTAAATTAGGAAAATGATTAATAAAAATTGTTTAGCCATTTAAAATAGTAAAGATAAGAAATAATGTATTATAATTTACTACTTAGTAAGTTAATTATTTTATGTACATACAAAGTATATTGTATTTTAAAAATAATGAATTTGGGTTTATTATATTAATAGACACGTTTGATTTTGTTTTATTTATATACTACCAAAATATAATTAAAGAAGATATAACTTTGAAATTAAAATTTATAGTAACTATAACTTCAAGTCTTTGCTATAATAAAATTGGATTCGGAAATAACTTAGGCTCTTCTGTTTGTTTTTTAGTTATTAAGTCGAAAAGACAAAACTACCTTTGAAAAATTAGAATATGTAATGAGTAAAGAAGATAACTACAAAAGACTCAGAGACTATATAAGTAGCTTAAAGATGACACCTTGCATTCCCTATTTAGGTGAGTTACATCATGTGTGTTCATTATGCCTGGTTGTTGCTCTGCCTTAATCAGTAGTTTATATAAAATTCAATATATTTTAAAAGTTCGTGTGTCCTTTAAAGAAATTAAAGGATTGTTAAGTTGAAAAAATAGACTAGAGGAATGTGTTAGCTTATTACCTGGAGTGTATTTTCATGTCTTCTTAGAGATGGACCATATGGTAAAGCAATATGTTTTACCTATTTTAGTAATGCTTTTAAAGAATGAACCAATAGTTTGCAGTGAAGTTTAATGCTGTCAAAATATTTAACATTAACTAAAGAAATTGATCAGAAGATTTAATGAATTTATTTTCAACATCGTGAGTTCTCACTTTATGTAGTTGGCAGATATTTTACAGTGAATTATGAAAAGCAGTCTCAATGAATATTGGTGTTACTGTTTTCCTGGAAGAAATAAGCTGTTTAGCTGTGGAAATTTAGCTCAGTGCTGAGACAGACAAATCTGTATTTGACATATTATTTGCCTAAGAATGTATCTCTTTACTATATAGTTTACAGTGTTGATGAATTCCAAGAAGTATTGAACCTAATAACATTATAAGCTTATGTTCAACAAAATATGAATAGTAATGCCTTATTAGGTATTTGAATAAAAAAGACTGAAACCATACTGTTTTAAATGTATATGTAAATTTAAATACAGAAAATACTTTATATTATATACACCTAGTATATGCATTAAAATAAATTGGTTTGATCCCATGTAGAGAGTAATCAAATGATAACATTTGCTTTGTCCCAGTATCCCCTTTGCTCCCCTATCTCCACTTTGTCTTTTATGTAACTACTCATACTGGATTTCACCATAACTATTTTTGAAAATAATGGAAAAACCTGTTACCAGTTTAGGAGACTCTACAGTGTAAACGTTGAAGTCTTTACAATACCGGTGACCAGAACGCAAAGCAGGGACAAAGACAGTTGATGACACTGTCATTCAGCTGCTCTACGGCATCAGCCTTAGTTTGTCAGAGAAGACTTGAACTTATTAGACCATTGTGGGACATTCTAGAATTCCAGTGGTAATGGGGAATGTTGTACACCCTGAATTGAAGGCAGAATACTCCTATGCATTGTATAGATAGTGGCCACTACATACCATTTGTCTGTTTCTTTGATAAATAGTTCAGGGCCATAATAAGCATGACTCAATCAGAGAGGCTGTAAGCTGGATATTAGGAAAGACATTCTGCATGTGCTCCACTTGTCACCTTGGCTGTGCCCATTCTTGAAAGATGTAATTTGGGGAGAGGAAGAATAGAGGATTTTAAAAAGTCATCAATATCTTCATACTCCATAAAAACATAAACTTTTTATAGCATAAAGAACATTAGACTGAGAATTGGGAACCATAAATTCCAAAATGGCTCTACCATACTAACTTTTCAGGTCATTGAATTGTCTTCCTTAAGCCTTGTTTTCTTTACCTAGAAATAGCACACATAGGACCAGAATCATGTTCTTCTTAAGGCTGGCTGGGACCACAGTGGTCTCTTGTATCTAATTCACTTATATTACAATTGAGAAAACCGAAGTCCAGAAAGGTAAAAGAGCTGGCTCATAATCCTAAAACCTAGTTAATGACAAATCTGAAGTTCTGATCTAGCATCTTTCCAATTATACCTGCTAAACTCTCATTCTAAAATTTACTGATTCTATGATTGCATTTTTTTCTCATTGAAATGTTTTTCTCAAATTTCATAATTTGTATTTTTTAGAAAAAGATTATTTCCTATTGAAAATGGGAAAATAACAATATAAATCCTTGTGCTCTGATGTCTAGTTCAGAGGTCTTTGTTTTATATTTATTCAGAGTAGAGACTTCAGTACAAGATTTGATGTTGTCTGTGCATGTGCACATAAGCGTACTCTCACGCACGTACAAGGGCGGGGTGGGAAATCGTTGAATAGTGGAATCTGGAAAGGTTTTCCATTAAAGAATATACCTGTTTTCTCCCAGCACTGGTACCTAAAACAGAGTAATTGTTCCTGTGGGTTAAAGCAAATGAGGCAAATATTGAGGTGCAGAAGTTGGTTTGGAGAAAATAATAGAACCACAATCTTTCCTGTGTCTTCAGTTTGGTCTCCATTGACTCCTCAGTTCAGTTCTTTTTCAGTTTATATATTCTCATGACCCAGAATCTCCCTTCTCACTATTACCTGTAATTTTGTGAGAGGTTGATGCTAGTTATTTCTGCTTATTGAAATTCTCCACTTGTAGCACCAGTCTCTCTTGATTTGCCTTCTACGTTTCTGGCTTTTGTTTTATCGATTTCTCTTTCTCTGCCTTTCTCTTAAATCTGTTCTTATAAAGGTCTCAGTCCACTTCTTTTCTTCCTCTATATGCTCACTTGGAGTAGTCTCATGCAGTTTTTTTCTGTATATTGCCTGATGACTCCCAAATCTTACACTAGACCTGTACATCTAATTGTCTTTGTAATTCCTGCAGCCTGGTAACATTTTAGGTACTCAAATACTGATTGAATGAGATATGTATTGGTAACTCTTAATTTAGCATGTTCAGAAGTAAATTCGTCATTTTTCCCCTTCTTCCATACCTGATCCCCATCTTATTTCCTGGCTTAGTCTACTAGTGATCACAGTGTTGCATTATCTGCACTGCTCCACCACCCTAGAAACCTGGGGGTTTTGTTTTTGTTTTTGTTTTTTTTTTTTTACTGAATTTCTCCTCCTCCACTTCTTATATTCTCTGTTGACACAAGATGCATGTTTCTGAGGGTTGTTCAAGAATTAGAAGCCAAAGGGAGGGGTGGGAAACGGCAAAAACTTAAGTTAAAATAGAGAACATACACTTTAGCATCTACATAATTTTATACATTGGACTCTTCATATAATTATTCATCCCTATACCAGTTTGTGAAGAAGCATCTGAGAATGTAAGATGATTGTGGAACATTTGGCACAAACATTTGGTAGACTTGGGAAGGGAAAGTGAAACATTGAAACGTTTGTCAGACAAGTTATTGTGACTCAGTTTAGTCCATTTCCAGCATGAAAATCGTCTTTTTAATGTAGTGACAGTTTCATTTTATCGCAAAATTTGAGATTAAATGTATTCATTCCATCTATCAAAACATACATGCTTTTCCTAAGAAAATGTGAAGCATTTTCAACTTCATACAACTTTTTGACTGCTTGATTTATTTATGTCATAGACAGCTGGTTCATTTTCTCATTCCTAATCTTCAATACCGAAGTGTGTTGAAGAATGAAGATTTTACAATAGTTTATATCCTGCTAATATTTACATTGTTCATATTTTGTTCTAATTTAAAATGAATTAGGATTGTGATTTTTAAATTTAACTTTTCTTTATTTCAGAATTTTTTTACCAGTCATATTAAACTAGGCCCAGGGCAGATAGATGCCAAAAAAGTCAACATTTACAAGATGCTGTACATTTGATAGGAGAGAACCTGTCCCGAAGACATTTGAAAGATAATGCTCATTATTCATATTGGTAGCTTCTATTTAACTATCTCTCTTCAAATATACAGAATTTGCATAATGCTACCCTTTATCCATTATGTCTGCAAAGGTTCTTTTGGAACAAATGTATCAACCAAAAGAATCTATCTACAGTGCACAGAGAAAAGGTGAAGGCTAATTATCTATTTCTTAACATGAGAGACATGATCCAAACTAATGGTGTTTTTGCCCCTAAAAATTATGATCAGAACCAACCATTTTTTGTGAAGCTTAAAAAAGAATATGGAGGTTTGTATGCTAACAAAACTCTTATTTTGATACTGCCAGATTTATTTATAATTCAATGTGGATTAAATTGTAAGAAGTAGAAAATGTTTTCTTGGCTTTCAACTCATCATCCCTTGAAAAATTGTCTCTTCTGTTGGTTTGCATTCAAGGTAAAAATTAGTCAGCCTGGACAATATAGTGAAAAATTCTTAGACTAAGGATACAGTTTTTCTGGAGAGAAATAGTTTGGCAAATCTCAAGGAAAAAATTGTTTTATATGAGAATTATTGCTTTAAATCTGAAAATCATTAACAGCACTCATTTGTTCTTGTCATTGGAGAACAATCTTAAGGAGCTTATTGCAGAATTTGGCATGGGAAGTTTTGCTTTGCTGGAGAGAGAGAAAAAGAACATTGTGCAAAAATAATTTAGTTGTATGAAACATAAATATTCTTTCATGTGCATTTTCTAACCTCATTTCTACTTTATTTATGTAATTTTGGGAAGATGCAGTAGCTCAACCAGCTTAGGTGGTTTTCTGAGAAGGAAAGCATATGTTTTTAAAACTATGGAAATAAGTTGTTGCAGTTCTATACATTGCTTTCTATTAAGTAGAAGCAGAATGTTACAGAGAAGTTTTTTAAAACTCTCCTGCCCTTCTGTAGGACATGAGTACACTGTTTTGATGTGTCTACGTATGACTTCATCTCTTGTAGAGAAAGTCCCCTGCCCCAACTTAAAGATTTTCATAATAGGCCTTTTTTTTTCTTAAGAAGAGAAAAGCTGTCCTTGTATCCATCTGTAATATGGGATATAGTGCCCCTCTCATCCCCTGTCCTCTGACAAGCACCATTTTGTTTTCATTAATCTCTTTCCCTCAGCAGTGTATAAGCCCTGAATTTGTCTTGGTCCAGGGCTCTATGTTTAGCATATAGAATAAAAGCGGGCACTTACTTACTTATTGGTTGACTTAATTAATTAAATGATCCCTTTCTGGCTCTTCCCATTGTCCCAGCAACTTCTTTTGTTTTAAATACATTTATTTGTGTGCACTTTTGTATACAACTCCCTACCCACCCCCAGTTTTCTTCTGGTGCATCAGCTGGCCATCCAGTGTTTGCTTAGCACTATTCTTGGTGATAGATGTAGAACAGGGATCAAAATGGACTTTGTTCCTTCCTTTGTGGAACTTAACATCTCTTTAATGCCAAAGGCTCAAGTTGATGTCATTACCTTGTGAATAATCTCTCCTATATCCTATGTCATGAAAGAGGTACATAACATTACCAGGCCTTGATAGCGGTGTCCTCATCACAGCTAATGAGATGTTTAAAGCATGCCTAAACTTACAAGGACTTTCAGATTTCATCTGATCCTCTTTTATGTCACTAGTTTTTAACCTATGTTGATCTCTGAGTAGAATATAGTTCTTTAGTTTTACATTAGTTTGAGAAATTTTTGCTAATCTATGTATAAATATTTTCAAAAACAGTAGCTTTTTATTCACATTTCTATTCAGATAATTTCAACAAAGTCCAAAGCTTTCTGCAGCTCTCTGGGAATTAATGAGATTGTTTTCCTGCCCCATTGGTAGAATTTTACTTGGTTAAATGTATAGACGTCTCTGACACTGATCTCAAAAATGCCTAATGGTCAAAAAATGTCATTGGCTTTTCATATTTTAAGAGTTTTATTCCATTTTCCTTTCTTTTGTTTAATTTGTGTATAATACACACCACGGATTACTTTACCTTATTCTTCTCATTAAGATTACATATTGAATTCTAAAACAGCAATAAAGCATGTTCAGTCATTTTCTTTTGAATCTTGAGAATGAGCTCTGGCCAAATGGCAGCTAGCCCTAGCTTTTTCTTTAGCCAGAATTACATTCCCATTTTCCATTACCTCATTTATATCCCCTTTTACCCTCATTCTTTTTTATATATTTAAAATTCTTCTAACATTCTTTAATAGTATATTTTCTGAAGTTTACTTTAGACCACTCAAAGACTTGTGATATAAAAGGGCTGGGAGGGGGGCTTCCCTGGTGGCTCAGTTGTTGAGAGTCCGCCTGCCGATGCAGGGGACACGGGTTC
>NW_020174648.1:2050917-2076387 GCF_003031525.2 Neophocaena asiaeorientalis asiaeorientalis | reverse complement strand
CCAAAAAAAAAAAAAAAAAAAAAAAAAAAAAAAGGGCTGGGGATGGGGTTACATTGATTTCTTTCCCATTTTCATAGTTTTTCTCTTAGTGGCCTTATATCTTTAAAAAATATCGTGTGTAGAAGCTATACAGATCTGCATTTTAATCATAAACAGGATCAGGTTCCCCCAGTTGCAGCAGCTTTGCCAGTAGTGTTTCCAACAGCTGATATTTCAGTAATGTATTTTGTAAATTTTTTAGCAAACCTTAACAGGAGACTAATAATAAAAATCTTAATAAGTAACATTTATTTGCAACTTAATCCTCTATGCCCAACACTGTATACTTCACATAAATTATCTAATTCTTAACAACAACGTATAAGATACGTGATATTATTCATATATTATAAGTGAAGAAACTGGGACAAGGGAGGTTAAATTCACTTGCTACAAAGATATGCATTATAACCATTTCATTTATAGTTCAAAGAAAGCATTGTGGGATTATATTAATATTTTGGAAATCTGTCTTTAGTTTTAATTTTGAGTTCATTCTTCAGTCTTTCCTGTAATTATCTATAGAATTATGATGTAATATAACTATTGACCCCACTGATAAAATTGAAAACTGAGCTTATTTTTAGATGGCTTTTTGAGGAGGGGTCGTGGCATCATTCTTTTCTTACTTATTTTCTCAGACACTAAATAAAAGACTAAAAAATTGTTAGGATGTAATCATTTTTAACTTACCATTGATTAATTTAAATATATAAAAATCATATCACATTAGTAAAGGTTTACAAGTAATTTGAAACATTTTCATGATTGTGGAAGTTTTTACAGGCTTATTATTACCAGTAGGAGTCCTAAGAAATATAATGCTAGAAGAATTAGCACTCCTGTATCATGACTCATAGAGTCAAGTGAATATTAGACTGAAAATTTGATCTTTATACTCAACCAGGCTTGGAGCCTGAGGATGAGCTTGTTAGTTCATATCTACTAAATTTCAGTATGGTTTCTAATATTGGCCTTATCCAATATCTCATGTTTTAAAAGTCTACTTCAGAGATGCCAAGTTTCCTTGACATTGATGGTATCCCATTGAGTGGAGAATAGAGTCTAAGTCATTTTTAGGGTAAGCTTCATTTCATTTATTAAAAATAACTAAGCATAAATAATCCTTCTATAAACCAGCTGCAGGGTTATAGCTCAATGTTACTGAATGTCAGGCAACCACACCTTATTCCTTGGTAACCTGTAAAGTAGCTAGCTATCGGACCTTGCCTGCCATACATGTGACTTATCTAATCTCTGACAAGATTCTCATTAGGCTGAAATCCCTTACTATAGCTATTCTTACCTTAATTTTTCTTACGGCCCATTCTCTTAACTACCTGCTGTAACAGCTGACATAGCTCTGTTAGGTTTGCAAATGAAGATCATGGATCGGTGTAATTTTGCACCTGAAAATTTGGATATATTGTTTCTTTTAGTACATTTATTACTCACTCTATGCAAGGCACCGTGATAGGTAATGCAGAAAGTACATAGATGAGCAGTAGTAATCTGGCACTTAAAGGCTACTGAGTACTTACTAGTGTCAGGCATTATTCTAAATGTTTTACCACATGTATTACCTCCTTTGATTTTCACAGTAACTACGTGAGCTAGGTACTGTTGTTATCTCCATTTTATAGATAACGAAACCAAGGCAGGAATACATAAATTGCCCCAGGGAACACAGGTACCTGGTAGATTTGGGCCACAAACCCAAGCAGTTCTGCTTTTAGGACCTATGCTTAGCTATGACATAATACCGCTTCTTTTTTTTTTTTCCCTTTGCGGTATGCGGGCCTCTCACTGCTGTGGCCTCTTCCGTTGTGGAGCATAGGCTCCAGACACGCAGGCTCAGCGCCCATGGCTCACGGGCCCAGCCGCTCCGCGGCATGTGGGATCTTCCCGGACCGGGGCACGAACCCGTGTCCCCTGCATCGGCAGGCGGACTCTCAACCACTGCACCACCAGGGAAGCCCAATACTGCTGCTGCTTCTTTGATCTCAAGGAACTCACTTGCCTAAGTCATTCTTAAGCTTTCCAGGAACTTCAGAGCAGAACTATATCACCTCTATAAAGGAGAGCACAATGCACCCTGTGGCCAAGGCAGTTAGCATTCAGCACAGTTTTCTAGTTTGTTGACTTTCACATGATTCTAGCTTTAATAATATTCCTCTTCTGTGAAAATTCTCTAAGACTTGTCTTTAATAGGGTTTTGGATGTTTAAGTGAAATGCTGTAGTTCTACAAATAAATGGAATGCCCTAGTAAAATTTTATTCAGTTAAGATTTGATGAAACAATTAGATGCCTAATTTCTCCCAGAAATCTTACAGCAGATTTTTCTGGTTCTGGGGATGGTGGAGAGGGACTTTAAAGCCATCCCGAAAGGACCACAGGTAAAGCAAAGAATAACATCAGGGTTTCAGGGTTTGATGTTCTCTTACCTTCTTTCACCAGAAGTTTTATTTTGAGATGTGGCAGAGCAAAAACATTGGTCGTGTTGATGGACTTGAGTTGTTCAGATAATTATAATTATCTTCAGTTTTGACTGGTTGAGCAAAAGTCTCAAGAGATTTCTCTAAAATTTTTAGTTCACAAATGAATTAAAGGAAGGTCAGCTCTAAGCAGAACATAATTTCTAGAAGAAAATTGTTCTAGAAGATTGGTAATAAAGTTGTTAGTTGCAAAGATGAGTTAAAGATACACACACACACACTGGAATTGGCAGTTTGGACTAGCCAAACCCCTGTGTATTCCATTCTGAAGCTGTTGAATCTCAGTATTGGAAAAATATCTAACAGTTTCTTGAAGTTGTTTTAGTCTCACCTGTAAGTATGCAGTCATGCTTGTAAAGCTGTCCAAGCTTTCTGACTTGACTAGCAGACAAGTTTTTTCTAAATAGTAAAGATCAGTAAATTAGGGAGGGAAAAGTATTAATAAATAAACTTAGAGTTATAATTCAGTTCTTTAAACCATTGGCTCACTAAATATTCTGCACTTTTGTAATATCAACACTTTACTGATATAACAACATAAAATAGATTTCAGGAGATTTTGATGTTCAGCAAATCATATGAAGATAATATTGAAAAATTCATTTGTATATTTCTGTTTTTATAAATTGACCATTTAAATACGGCATACGTTATTTTTTTGTTTTCAAAGGTATGTATTTTAATACTGTGGGTTTCTTAATTCTTTTGGGAAATTGACATAAAATATATTGTCAAGAATTCATATTTAATCATTTCATGTGAAAGGCACAAATTCACTTTGAAGTAACTTTTATTCAATGTAGAATGTTGGCAAAACTAGAGTTTTCTTCTAATTTCCTGTCTATATTTTTATAAATAAAATGTATTATTTTGCTGAAATCTTAAAATTATTTTTCCATTGGAAGTTACAGCATTTTCATAAAGTTTTTAAATAAATTGATAAGGATCTTGAACATGATTGAATTTTGATTTAAAATAAAGCTAAAATTTGTTTTACATTGTGGCAAATATTTACATTTTAGAGAACAAACTTTGCCTGTAATTAGTCAATAATATTTTTAAAATAACTTGGATTATAGATGCAAATACTCTGCAGTATATTAAGGGAAGATGAGACTACATTCATAAATCTCCTTTTATAGTTGCAGTAAAATTCATTTAAAAAACTATATCTGTAGAAATGAATTGTGCAAAATAACATTTACATTAATAGGAACTGAAAAATAGAGTTCTATGTCATTTACATTGGAGACTGTCTCCCTTCAGTCAATAGGCTTGATCATCATCTGAGCTGCTCTCAAGGAGTATGAGCCACCTCGGTATTCAGCCCAAAATATTCCGTCTTGGTACTTGCTTCTGTAATGGCCTCCTCTGTACCATACTCCATTTAGGTTAGAGTGTGCACAGGCATTGTACCACCATCCTCCTTTATGAAAGTGGGCGCAGTTTCCTTTGAGGAAAAAATATAGACATCAGAGGAAAAGTTTCTTCTAAGTGTGGTACTCTGTGAACCATCAAATACTTATTCTACTTTTAGAACAATGTGAGCTTTTCTTACTGATTTCAGTTACCTTTATCTTCATAGTGTTGTTTCTTCATTTATTCTGTTACTGTTGCTTAAGTATCACCTACTTGAAAGATCACTTGAATTGCCGTTTTTATTTTGCCCTTTGCTTAGTACCTGCTTTTTTGTTGTTGTTAAGTGATTTAATTTTCTGGCTAGCAGGGTAAATAAAATGCAAGTCGTTTTTGTGTGCAAGAGAGAGAGATTGGAGAGATCGGGAGGGAAGGATATGGAGTTGCTAAACAGAGTAAAGTTTGGGGAAAATTGATTTTCAAAATAGCAAAATAATATGAAATAGTACTATTAGCAATCAAATGAATTTCTATAAGTAAGGCATGTATTATGATCATATTTGTTTTCCTTTTTTCCTCTTTTGCTGGTGTGAAATAGAGACCTATGCGCTGCTTGCCAAGACACAGCTGAATGTAAAAATAAATCAGCTTTCAGGGGTATGTCTTTATCAGAGCCAGAAACCTAGGTTAAAAAGGCAAAAGTATGTGAAAATTAAATTAAAAATTATGTGATGGCCTTAATGAGTCTTTCTAAAGAGACTATTTCCCCTCCGAATAAAGCTTTTTTGCTATTCCTGTACCACATGCTGCAGTCGTCTTGCTAGTCCCCTTTACCAAGAAGTGCCTTTACCCGATGTACCCAAATGGCTTGTTTCCTTCACTCCCTTCAGGTAACATTCAAATGTTACCTTTCTTGGCCAACCCACATAAAATGGCACCCACCCCCTGTTCCCTTATTCGGTTTTACTTTTCCTAAAGTACTTGTCACCACCTAACAAATCATCTTGTCTCCTTCTAGAAAGTAAGTTCCAAAAGGGCAGGAACTTTGTTCACTGCTGTATTCCTCAGCACCTACAACAGTGTCTAGCACATGGTAGGGGTCCAGTGGGATTTGTTAGCAATTTTAGGCAGTTGGAAGTTTTATTTCCAGATGAGTATGTTTTGTTTCCCATCTCCACCCCATCAAGTTAGAACAACAGAACCTTGTTCACAGAGTTCACACTTTGGGACTGCCTTAGAGAAGAGCTCCTAAAAGCTGTTCCTTTCAGCAGGTTGTATTCTCTTTGAGTCCAAAACGACCTTTCTGAAAAGACTTTAATGGCAATACTTTAATAACAGGGTTCTATTTAATGCGTAGAAAGTGGTGATTCTACAGAGAATACACATCAGTTTTTTCTTACTCACCTGCATACATATCTTTATCTCTGTCCAGTGTGGTGAACTGTTTACCATTATGCCACATCATAGAATCCCCAGCATTCCCCTGGTAAGTTCCCAGGCGCAGTCTATAGAATTCACTTTCAGGTTCCAGGCGAAAGCTGCTATATTCTGCATAGACTTTTTTATCACTCCAGTCTTCTAATTCAATCAACAACTTATAATTATCTTGATTGCTAAGCATATAGATATTTTGCAGTCCAAGCCAATATTCTCCATCTATGTTTCCAAATCCTTTCTGTTAATAAACAGAGAGCATGCTTACATGAATAAGTATAGAGATAGTAAACTTTTTATAGATAAGTTTTAAACATTTGATAGCATAAAAATATTGACAATTTAAGTGGTAATGTGACCTTCCACTTTTGTAGATCACCTGTTCTACTGAAGTCCCATATAATCACTTTGTTTTGTTTTGCTTTCTCTTAATTTGTCAGCATTTATTTGCACAACTACCTCCAAACTTCACAAATAAGACAAAGGCAGAAGGGACTAAAATTATTCATAGCGACTAAAAACATTAACTAAGTAAACTACCCAGGCCCTTAAAAAGGGTTCCTGATTTCTCTCATACTCATAAAAAGAAACAATTTTTTGTATATAGATATTGTCCCCACCATAGTCAAACAAATAGGACATCTAACATTTTTATGATATTCAATAAAAATGATAGTATCTGTTCTAGAACAAATTGTCTTCTTTGACTCTATTAGAAATAAAATTAGTAAATGTAAGAAGATAAAACAGTAATCTTCAAAGCTCCTTCTTTAAAAGATTGTAGGTTAATATTTGAAAAACATAATAAATCAATTAACTATCCTATTTCAGTAAGCATTTGCCATTGCAGGTATGCAGCAGAATATAAGTTTGGTAAACCTGATCTTAACGTTAAATGTATTTTCAGGGGGGTTGTGTTGCAGGATTTTTTCCCCTTGTTAAAGTAGAGGACTTCCCTGGCGGTCCAGTGATTAAGATTTCCCCTTCCAATGCAGGGGGTGCGGGTTCACATCCCTGGTGGGGTAGCTTAGATCCCACATGCCTTGCCGCCAAAAAACCAAAACATAAAACAGAAGCCATGTTGTAACAAATTCAATAAAGACTTTAAAAATGGTCCACATCAAAAAAATCTTTTAAATAAATAAGTAAGTAAATATAAAGTATAGGACCTCCAGCACGTGACGGTTTTTCTAGGACTGTTTATCTCTGATTAAATATACTTGATAATGGGCACAAATGTGGTCATGATTAAAAAAGCAGTTGTCTTCTTAGAAAATGAAATTAGGATCAGTCTTTGCAAAGAATTAAATACATATGTAAGTCATTCAGACTGAAAGGAAACATTTTAAAGTACATCTTCAGTTTCCTTTCTGCGTTTTAATTTTGACTTTAAAACCAGAGATGAGAATTGTCTTTCTGACAAATGCAGATAATGAAAAACAGATGGATAGTTTTTTTTAAACTGTGTATCTTATTTATTGCATATAATGACTATTATTGCAAGAGCTGCTTTGTTCCTACCTCTCCCCCATGTCTGAAACACTGATTTACCTTATAATTTTCCCAATTTCTGAAGAAGTTGACAGAGCCATCTGTTCTTTTCTGAATAACAGTCCAACCCCCAGGATCCAAACTGTTCTCACACCATAACTGCATTGGTCCATTGCTGTTTTCAGGTTTGATCATATAAATCCCACTGACTGAATGTCCAGCTTCTTTTGCATGCTGACAGTCTTTGAATGGTCCTGTAATCAGAATATCTTTGATTGCCAGGAAACGTAATAGGAAAAGAGCCATATTAAAGTAGTTTTTAGTCAAGAGTCTTACTTACCTTTGTATCTTTCTTTACAGATACCACTTTTTATGTATTGTGTACACAATACAAGTTAAAGAAACTAAATTTATATTTTAAAAAAAGCTAAATAAAAGAATTACCCTAGTCCCACTATCTGGAACATTAACTTGTTTTATCTTGCACTGTTCTTGCAAGTCTTTGTCCAAATACATACATTTTTGTATTGTTATAATTCTAACACACATAGAAAATTGGATTATGTCTTTTTATTTTAACAAACATTTCCATTGGACTACAGTCTCCATTCTAGCACCTACGGTAGCTGTAATATGCAATCTTTGATGTTGATGTATCATGTTTATTCCACTGCCATCGGACACTGAGGTTTTATCTGATTTTTGCTATTATAAATAACACTGTACAAAGTGTCTTCTTATTGGCTTCATTTTTTCATACTTATAAAGATGCTGCAGGATTGATCTACTGGATCAAAATGGTACAAACAGCTTTACAGTTCTTCATAGTGCCCAATTTTTAGTTTCCAAAATTTGATTTCAGTGGAACACACTAGTCCCTTGAGATGCTCAGTGAAAATGGCATACCACCGTCAGATAAGTTTTAGACTGCTAAATATTATGTTACCCATTCGGAAACACAATATACATTCACATATTAAAGACTGAGAAGCCCTGAAGTAAACCAGTTTCCCAAACTTTTGGAATCTTTTAACGTTTTCCCTCATACAACAGTTCATAAGAATACACTTTAGGAATGTTGGCAAAATGCCTTTCTAAAGTGTTGTATCAATTTATATGACTGATAGTAATTTTCTTATTTAATCTACACAATGACTTTCTGATAGTTTACAGATGTTCTATAGATGAAACAGTTAACTAACTAGTCTTTAAACCATAGGCTTAAACCCACTTTTTTCTAATCCCAGCATCTATGCTCTGAACTGCTGTGCTACAGTTGTCCCCATGTTATCTCACAGTTTTATGAATTCACTCCCTATTTTTTAATCCACTGATAAGTTTTTCATAAATTTAAAAATGACAAAACATTTTGTAAAATCATTTGTAGAGTGTCTTGACTGTTGAACTTGTGATTTCCATATTTTTGATCTAAAGAAAGATAGCTTCTAGTTTTACTGAACATTATTTAGTTTCACCCTTCTCCAGTGTTTTGATGCTTTGATTTTTTTTCGTAAGTATGTCAAGATATGAAGTGGTTCAGAAATAAGAATTACCCTAAAGATCTATTAGAACAACCAAAAAAGTATAGAAATTTCAGTTGTCAAATTTTATATTTTACTAAAAATTTTTAAATTCTGACATGTAGAATTTTTAGAAAATGTGTGAAAGTAAGAGAGTTTAGTCAAGTAAAATTCATCCAAGAAAGTCTGTACTGTAATGATGATAGGATTGTTGAAATTTTGAGGAATGTGTTATCTATACTGTGCCAAGTATATACAGGGTCCCTTATGGGGCCTTATTGGGATAGAATTAATCTCATTAAATAAACAGTTCCACAGTTACGTCATTAGAAGGGATTCTTAGAGACTATAAACTCTTCCCTCTAGATTACTCCTTGAAGATGGAGACTGTTTTTGTTTTTCTTCTGACTTCATGTCATCACTGTTCTAACTATTAAGTAGATGGTCAATACATTTTTGTTAAGCAAATGAATCAACTAAGTTGCCTTCACATTTTAAATAACAAGGAAATTGAAAACCACACACAAAAATCAGAGATGATCAATTCTCTAGTCCATGTTTTTATTATGTTTCAGGTTTTTAAAAATTTTATAATACAGTGACTTGTAAGCACTACAGATTACTATTAAAAATTTGATGAAACTGGAAATATGTAATGCTATCTTTCTTGGGTTATATTTATGTTAGGTATTAACTGTCTTAGTTATAGAGTTTCAATTTGATTATTTTTTTATCGTTTTTATTTCTCTTCTGAGATTCCAGTCTTGCATTTATTATGAACATAGTTTCCTTTAAGCCGTAATAACTACTTTAAAAATTCTTGTTCCTTCTATTTCCTAGTTTGTTGAGAGTTCTTACCATGAATGGATTTAGGATTTTGTCAAAGGCTTTTTATTTATCTACTGACATGATGATATGGTTTTTCTTTTTTCTTTTGTTAATATGATAAATTCTGTGGATTGTATTTTTAATGTCAAACCAACCTTTTATTCCTGGGATAGCCTCAACTTTGTCATGTTATCGTTTTTATGTATAGATTGTTTTGATTTGTTAAAATTTTGTTCAGAATTTATGCTTTTATAGTCATGAGGATATTTGTTAGTTTGTGAAAGCTCGTAAATAGTTTCTTAAGCTAGGGAGGACTATTCTAAAAATAATGTTTGCCCTTTTCAGACTGGCCATAAATTAGATCACATTCCATTTAAATTCAGTGTGAATTATTTTTATGCTATCTAGCTTCTCAGTTATTGAATTTAAATTACAGAGTATTCAGAGCCTTTAACACAATGCTTTACAAAGTAGTCATCTTCAGTAATTTTGTTCCCTTTTCTTCTTCGTTGCTGACCTTGACACTTACTGCGTAATTTAAGGAGCTTGTGTAACAAATGTTTATTTAATTCATAAATTTAATGCGACTATTCAAAGATGAATATACAGTCATTTCTATTGCAGAAAAATAACGTATTCCTGAAAAATCTCGTGTTCTGCAAAACTGTGCACTAAAAATAGCAGCTGATGTTAGCTGTTAGCATACTTTGTGTTCAGCTGCAGTTACTTGTGGCACAGACAGTAATATGCTTGGGGAAAATTCCATATGAATCAATATGACCACTTTGTTTTGCTGATATTATTCTCCTTTTTTTATCAGTCACGTATGAGCTACTTCACGTTACAGAAACACGCATTGTAGTCAAGTCAGAGAAGGGTAGAGAAGTTTAAATGAAGTATGATTTCCAGGTCCAATCTTAAATTATTTTGCGTAATGCATGGTAACGTGTTTATTTGTTTACTCACAAGCAAGAACTGTAATTTTTGGTTGTGTATCCACAGGTTAACCCACTTAGGTGCTCAAATATTTGTTGAACTAAATGATTCCTGGCAGCCACAGTGGTTTCCTCAGTTCTGCATTAATTTTCCCAGAAATGTCTTTTCTGCATCTATGATAGCCTAGAAATCTTTAGGCTCCAGGGATAAGGAAACAACCATAGAGTCCAGTGGGAAGTGGGGGGAGCGAACTCCACTACAGCTTGCTGAGTACTCTGATTGAGTCAGCAGGGCACCCGGGAACACTGGCTAAGAATTAGCTAACCTACATTTGTGGGGAAGAGCTGGAGTCGGCTCCATCTGAGCTGAGTTGTGAAGATTGAGTAGGAGTTTGGCCATTAGGGGTGGAGGGTCTGATCAAGGCCACACATGGGTGAAATGTGCTGAGGCGTGGAGACAGAAGAGAGCTTGATGTTCCAGCGGAGTTACAAATTTTGCATGTCTGAAATGTCAGTGGTTGGAGGGTGGTACTTAGAGCTCTTGAGGTTGGCTGTACGGTTGAAATTGATTTCTTCAGTCTAAGAATGCAGTCATTATAGTTGTTTACCACGTTAACCAGATTTTTTTTCTAAATTGTCACTTTCACAATAGTCAAGGATATCTGAGGAGCATTGCTCTTATTTTAAAACCTATTAGTATTGTAGTTAAGGCACACATGAAGTGGTTTTGTTGCAATACATACAGATACCTCTCTTATTTCAGA
Organism: Neophocaena asiaeorientalis asiaeorientalis; assembly: GCF_003031525.2. NCBI lineage: Eukaryota > Metazoa > Chordata > Mammalia > Artiodactyla > Phocoenidae > Neophocaena > Neophocaena asiaeorientalis. The sequence goes on along the minus strand of NW_020174648.1, from coordinate 2,065,524 downwards.
AATTTGCTTATTCTATGAATGTCATCTTTGTAAATGTTTGCTCTGCACTCATTTGAGTATAGTTTTGACAGTTTACATTTTATGTTTAACTATATATTCACAAGTTGGACTTTCATTAGATTATTTGAATTGCTGTTAAAATATTTAGAAACATCAAGGTTTTGAATCTTGACAGAATATTTGTAAAATGCCATTTGTTCCTTTCCTGCTATTTAATAAGCCCTCGGATGTTTAAGCAAACTGGGGAGTTCTGGGTTTTCTAGATCCAGCCTTGATTTGATAAGACTTCCATTTATGCAAATTTAAAATTATCTTCAACTTTAACTTTCAACCCACTTTTTCGTAGTGGGCTTCATGTTTACAGTTTGGATGCCTGTTAGACTTGGTTGATATAAAGGCTTAGGAAAATGTGGTTGAAATTCTTTTCCAAGACATATGGATAAAATTAGCAGTGCTCATAGCTGTTTTTTTTCTCGTCAGTAAAGATAGTAAATATCAAAATTTAGTATTTGTTTATTTTTATAAGTAAACCATTAACCTGTCTTAGCCCAGTGTATACTGTTGGTCTTGGCATAAATATTTTCTCATTATTAACTTGTATATCTTATTCATTTTCTGCTGTAGAATTAGGTTATAGATCATTCTTACATTAAATATTTTACTGCTTTCTCTGTACCATACAAAATGCTTAACAGGAATTCTTAAAATGACTAGTAAAAAAGTAGCAGCTTTATTTTTGAGAAGCCAGTTTTAACTTGCTGGTTTATATTATCAGAAATAAATTAATTGATTTATTTATCTATGATATTTATATATGATTCAGGAATTTGTTATTAATGGTTCAAAGGGTATAGACTGGAAGTACCTTTCTTTCAAAATAGGAATTTTATTAACCGTTTGTTTGCATTGAGTAATTTTTTTTTTAATTTTATTGGAGTATAATTGATTTACAGTGTTGTGTCAGTTTCAGGTGTACAGCAAAGTGAATCAGTTATACATATATCCGCTCTTTTTTAGATTCTTTTCCCATGTAGGTCATTACAGAGTACTGAGTAGAGTTCCCTGTGCCATACAGTAGGTTCTTACTAGTTATCTATAATATTTTATTTATAGTAGTGTGTATATGTCAGTCCCAATCTCCCAGTTTATCCCTACCCACCCCACCTTTCCCCCTGGTACCCATAAGTTTGTTTTCTACATCTGTGACTTGCATTGAGTAACCTTGAAATAGTCATCTTCTATGACACAATTGCATTCTTCTCAAAGCGGGAAAATGGAATTCTGTACATTGAATTTGAAGGACCAGTCTTTCTTCCTCAGTTTCTTTGATGATTAAAATTTATATAAGACTAACAAACTCCAGTTAACAGGTCTGATTCATCATAGAAAGAAAAATATTGACCAGTCGTGCCACATATTTTCCAACATGTATTTTTTCATTAAGAACCCGGATTTTGAACAGAACAGTGGGCTACAAAAGACAAGAGGTTTCCTACTTTGAATAGCACCTTTACTGGGAACCATCTTTATTTAACCTACCTATTCTCCTTCTATAAAGAAACTGTTTAATTACTTAAAAGGAAAATCGTTTTCTTTTTGTTGCTGAATTCCTCATTAATTTTCTTACTTTGTCCCAATCCTGTGCTCTTTGTGATAGGAGAAATAGGACAACAGACATAACCAATTTAGAGCTTTCAAATAATTGGTCAGCAAGTAAAATCTTTTAAGAGGTAAACTTTTTAATTGGGTTGTGAGTTAAGCATAAGGTAAGTATATTCAACAGCATTTCTGGAATGGGAAATTTGAGGCAAATACTTTCTAAAGTGATAATAGATTCTTTCTTGTAATAATATGAATTACTTTATAATGTATAAGTTTAAAATGCAGTTAGCAACCTGAGCTTTTATATTGAAGTTACTTAAGAATATACCGATTATTTTTTATAACTGGTTAATGGAATCATATTTCAACCACTTTGCTTAACCAGTCTTCTTTAGTTTCTCTTAGTTTAAGTGCTAATATAAATATGCCACTGAAACCAATTGCATTTTTAAAATTTACTAATAGGAAACATTATAAATAATTGAAAATTAGCTTATTACCCACTAAAAAGCATTTTTTTTTAGTTTCTAATGACTGTTTTTCAAATTTAACTTTTTAAGCTTACCTTTTATATTCCCATACGTAGCAAGGCATATATTGGAAAGTGCACTCAAAAAATGTAATAATGATATTCAGACTGTACACAAAGCATTTTCACATGCATCACCTCATTTAATCATCACAACAAACTCTTTTACAAAAGAAGCAACTGGGCCTAGGAAAAGCCTGGCCAGAATCCAAGTTTCCTGGTATTCAGATCTATTCTCTAACTTACTATGAAGGAACTTTCTCAGCTTCATTCACCTACAAGGAATGAACGTATTTTTATAAATACACCATTTGTAAAAGGAAAATGTTTTCTTTTATGAAAGACTAACCCAAAATGTAGCCAATGAATAACATTAACAGTTAAGAATTTTTTGATGGCAGTTTGCCAAGTGTATAGTTACATTCTCAAACATTTTGTTTTTTAGGTAGAGGGAAAGTAATGTCTCTGGAGATTATTTATTGTAAACCAACAAAAGTATTCTGCTATTTGGCATAAGTTCCTAGTAAGTTTGTTCTCTTGAGGTGCATTTTTCCTATAACCATTTTAAACGAAAATATAAAATTGTCATTAAAACACCTTTTTAAAAAAATGCTGATAAATAAAAAGAAACGAAATTGAGTTATTTGTAGTGAGGTGGATGGACCTAGAGTCTGTCATATAGAGTGAAGTAAGTCAGAAAGAGAAAAACAAATACCGTATGCTAACACATATATATGGAATCTTAAAAAAAAAAAAAATGGTTCTGAAGAACCTAGGAGCAGGACAGGAATAAAGATGCAGACCTACTCGGGAATGGGCTTGAGGACACCGGGAGGGGGAGAAGGGTAAGCTGGGACGAAGTGAGAGAGTGGCATGGACATATATATACTACCAAATGTAAAATAGCTAGCTAGTGGGAAGCAGCCACATAGCACAGGGAGATAAGCTCCGAGCTTTGTGACCACCTAGAGGGGTGGGATAGGGAGGGTGGGAGTGAGGGAGACTCAAGAGGGAAGAGATATGGGAACATATGTATATGTATAACTGATTCACTTTGTTATAAAGCAGAAACTAACACACCATTGTAAAGCAATTATACTCCAATAAAGATGTAAAAAAAAAATGCTGGTAAGATATATATAACATAAAATTTACCAGCTTAACCATTTTTAAGTATACAGTTCAGTGGCATTAGTACATTCTCATTATTGTACAGTTAATCTCTATAACTCTTGTCATCTTGCAAAACTAAAACTCTGTACCCATCAAATAACAACTCCACATCCTCCCCTCACCCCAGCCCCTGGCAGCCACCATTTCTACTTTCTATCTCTACAAATTTAACTACTCTAGGTACCTCGTATAAGTGGAATTGTACAGTATTTGACTTTTTTGTGACTGGCTAAGGACACTTTTTAAATAATGCATATACATTATGCATTTAAAGAGTTTATAATGATCATGTACCTACATGTAGAGTGCAGTAATATGAACTTCTTGCTGCCAGAAGCATATGTAAGTACAGCAATAGACATCCATCTTTGCCCTTTTTTGTGCAAGTACCCAAACAGCTTAGACATATTTTCCAGTCTGACATAAGAATAATATGAACAAAGATTTTAGCACGTTATATGTAAAGAAAAAATAGCAAGTCTATTTATTGTTGCTTGTAGTAGTTTATATTTGATAAGAATCACAGAATATTAGAACTAGAAAGAGGTGTTAGAATCTTCCAGTCCAACCAGCACTCTCTCATTGTACAAACAAGAAAACACAGGCAAAGTGACTTACCCAGGGTCAATAACAAAGGAAACAAGTTTCCTTAATTCTGTGCAGTTTCCCTTGTAGCTAATTATGTCCTTGAATTTCAGAGACCAACATTTATAGAAAAAAATAAAAAGTTAATGTTTACTTATAACAACAAATAAATAATGAATAACAGAAAAAGTTATGCGCGTGCTTAATTTTTACATTAAGGATTGGTTTATTTGGGATGTATACACCATTGTTTCATTAAAGCAAAAGTCTGTTTAATGGGACCTTTGATATGCTAAATCCTCAGCATGATTTAAGTCTGTAATACTAGATTTTTTTGCACTACAGCTCAATGTGTAATAAAACCTAGAACTGACGCATCTCATTTTGCTTAGGCATTTTTCGTGTGTCAGTGTATGAATATGTGAATAATCATTTCTTCTAGAACTGGTGGTGATACCTCCAGTTAAGATCAGTACCCACAGAAAATACTCCATGGCAGTCATCTCCATACTTACATAATTGTGCATCCCATCAGTTAAAAAAAATTTCACACACTTCAGATATGTTTACTTATAAATTGTATGTAAAAACTACTGGTAAATTGTATACAGTAAAAGCTTACACAAGACATATTTTAAAAGAATATAAAAATTATTTTTTTTTCTTTCTATACCCAGGTGATCATTTCATACACGTTATTCCTTTGGAAATCTTAATAATGATCATCATTTGCCTAATTTAATGGAACACTAGCCAGTTGTTAGTGTTAGTTAGAACGCTATAAAATGAATGACTCCAGTACAATAGAATGTGTTAAAGTACTTTCATGAAGGTCTTTGGAATGACAACTTTAAGAATCTCTGTAAAAATGTAGTTATCAAGTCAACCAGCATTTATTTAGCATCTGCAAATGACACAGTATCCATCTACCAGGAAGGAGCTTGTATTATAGATGGAAGGCATTTTATTTAGATGTGTGTACAAGTACTGTGTGTACATGTGAAGGTAACTGATAATTCAACAGTGAATATAAGAAATGTTGAGTCTGTGTTACAGAGAGTAGAGACATTCTAAGGCACAGAGGAACCCTTTCCACCCGCCCCCAGCCCCGCCAAGGTCACCCAGTTAGAAATCCAGGATGTCTCTATCCTCTAGCTGCTTCCATAGATAATTTGGATCTAAGTTAGAGTTCTGGCTCTGAATAGAAATAAGGGACACATCCGTGAAAGACTGAAAAGCAACATGAATAGAACTTAGTTGACTGCGTGTGTGGGACAGGAGGGAAGTGTCAAAGATGAGCCAAGCGAATTCCAAAACGGGTAGTAACATACACCAAACTAGAGAAGTCAAAATCCATTTACCTGTCAATTTTACTTACAGAAATTTATATCCTGAGAGTATAATCATAGAGGAAAAAAAAGAAGAACAAAGTTAATTTTTAAAGTTGCAAGAATATTGATTACCGTGTTTATGGGGGCGGGAGGGGTGAGAAAGACCTGAAGGTTATTACCAAAGTGTTAACTGTAGTTTATTTCTGAGTATTTGGATATTCAGCAAACCTTTTTACAAAGTTTGTTAGTGTTTTCTAGATTTTCTTCGGTAATTATTGCTTTTATAATAATAATTTACTTATTTCTAAAAGGAGAATGCCAGTTTAGGGAAAAGATTGTTTTAGGGTTTAGTTATTTATTTATTCGTTCTTCAAGTATTTATTGTGGTGCTTACAATGTGCTGAGTACAGCATGCCAAACCTAATCCTGGCTAGATGTTTGAGAGAGAGACATGAAAAGACAGTTCACTTTCTTCCAGAAGCATTCAGTCTAGCAGGGAGACAGACATGCAAACAAATAGCTCCAGTGTAATATGATGTAAAAAACATAGTCAAGGCATAGTCAGCAATTTGGGGAAGGAGCCATCTAGATACGTTTGTTTGAACCTGAGTAGGTATAACATTTAAGACACTATTTTAGCTAAGCCTTGAAATCTGCCAGGTTGACAGATAAGCTGAAAGAAGGCATTTCAGTAGAGGAAGCAGCAGCATGTGAGGTAATGGTCGAATAACCAGATGCAAACATCTAGCTTTGGTTAGAATCAAGAGGCAGAGCTCCATGCAGGAGTCATCTGAGCAATGGTGATACTTGTAGCCTTGAAGGAGTATAGACCTCTAAAACAGAGTATCTTCAAGAAAGCCTTTTTAAGCCATAGGAGAAGGAAAAAGGTGCCAGTTGAAGGACCTAGAGAAGTAGGAAGAGTCAGAGTATTATGATGTGGAGGCCCAAGAAAGCAGAGATGTGAATGGTCAGTGGTGTCCGCTGCTGCAGAAAGACACATCCACTTTGTGATGTACATACTTCCAGTCTTTGTCTTTGTTCTGTGTTTTTGTTGTTGTTTAAAATTATTTCATAGTCTGTGCGCAGTTTTTTGTCCTGCCTTTTCAGAAAGTAAGTGAATGAACTGTAATTAATTTTTTTTTTTTTTTTACTTTTGGGCGTTTGGGTTTTTTCCCTTTACTCCAAGAAAACAAATCAACCTGTAAAGAATTCAGGAGAATGGCTTATGAGAAATTGGATGTAGGTGTAAAAGAAATGTTTTCAGAAAGTTAGCAGTGAGCTTATTACTAGACTGAAACAAAGATGAATTCTTCATCTTTTTATTCTGGGCACCTTGATGAGTGACTGATAATGAAGGGAAGAAGGAATGAAATTAGAAACAGAGGTAGAGATATTAGGATCAATTCTCAGGTTTTTTAATGTATTGAAAACTTACTTATACTTACATGGTTACAAGGTACAACGGTAGGATTTTAGCTTTGGAAAATAGGAGGGATATCTTTTCCTCTTGAGACAAAATAGGAGGGATATCTTTTCCTCTTGAGACTGAGGGCAAGAAGGCATGGGTTTTGTGCAAATGTTTTCACGATAGGAAAGCACAAGGAACCTAGGCCTGAGTAGACTTAATCTCAGCACAGCTGTAGGTGGTGCATGTGCTGAGAGTGGAGATAAGAGGGGGTTAATTCTAGGCTTTAGGAGAGTGAAAGCAAATTATTACATGTTCCTTTTGAGGAAGATGGTGATGGGAAGAGCATCAAGAGGCAAATGAAAGGATTGTTTAGCAGTCGTGAGGATCTGGTTGGAGTCCGAGAGGATGGTCATAGAGGTTAGGAGTGGATTGTGGACTCATCCCTGTCTCAATGCTAGTAATTCAGATTGTAAGAATTTGGATGAAAGACTACTTTTTCCACGAAATATACTGTTCCTATGAACTCTTAGAGCTGAGAGATGTATTTAAGATCAGTTCTTGGTTGATAGAAAACAAAAACAGAAAATTTAATGTTCATGTATAATTACATCACCAGAATGAAGAATAGGCATGTATTACGAGCATTGTCTCATAAACCATAAAACATATTAACCTTGTACTTCCATTTTTAACAGTAAGAGGTAACTCACCTTCATTGATGAACGTAACCGGTGGTATCTTGAAAGGGCTTTTGGTGGGAGAAGTTGCCAGATCAGGTGGTGGCATTAAATCTCTGGGGTAACCTGGATCCCTCTGTATCTCATTGCCTCCCAGCAGACCAGGAGTATACTGATAACTGTTAGGAATGTGCTGTGGCACTACCTGGACGAGAGGAGGAGACACGTGGGGGTCTTGTCGGGAAAATATCCTCAAGCACTGTTCTTCCAACAAAGTGATCATCACAGACTGGTTATTGACAAGATCAGTCAAGGAAGCATATTTCAGCTCTAGTTCCCTGTACCTTGTTGCCATCTTCAACATTTCTGTGGTGACATTGAGGATTTTATTTTCCAACTGGGAAAGTTCGAGTGAATTATCCCTCTTACGGATAATCTCATGTAATAGTTGCATATAGAGTTGAGTAACACGAGAGTTCATGTTACGGCTTTCTTTTCTCAGCAGCTTTACCTCATTGACAATGTTTCCATCTACATCCACCACCAATTGCAGGACATCTATCTCCCGCTTCTGCCTGGAGAGCACGTCCTTCAGGTTTTCAAGGTCCATCCTGGTGATCATGTCTTTAATGGTACCTGCATCTTGCCCTTTGGTATTGACACATATTGGCCCTGTTATTTTTTGTTCAGGTACCAGGAACGTGTATGAACATTTCTTTGCTTCCTCTTTACCATCTGTGGCACGAGGGTATCTCCTCTGGGTTATTTTTTTTATTTTGAACTGTCCTCCTCTGCAATGTCCAATGCCCATTAGTAGGAAGAATAGCACACTTAGGGTCCAGGTAAAAGCCTTCATTTTGAAATGAGGTTGTGTGACGTCTTTAAAAAAAAAAAAAAAAAAAAAAAAAAGATGAAGGGAAAAAGTAGAAAAGAATTGATATTAATCTACTTTTAAAGTCAGTAACATAAAAAAAGTATCTAAGGGAAAAACTGAATATCTATTGGTGTTAATAAATTGGGCCAGAATTAAAGTTATTAATTTCTTAAATTCAGTATTAAGCACCTTCCTGTTTGTTTAAAAATTAGGTTTCAGAGATGAGCTCTCCAACTACCACCTTATTGTAATGCTTTTTGTTCCCCAGCTCAATGAGCAGATCTTGGTGAGTGCCCACTGTGTGCTGAGGCATATTGTTAGGTGCTCTTGCGGCTTCTGAGACCCTGATAAGACACTTTTCTTACCTTTAAAAAGTTCACTTGCTATCTTAAGGCTTGGAAAATGGTACATAATGTTGGTAAGGCATTAATTAAAACATCTTCTCTAACTAGTATGAAAGTTGCCCGTGTTTTTTATTTATATTGTGCGGTTTCAGTTAAATTGGCCCTCTCTAATAAGTATCTTTTTTATCTATCAAATTAAAAAAATATTTTTAGACAAATCTAAAACCAGAAAGTTTTAGCATCATATTTTTTGTTTGTTTTTGTAACATGTCCTTTTGGGATTGATGACAAGTTTAAGAATGATAGCATGCTCACAGTCATTATTGTGGGTAATTGTGTTTCCTAAATCGTAATCATATATACGCTCTCAGCTTATATATGATTCAGCAGGTTCATTTTTCTAACAGAAGTTCTACTGAACTTCATTTTAGTCAAATGTTAATAATTTTTTATAACGATTACCAAGGAAAGAAACTCATCTGTCGTTGAATCTGATCGTTAGAGTTGGAAAGTACCTTAAAGACCATCTCATCTCATTCAAGACAAGACCTCTTTGCTCCCATGGGTATGTTGAAAGCCAAGGCCATGGCCACACAAATAGATAATATTAGAACCAGGTCTAGAATTCAGGTTCCCTGGCTCTTCAGTCAGTGTTTATAGCAGTGGCGCATACGCTAAAATGTGTGCTTGGAATGTTCCATTTTTGCTGTGGCAGATACATACTTGCCTTTTATAGTACAATTTCTATAGAAACACTCGAGGAAACCATAAGAGTAGTTCCAAGAACCAAAGCTGCTTTCTTTTTCTTTCGTTACCTCCCTGAATAGTAGTAGCAGTTAGAAAGAGTAAGATGTGTCACCCCATCAGGTTCATTAACAAGCTGCTATAGTATAGCCCACCTTCTCTCTCTTATAAACTTGATTCCTGTCTGCTGTTTCTGAAGGATGGCAGTGGATATACTAAGAAATTTTCTATCCCATTTTCCAACCAGGTACTTGTTTTTTGCTTTGGAGAGCCAGGTCCCAAGTTGTTTATGCCTGCTATTAATAAATAGCAACGCAGCAATAACAATAGTTCATTTTTATTGGGTGTGTGTTAAGTGCCAGGCATTGTTTCAGCCTTTTACACGTATTAAATCATTTACATCTCACCACAACCCTCTGAGGTAGATTATTATTATCCTCATCTTCAAATGAAGAAACTGGCATCCAGATGTTAAGTACCTCACAGCTTCTAAGACATGGAACCAGAATTTGAACTCAGGCAGAAGACTCCAGGGTTCACGTTTTTCAATAACAACTACATCATATGGCAACGTATTCTAACCTTTTTTCTATCACCAACACTGTAACAATCCCTTATATTTTTGTAGTGCTTAACGCGTGTTAACTGTTTGCATTCACAACAGCACTGTGAAGTAAACATCTACCATTTTGCAAAGAAATAAACCTGGAGGAGCTAAAACACTCAACTGGGATTCAGATCTTCTACTCATAATTTTCTAGACCTGTGATTTTTATCCTTGTCATGTAGTAACTGCAGAGGAGTCTTAACTTTGTGTTCCTTGTCTTTTACAGTCTTTTCCTGGTTTGTATCTCTTTACATTGACCCATTAACTTAATTATGCACAGGTATTTGTGGATCATTTTTATATCCCAGGCTTTTCTGCTGTCACTCCTTTCCCTCCATATGTATTCTGTTAGTTGATAGTTTCCTGTCTAACTTGATTATGAAGCCTCCTAAAATTAAAGGTTGTATCAATGAAATATGGACTCTTCAACTAGAGTCATAAAGATGACTACTGCTTTCTAAAACCATGTCTCCTTACTTTGGTGTTTTCAAATGAAATGAGTAATGTTTGCAAAACAGGGTGATAATGAAAATAAAGCAAAGAATGGATGGAATGTACAGAATTCTTTTTCTTTTCCTAACATGAGATAGGTGCATAGTAATATTCCATGTTTGTGTCAAAGGCTTTCTGTTTGCTGACTGAGAGCCAGAAGTACACTTGGATGAGTACTTTTAGTTTTTTGCGTTCATACTTCGCCTTCTGACATTAGTAGAAAACTTAGACCGAGTGTCATCTATTTTATTTAAAAAGGACTCTAGTTACTATACTAGAGTTACCTGTACCAAAAACCAATAGAATATTTCTTGTTATACTTGCAGATTCATAGAATTTAGATATGGTTTATTTTTAAAACGGCGGACAGTAAAATAGAAGCCATCAGCCTGCTGGGTAAACGTATAGCATTTCTCCTGCGTAGTTAACGTATCCAGTGTTCAGATGCACTCATTTCAGTCACTTCAGGAATGGAATGGAAACTCTTAGATCATAAAATTATTTTATCTAAATAAACTAGTATGAAATAAGCTACCAAAACAAGGAAAATTCAGAGAGTATCAAGAAACCTCAAAACATGTAGACTTTTCTGAACAGTATTCTGACTGAAGATCTTGTATTCCTATCAGACACAGATTTTTATAGAACTAAGAGCATATAATGCAAGTCTGCTAATGTGACTTTGTATCCGTGTTATCATGGAAGAACAAAAATGTGAAAATACAAATCTAAATTAAAATAGCAGTAGCTTCCTTTTGGTGTGTTCTGCCTTGGCTCTTTGTGGGTTCCTGTATAATTAAATCATAAGATGAATTCTTGTCTACCATAAGAGACTCTGACCTAAGTTAATATTTAAAGGAGACAACCAAAAGTTTATTTTTTAAAAAAACAAATACAATTCCCTTAACCTTTACAAAAGTCATGACTTTGTTGTCACCTAAAGCTGAATAAGGAACCACACTTCTTAAGGAGTAGACTAGCTACATCATGAGTAAAGGAGTTTTTAAAATACATTTACTGTTTACCTTTTATGAAAACATTCTCTTATTTGTATTTTCCCACATATGTTCAGTTTTTAAAGTGAAAGATCCATAAATCTGTGTTACATCATAAAACCTTTCTGTATATGTTAAAATTTTCCTAGGTCCCTCGAGAATGTTGTAAATTAGTCACAGTATACTTAAGCTTAAATCTATGTCTTTGCTTGGTTGTTTTTAGGGGGGGAGAAAAAAAGCCTTCCATGCTTTGAGTTAATTTTATTGGTACTATTTTTCTTCATAGTTGCTACATTGCCAGCTAGTAGGGAGAAGAAATGAAAGTTAGGATATACTTCCTTTCAGATGGTAAATGCATAGAGGCATTTAACTGGCTGTGTCACACACTGAAAACAGCATGAGGCAATGAACTTAAATTTATGAAGCACCAAAGATACCTTAGATAAAGACTTCTAGATTGTGAATTATGTTCTGGGAAGAGACTTGAGAACAGTTTCATCCCCTGGAGATATTTAAGGAAGGGATAAATAGTTATCTGGGTTTCAGATTAAATGCTTGCCTAAGGCTTCAGTAAGAACTGAGGTTTAACTGAGGTCCTGTATTTTCATAGCGACAACAACAAAAAAAGAAAGAGATGACAGTATTTCAGATCCAGTATTGTTTGGAAATTTTATCGGAATTTCTTGTAAAATATGTTTAACAGAGATCCTCCCAGTATTGAGAGTTTTGAATCTTTAAGGAAAGGACATGAAAGTAAAGTTGAAGAAATCCTATTTAGCTTTACCATTTTTTGCTTGTTGAAGATTCTTACCTTGAATTTCTTTGATTTTTAAAAGGACAGAGGACCCCCAGATCATAACAAATTTAAGTGCCTTTGGTGTTAAAGCTCATTGTTGGTAACTAGTAATTTTATTTTTAATAATTCTAGTAATACAATTAAACAAAGCCCCCAGATAGAATATTGAAAGAATCGTGTTTGTTGACCTATATTTTTGGTCTTTTAATTACGTATTTAAGTAATTGTATCTTCTGGGTTCTTATTTGCTATTGTTAATGCTGACGACTTACACAATACTTCTATCACATTTTATTTCTTCTCCTCAATTACAATCTGTAAGGTTTTAGGATTTTTTAATGTATCAATCGCTTTGCTTTTTCACGTAATTCCAGTTGTAGCAGTTTTAATTTCTGTTGCCCAAGTTAAAGTACTGTTACATATAAGCCTATGAAACTATTTAAAAATTTGAGTTTTAGCAAGAAATACCGTAGACTTGTTTTAAATCTTTAATATTTAGTAATATGAAATATTAATATTTAGGTTATATTTGGTTATGCTATAATTGAGGTATTGTTGCAGAGCTTTTCAGTTAATTTTATATCTTCTTAGCTGTGTTTTGCAGCTATACTTTAAGATATCTTCACAGTATATGTAAATCTTTAGCATGTACACTGTAGCTATGTAAAGAGAAGCAAACCATGTTTACAACTATTTTCTTTAGTCTGTATCCCTTTGTTTTTAATCACTGTGCTGTAAATCTTATACATTTAATGTTACTTGTTAAAATTTCTAATGTCACTAAAGTACTTGTTTTCTGAAACCCAGCATGTATGCATCAGTCCATAAACATATACACTAAGTACCATTAAATTGAACCTCAAATAATTCATTAATTATCATAAAGTATATAATGACCAGTTTTATATAAAGTTGCAAAACAAAACCTTATTCAGACTAAACAAATTGTAGTATATTCCAAAATTCTTTGATTAATAAGAGACTTTGAAATTTCTACTACAAATGTAAAATAATTGTACATTTCAACATACATAGAATTTTTAAATAAAAGTAAAAGAAATATTATAATACCTTTTGCATCTGTTGATAAAGCAAACCCAGAGACTTGCTGCTCTTACTCTTGCTTTTAAAAGTCAGTGAAGTTTGTTCGTCTGTGACTTTAATGGCAACTGCATTTTTGTTTTGGACCGTTGAATCCAAGCTGTACTAAGGAACTTCTTTTTCTTCTTACAGCACAAATCAATTGAATCTGACAAGCCACCTATGTAATTTTAAGTAGTATAGTGGAAGTTCCTGGTCTGCGGGCTGTCTTTAATCCAGCAGAGAAAGCATTGTGGCTTTGCTCTGTCTGCCACATGGAGAAATTCAGTAACCAGCTGCAGCTGACCCAGATTGTATATACAGTACCCTTGAATAGTGATTCCCTCTCTTTCTCAGGAGACTCAAGTTCAGCCCACATATTACGTCACCAAAAATTTGCTGGAGACTTGGGGGGAAAGTCTCTTTAGGATTTCCTCTCTGTAGCTTTAAATAGGGGTGGGGGTAGTGTGATCAGCAGGAGGTTGAAAAGCTCCGAACAAGGAGAGACTGTGCAGGTTGAAGGAAGGGCACCATCTGGAAACAAACTATCATAGTTCAGCGGGCAATTATAAAACAAACATTTTAGTCTGCTGCCCAGAGATCTTTTAAGTTGAACACTGAAAAAATAGTACTCAACTTCACTTAGAAGTAGGCGCAGGCTGATGAGTTTGTTTTTTATTACAAAGAACAAGAGTTAGACTCTGTTCTAAGAGGCAGTCCCCTAAATAATATAATACTCTTTATAGCCTAAAAGAATTTCTAAACATTGAGTTGCCAGTTCAGAAGTTTTTAAAGTTGTAAGAAACCTGATGTTGTAATATGTTATATCTTACTGTGTAATGTTTCTGAGATAAAACTGTTCATTTTTTTAATTCTAATGTTATATAATTAAATTCTGATGTTATATAATGTCACTGCTTCCCATTCTGCAGCATGACTCCTCTTGCCTGAATACGGTTATTCTTATTAGTTGATGCTGTGATTTAAAAGCAAACATAACCCTGGCCTGAGTGGGAGAAAAAAGAGAATTCTGACTCCCTGCTGGCTATGGGAACTTAGACAAGTCACTTTACCTACCTCTGGCCCAGTTCTTCTGCTATGAAATTAGGGTGCTGGAGAGGGAATTAGTAACTGTTGAGTACCAACTATGCTTTTATATTTCATTAAATCAAGAATGTTGGGCTTCCCTGGTGGCGCAGTGGTTGAGAGCCCGCCTGCCGTTGCAGGGGATGCGGGTTCGTGCCCCCGTCCGGGGAGATCCCATGTGCCGTGAAGCGGCTGGGTCCGTGAGCCATGGCCGCTGAGCCTGCACGTCCGGAGCCTGTGCTCCGCAACGGGAGAGGCCACAGCAGTGAGAGGCCCCGCGTACC
>NW_020174648.1:1929279-2050782 GCF_003031525.2 Neophocaena asiaeorientalis asiaeorientalis | reverse complement strand
AAAAAAAAAAAAAAAAAAAAACAAACAAACAAAAAAAAAAAGAATGTTGATTAACTCAGTGGCTGAGGAGACACGGATTTAGACATTTTAAGTAATTTGGCCTAGGACTTCCATGCTAAGCGGTAAGAACTGGGATTTGAATCTCTCTCCAAAGCATTCGACCACACTCTCTCTCATTGGATCATATAATTGCTGATTGCTGCTTCTAGATAAAACCTGTGCCTTTCTACTTTCTATGCATACCGTGTGCTTTCCCCTCTTCGTTGCCTTACCTTGTGCTACGTTCTCTTTCTCAGACCCTACCATCAACTGTTTGTTGATCAACAGCCTTTATTTAAAGTCAGCTTACAATAGTTTCTACTTATTTCACAGAACTAATTATTTCTTAAATTCCTATGACATACATAGGTATAGCAGGGGTTCCATACTCTAAGGCCTACAAATGCTCACAACAAGAATGAAGCAGGTAATGTATACAAGTGAAGTAAACCAGAAGTGAGAGAGCAGAAGAAAATAGGGTTATGACAAACTGGCATCCTTAATGGCTCGTATAATGGTATCTACACCCTTCTCAGCTATACCTCATTGTTGCCAGATCTCCCCCCAGCCCTTTTTTTTTTTTTTAAGGAAAAGAGGGTCATATGTAGATATGTCTTATGGTATTTCCTGATTTTAAAAACATTGGGACAGCTTCTAGCCTCTGATTTATATTATATACTATATTACTTGATCATTCAGTGATCATATTATATTCACTAATAGCTTAATCTGGAAAAATACGAGATAGTAAGCTCCTCCTGAGCTCTTTGCTTGAGCTATTTAAAGCAGTTAATAATATCACTAACCAAGGTTGGAAAGTGGAATGGCAGGTGTTTAGGGACAAATAATGGTTAGTTTGGCATGTTAAATTGAAAATGAAAGTCAGGAGGTGTGTTCTATACAGAGGTTTGGAAAGTCATCGTTAATTAGGTGACAGTTGAAGCCTCAGAAGTAAGACAATCCAGAAAAAGTACATACAGAGTGAAAATATTAGTGACAGAACCATGGGGAATACCAATTCCAGGGAACATGAGGAAAAAGAAGAATGGTGGGAGGGTGGATGCGAGGAAGGTTCAAGCCAGTAAAGACCAAGAAACAAAGGGAATAGTATAAATACTGCAGAGAGACTGAGCAGAAGGGAGGAGACCAAGAGAGATGTCTAAAGATTTAGTAATGAGGAGATCATGTATGCCTTTGCCAGAATAAGTTTCAGCAACGAGATAGATGTGGATTTCAGATTATCTACAAGTGTTAGCATGTGTGGATCAGTAGAAACTTATGTACTGTCAGTGGGAGTATGAATTGATATAGCTTTAAAAACAACGTGGCGCTGTCTTGTAAAGTTGAACATTATAATCTAAGACATACATGTATGTATATATCTGTATAGATCTCTGCTAGAGAAACTCTTGTACATGCGCACCAGGAGACATTTACAAGAATGTCTGTAGCAACAAGGAGGGAGGGGGCAAGTAACTCAAAACTCTATCAAATAAAATGAATAAGTAAATTGTGATATAGTTACATATTAGTTTATTCTCAATTTAAGGAATTACAGCTGTACTTAACATGAATAAGTCTTAGAAACAAAATAGTGAGTAAGGCAAAGCAATCACAGACCATATTTTTAAAAATTGACCTAACAACCACTTTAAAATCACTTACTGTGTACCCATTCTAACTTTACTGATATTATTTAATTTAATCACACATATATAAAGTATGATTTTTTTAAAGCTCAAAAATAAGCAAAAGTAAAATAATACATTGTGCAGGAATACAGACAGGTGCCTCAAAAAAAAACAAGGGAATAATCTTAAAATTCAGAATAGTTGGTTACCTCTAGACAGGAGGCGGGGAGATAACATAGGGAAAGAGCATGTAGATGATACAGCAGTACTGATGTTGTAGTTCTTAAGTTGACCGGTATTTATTACATTGTTTGATAACAACCAAGGTTATGTGTTAAACTGTTATTTTTTAAAAGGTAAAATTATGATTCTCATACAAAATGAATACATGTCAAATGTTTTGTTTAAATCATTAAATATATAAGGGAATCAGGAAGATATTACAGCCACTTCAAGGGAGTATCACACATACATGCAGGCAGTCAGGAATGCTGAAATGAATTTACAAATAGTTGCAAAACTGGTCAACATCCACGGGGCAATCATCAGTTACATCCCACTGGACGTAATTCATCAGTATTTTTATGGGCAAGAATTTGTATTTTACAAGTTTTCAACAACTTACAGAGTTGTAAAATAGCTCAGGCCAAAAGGAGGCACTGAAGAGAGGATATACCTAGTAATCATTTTTGCCTATTCCAAAGTCTGTCACAATTTTCCTGACCCAAGTAAACTTCTGTATGTACCAAATATTACATAAAAATAGAATGAAGGATAAAAAAGGTAAGTGTAGTAATCTGTGTTTCTCTTTCAGTGTGTTTGTTGAAAGAGGGAGGGGCAAGGGTTCTATCTTGAGGAGGGGATCAGATTTAAATGAAGGGTGGCTTTGATTTTGTTTTCTTAAATAGAGGAGATTTAGATGTGTGCATTGGCTTTGGGAAAGGAGCCATTGGAGGGTCAGTGATAGTGAAGGCAACAGTGGACATTCTAGAGGAGGCAGTAGCGATTATGTTCAAAATCACAGGTTAGATTTGGAGAGAGGAAGGGTATTCTCCTTCCTCTAAGATGGGAGGAAAAGGAAGGGAGCCAGGCTATAGATTTATTTGAAGTCATAAAAAATTAAGTTGAGAATCTCTAAAGAAAAAGAAGTATTTATGATAGGTGGCTTAAAGAATACGGTTAAGATTTACTGAATGGAATAGGAATGATACTAGGATGAATAAAAGGATTGCCATGCCAGCCTTTTACATTGTGTTAAGCGCTAATTGTCTGAAAATCCTGGTCAGGATTTTCATTTTTTTAGAGTGCAAGATAGAGCAACCGCCTGAATGAGTTTATAGTCTTGAGCAGATAAGATATAAAGACAAAAGATTTTCAATAAGAAGATTATAAAGTCTTAAAAATTATCAAGTGAATGGTATAGATACTGTATGAGTTTGTAACAGAGTGTAATAAAAAATAAAATAAAATAAAACTTGGGGTACAAATGTATACTCTGAGATCCAGCTCTGTCACTAACAGTTTACAGGGCATTAGCCACTTCCTTAATATCTGTGGGCCTTAGAGTATTCACCTATAAAAAGAGGGGTTTAGACTAGACAGTTTCTAAATTCCTTTCTTGGAATCTGTGAAAAAACTAAAGAACAGTTGACACTGACCTGGATATAAGATATGATTTAAATGGGCAGAGTTGAGGCTAGGTCTCATTTAAGATGGAAGAAGTGGCATGAGAAAAAACATAGGGCTTATTTGGAAGGCAGTGGGTACATCATTTTAGTTGCATTTACTCTGAGAGTTCATGAATGGGCAGTAATGAGGAGAAAGTAGGAAAGTGTATTTTTCTCTCCAGCTGTAGTTGTCTTTTACACTTTACATGTGCATAGTAAACTCTCAGGAAATATTTTTTATAGATGTGACCTTGCATATCCAGAACTAGTACAACCAAATTATTTGGGGGTATATGTTCTTTTTGTTGGTACAGAGAAAGGGCAAGGTTAACTTCAATTTGTAGTCACATGAACTGTTTCAAAGACACAGCTGTTAATCTTTGAAACAAGATGTTTCTGCCAGAATGAGACAATTTTCAAAGTAATTAAGACTCAAGTGACAGTTATCAACTCAAGGCAAGGGGGTATAGAACTAATATTAAGTAACTACCCCATGGCCAGGTAGTGGTTAGGCTGGCTAACTTAAAACTTCAGGCTAGGGCTTCCCTGGTGGCGCAGTGGTTGAGAGTCCGCCTGCCGATGCAGGGGACACGGGTTCGTGCCCCGGTCCGGGAGGATCCCACATGCCACGGAGCGGCTGGGCCCGTGAGCCATGGCCGCTGAGCCTGTGCGTCCGGAGCCTGTGCTCCGCAACAGGAGAGGCCACAACAGTGAGAGGCCCGCGTACCACAAAAAAAAAAAAAAAAAATCTTCAGGCTATACCACAACTTGGAAAATAGACATAAAAACTGAGGTTCGGAGATTAAAATAACTGTCTTTGTTATATACAACTAGTCAGAGGCAGAGCCAGTTCAGGAGCTCAGTTTCTTTCCATTAAGACCCATAGGTAGGTAGGTACTGGAGTTTCTAACTCCAGCCTCAAGCCGTATTTTAAAATGGTATCATAAGAGGACATTTACAGAAAACATACTTGCATGTCTGACCCCAACTCCACAGAAATCTAGGCCTCAGTGGTCATGTTTTAACAAGGCAGCAGTGTATTAATAATGATACATTCTAAATATGGCATATACTGAAATACAGCTATAAACTATACTCTTCCAAACTATAAGTAGGAAAACACTCATTTATCTAATTTCATTTCAGGTATCTACCTGTCAGATTTAACATACATTGATTCAGCATACCCATCAACTGGCAGCATTCTAGAAAATGAGCAAAGATCAAATTTGATGAATAACATCCTTAGAATAATTTCTGATTTACAGCAGTCCTGTGAATATGGTGAGTTTCTGATAATGGTATGATTCATTTACACAGGTTGATGGCGACTTTTCACACAACAGGAAACATCATTCTAATATAAAGGAAAATAATGATTGTATCATTTCACTGTTTAACATTTAGCATCTTGTTTAAGATCTTGCTTTTAAGGAATTGAAGTATTTCATATTTAAAATGCTAAGTTTTATCTTTT
This sequence comes from Neophocaena asiaeorientalis asiaeorientalis, assembly GCF_003031525.2. Lineage (NCBI taxonomy): Eukaryota > Metazoa > Chordata > Mammalia > Artiodactyla > Phocoenidae > Neophocaena > Neophocaena asiaeorientalis. The sequence continues at coordinate 2,045,968 of NW_020174648.1, read as the reverse complement.
GCTTTTCTGTTATTTTGTAGCAATTTTGCTAACATAGTTTTCACAATTATTTTCTATTCTCTTCATCTCATTTGATCTCCCCGATGTATTATGTAAATAGTTCTTTTATTTATTTAGTTAGGGAGGGAGCTGAGACCCTTGATCCTAGTTAACAGTTGACTAGCTTTCTTGACTCCTATGTTGAGTAAAAATAACCAATTTTTGTGCAAGATGTATTTTATGGAAACACATTTATAGAAAGAGCTTTTGCAAGCCCAAATGATTAGGAAAAAAATGTTTTAATGTTTGGATGCTTTCAGTTTGATAGGGAATAAAGATAGACTATTATAGCTATATAATTTTTATGGTGTTTAAAAAGCGTGAGTTTACATTATCTGCAAGTTATATCAAATAATCTCTTGTTTTATACTTTTCTCAATTTTTTTAACATAACATCAAATTGTAATGTTAATCATATTTGAAATTTCTAAGTAGGGAAGAAAAAACTACTTTACAGATGTGAGCCAGGCTTCTTTAAAAATAAAAAACCTAAAGAGCCTTACATCTTGTATTTAGATGAGGTTTGAATATAAATCACAATGATGTCGCTGATTTTTTTCCATGAAGTTTCTCAAGTACGTGGGACTTTGTAAATGGGGCTATTGGGGTTTTTTTTTTTCTTCTTCTTCTTTTTTTTAAATCTATACAAACAATATACAACTGTAGTTTTCTAAATTACCTCCAGTTTTACGTTAAATAACATTTACCTCAGTAATGTCCTTCTAGAGTTCATTTAAATTTTGGTGCCATGTGGCCTTAATTTACCTTTAAATATATTTTTCTCAGCTTAACTTTAAAATTTCTGCCTAAGATGTACTTTATCAGATAATTATTTATCACATTTTGCCTAGATATCCCCATGTTGCCTCACGTCCAAAAATACCTGAACTCCGTTCAGTATATAGAAGAACTACAAAAGTTTGTGGAAGATGATAATTACAAGTAGGTTGGATCTTCAGAAGTGGTTTGTATAACTTTGTCCTGTCCTCCGCCCTTTCATCACCGTGTATTTAAACATCGAAATCCTACATCTTATCATGCATAGGCCTAATCCAGTTGCACATTTACAATGGTAAAGGTTATTTACATGTATTTCTCTTTAATCACTTGATGTGATTGAGCCAATATACAAGTACCTCCTCTGTTCTTCCATTAAAAAGCAATTCATGTTTCTCAAGTTGTTGAGAGCTGATGTTTGGTAGTTCTAGTTTTAAATTTTTTCCTTTCTCTCTAAATTCAAGCATTAAATCTTTATGGAAATTTATCTTTGAATAGGCTGAAAAATTAATGAAACAGTCTGTGAATAGAAAAATTACTCCTTTTTTAAGGGTAATTTTTAACACAATTTTGAACTCGTTTTCAGTTGTTTTTGTGTATTGAGAGAATATTGAACCTTCTGGACTCTGGGTTAGAGACATATTTGTTCAGTATAGCACCACACTTGCCCTTTTTTCTACTCAAGCAAATCCTTCTTCATTAAAGATTTTTAAACTTACTTTTAAGACAGCTGATATCCATTTCCTTTTCCTTAACCGTCCACAGTCCTGCCCAAGGGAGGAAGGATTTTTTAAACATTAACCCTTTTTTATTTTTCAGTGGTGTGCTATACATCATGACTGCCAGGTTTTTTTCCAAAAGATAGGAGGATAAAGAGCTTATTTCTCTTGAGACTTGTCATTTTCCTTGTAGCTTCATTTGTTAATTTCAAAATTTTGTGCTGTTCCCAAGCTTTCAAATTTGACTTGGTGTCTTCCACAAATATTTTTTCCAGTAAAAGGTTATACTTTAAAATTTTATCGAAGTGAAAGACTAGGTTATTTTTCAGTATTAATGCATTATATAAAATTTTTCTTATGCCGTACGTTAGTGATGATCAACTTCCTTGTTCCCTAAGTTTCAATAATTTTTAAAGAATTCTGCAGTACAGAATTAGTACCAATAAAAGACTAGAAATTCTGGACAACAACTAGAAATAACTTTTCTTCTGATATTAAATATATTAAGAAGCTCTGTATTTATACTTAAATGTATCTAAACCTTTATTAATGTTTGAAAACACCTTTATTGCCACCTTCTCCACCATACCATATTATTACCACTTTATACTTCTATATCAATTTTTATTTTACAGAATATTTTCTCAGGGTAATTCATTTGAAAATGTATGAAGTCAGTGGATCGGCTTTTTAAGGTTGGAGTTGTTTCACAGATCTGATGTTGCCCTAGGTTGTAAGCTTCTTGAGTTTGATGGTCTGTGTCATATTTATCACTATTTCTTCCATCTCTCTAATTACTGACATAGCACAAAACACTCAGGTTTTGTCCAATTACCTACAGGAGATTATCTTAAAACTCAAAATATGAGTAAGTACTTATTAAAATTTCTATATCCGGCTCAAGAAACTTAATGGATTTAAAAGAAGTTAAAGTTTATTCAGTAGAAATGAAGTCTAAGAAATTGTTGCATAATTATAGAGGATGGTGAATTTTAACTCTAAAAGGATAGAGTTGGCCAGTTAAGCCATTAAGTAGTTTTAGCTGTCTATAACCTGACATATTATAAGATAGCTTCATTTTGGTAGGAAAGCAGATGCTATTAAACTGATTTTTGTTTTCATGAGTAGCTAGAACTCGAGCAGCCTCCTCATTATATTCATTAACAAATATTTATTCAGCTTTTGGTATTGACGAGTTATTGTGCTAGCTGCTGAGATTACAAAAGTAAGATCTTGTTCTTGCCCTTAAGAAGCTCAGTCTAATGCAAAATACATCCACAAAACAAATAATTACGAAACAATTCAAACAGTACTATACTAGAGATGTGCCCAGGTTGCTATGGGAACATAGATGAGAGGAGACCTAACTCAGCTTTAAGTGGGAAAAGTGAAGAGAAAAGAAACATGAACAGCTTGAGGTGACATTATTACCTGAGGCTGCATCTGAACCGGTGAGTAGGAGTTAGCACCACGTGAAGAGTTAAGAAAGGTGTTCCAGGGTATGGAAATGATCAAAGGAATAGGGTGGGAAACTTTGTTCGCTTTGGGGAACTACACGTCTCTTGGTGGTGTTGGAGCATCATATGGGGAACTGAAGAAGATAGTGTTTTCCTAAAGATACAGTTGTATTGCATGAACCTACCGATTAAATGTGTTGAAAATCAGAGCATTTTAACATAAGAGCCATTAAGGTGATAAGTTAGAAAAAAAATGGTCTTTTACGATGAAAGATTTAAATGAAAATGATACTTCATTTATCCATAGGCCTCTGTTTTCGGCAACTTCATCTATATAGGCAGCCGATATCAACATTACAAATTACATGTATATGTTTTAATTGGGGTGAAAGTCTTTCAAAGTTATTTCATTTTAATACTGAGCATAATATCTTTTCTCAGTGAATCAGCATCACTGTTATATATAGTGTTTTGATGATGGTACAGGCAACTGACGCTGACTAGCCTTCACTGCTGTGCTGTTTAAATGCTTCGGCTTTTATACTGCTGTTGGTTATCAGCTGATGTTGATAGCAATGTGATTCTCCCTTAGCCTTCTTTCTGTCCCTTTCTATTTTGGTTCTGTGTTAGGAAATTGTACTTGTTTTGTTTACTTCTTTGTCTTCCACCTACTAAACTGTGAGCTTCAGAAAGGGAAGAGACACCATGTCTACCTTAGTCTCCATTATATTCCAGTGCTGAGAGCACAGTGCCCGAAACAAAACAGGTGTTCAGTGAATGAATGTATAGTCTGGCGCCCAAATAATTAAAGTCAACGACTCTGTAAAAAGAAAAAGAGCAGAGAGTTCTGGTTAATCAAACATCTGTTCAATACATGCATTTTACATGGTCAAATAATTGGAAAGCAATTATATATAATTTCTTCTTTAGGATATTAAAGAAATACAAGTTAAGAACCTATAATAGATTTATCATTATAATATCACGTATAATATCATTTGTATTGCGTGGTTTCATTGTCCATTTCCGGTTGGTGAACGCTAAAAAATAAAAAGTCTTTATTAATTTCCAGACAAATGCTTAATAATAATACAGAGTACACCAAAGTGTATTTCATGGACTACATCAAAATATTTTCTACAACTGCTTTAGTATCCTATTTCCTGAAACAGTTTCCACTGATAGGAATTATAATCTCTTTTTGCCATGGAACTCAAAACTGATATTTTATCCTAAATGGAACTTAAGTACCAACTAACAAACTTTGACTTAGGAAAGGGATTTATCCTGGATTTTGTAAATAACCTTTTTATTTGTGTAGATAGATCTTTCTTTTGATAAGTTGAGTTGGTTGTTTTTTTTGGATGGTTACTTTTAAATAAGGTGTTTTTTAAATTTTCAGTGTTACAGAGGCCATTAGCCCACCCAGTAAAGATTCTAGAAAGAATTTGTATAATATATTTAATAATATATGTGAAAGTTACTGAATTTAATTGTCAAGTATCAGTATAACCTCAAGTTAAATCACCTTTTAGTCATTCATCAAATATCTTTAAATGTGTTGAATTGCTTGGCAACATTGGGGTCGTTTGGGGAGATTTCTCTGATTTTAAATATGAGTTTTTGATGTTTTTTTCCCTCCCTAATATATCCTGGAATCACCATAAGATCAGCTTTGTATGAAAGAGAAAGGAGACTTAATTAAAGATTGCTCTTGAAGAAAAATATATAGCTGAGATTATTTTATAAAAATGTTTTAAGGTTTTTGGTAGAAAATACATGATTTTAATATTATTTTGTCAAATATTAATCATTTTATGTGCTTTGTTTCTTTTTGAAATTCAGGCTTTCATTAAAGATAGAACCAGGGACAAGCACACCACGTTCTGCTGCTTCCAGGGAGGATTTAGTAGGTTAGTGCAGCTTTCTCTCATTACCGGCTAATAAACCAGATAACCTAATAAGAAAGAATATACTCCAAAGTGAATAAACACTTAGCACATCTTATTCTGCATGCACAGTTTTCTTTTTGGTATTAAAATATGTCCGTTTTTCTGTTGGTTTTCTTGTTTAATCAAAAACTCCTTACTTGTAGTTTGTACAAATAAATACAAATAAATTTATAAATAAATATGCCAACTAATCAAGAAAAATAGATATAACCAACAGAAAATAATAAATGTTTATGAATATCGACTCTTTTTTTTTAGTTAAGAATACACTGTCCTAGGCAACAAGGCTTGATTACATTAGAAATTTCTGTGGTCTAAGTGGGAAATTCTAATTTGAATAATTATAAGAGTCAATTTTAGTGGCTTAATTTTTTTTAAATTTCACTCTAATACTGGACCAAGTACTGAAAGTATTAAAAAATAGTGTTAGTCCCTTAATTTTTATCTGTTGCATTACAATGGGGATTTATATGTATACCACACATAATCAAAAATATAAAATTGAAGAGAATTATTTATTTTTTAAGAATTCATAAGTAATAACCTTTTTTAAAATTCTAAAACAGACCTTGGCACTAAGCTTTATATTATTGTATATTCTAAAAATATTTGGAGACCCATCTAATGAGGTATGAAGGAAGTGAGGGAACAAAGCCATGACAGTGTCTCAGGGGAAGAGTATTCCAAGCAGAGGAAATCATTTCAGTCTAAATCTGTTTAAGTTTGCTTTTCTTTTCATTCTTAAAGTGATACTTTGCAAATCTGTACATTTTTGAGTTCTACTTTTTTAATTCCCATAAGCTTGAACAGTGTCAATATAGATTTAAATTCTAACTTGAATGCTTGACCTATCTACCCTACACATTTTTTATCTAAGAAGAAGCTGAAACTAAGAGTGAAGAAGTAATGTGTAAAATTAAATGAGCACTGAACTAGGATTCAGAAGACCTGAGTGTTTAGTCCAGGTTTCATCTGTGATATGAGATCCTTACCCCTTCTCTTCTAATTCTGCTGCTGCTTCTGTAAATGGGGAGGATATTTATACTGGCTACTTAGTGCAAGTAAAATAGATAGAAATTAATGGATATTGTATGTATTGAGGTTTGTGTTTTAAGATTCAGAAAATAAATATTTCTCTTGTTCAGTCTATTAAATAGAATTAACATTAATATTAAAATTTAAACCACATTTTATATTTCATATCAAAGGATTACAAATAAAACAATTTTTTTAAACCATGTAACAATTTCTCTCCCTTTCCCTCTCCCTCTCCCTCTCCCTGTGTGTGTGTGTCTATGTCTGTGTGTCTATGTCTGTGTCTCTCTCTCTCTCTCTTTTAATTTAACCCTTAGGTCCTGAAGTAGGAGCATCTCCACAAAGTGGAAGAAAAAGTGTGGCAGCTGAAGGAGCCTTGCTACCACAGACACCACCATCCCCTCGGAACCTGATTCCACATGGACATAGGAAGTGCCATAGCTTGGGTTATAAGTCAGCATTTTTAATTTTATCTTCCAAATTTTTATGGTTTTTTTTTAAGTTGGCTTTCTTTTCTATTTATTTTACTAGTTGGACAGAAAATAGTGTCCTTGCATAGTTTTATTTGTGTAACAGTAGTCTTTTTCTGATTTAGTAAAATATCTTGTTTGCATAAAGGCATTTATTTCTTCCTTTACCTTAATTTGGAAATGAGCTTTTTCCAACAGTGCCTTCACATCTGGGGGAGAGAAACGAACATTACAGATCATCATCATAAATAAAATCAGGAAAGCAATATACCATTTTCATTTTAAATTATCATAAGTATCAAGAGTGATCACTTATCTTAACCCAAATAAGTCACTGTAAATGAAGCCTATAAAAATTGTTCTTTTTATTCCTAAATATAAAGAAAGGGAAACTGATTTTTTGTTTAGCTTTGCAAGATTGTTTTCTCAAAATGGAGCCCAAGGTTCACCTTTGCCATGATTTTTGTGAAAATTTAATAGCTATTTTCCAAAAGTGAATGTGAAAACAATTTTTAATGTACCCAAGAACCAAGATAAAATTAAAGTATTCTCTGTTACATAGGAAGATATGGCCTAGTTTCCTAAAAAGCTTTCCCTAAACTGTTAGTTTGAGGCTCTCATGATAAAATCTGTGTGTTCATTAGTATGAGAGTTCGGAAGTAAGTTCAGGATAGCAGGTAAATCTTTTATATCCTGAATCTTTATATGAGTATCTTTTATATCCTGAATTAGTAACAGTAATAAAAGATATGAAAAATATTTCTCTTTGTTTCCAGTTTCATTCATAAAATGAACACAGCAGAGTTTAAGAGTGCAACGTTCCCAAATGCAGGGCCAAGACATCTATTAGATGATAGCGTCATGGAGCCCCATGCACCATCTCGAGGCCAAGCTGAAAGCTCTACTCTTTCTAGTGGAATATCAATAGGTGAGAAATAATTCTCTGAGAGGGTTCCAACTTAATGAAAAATAAGATTTTTAATAAAACTCAGCTGGGAATGAGTAATTAACCCTACTACAAGTAGAAAAAAATTGATAAAAGCTAAGTAGCAAAGTAGATAATGAGATGATACTACTAGTAGCTACTGAAGTTAATAATTCGTAATTGTTTGAAAAGTGCTTGATGGTTTGACTTCAAAGGGGGAGGCATTTGAGGAATGGTGAGAAGAGAACCTGTGCTGATTGAATTGGTTACTGCATGTAGTTGGAATGTGGATTGAATGAGGAAAAGGGCAGATCAAGTATGACTCCCGGTTTTTTAGATTAAGCAACTAGTTAGATGGTGGTGCTGTTACTAAGGCAGAGAACACTAGAAGAGCAGCCATTTGTAAATGTCGAGGTATTTGTGAAGGATGACTAGGTTTGGGGAATTAAGAATTCTGTTTTGGACATGTTTGGTCCATATTGAGTTGTCAGGTAGGTAATTGAATGTATGAATCTGGCGCTTAATGGGGTGAGGTCAGGTTTGTAGATACACGTATAAGAATTAGCATATTTATAGTATTTCAAGCCATGAGACTGGATGAGGTCACCTAGGGAGAGAATGTATATAAATAAGAGAAGACATTCTAACATTTGGAAGTGTGATTTAAAAAAAAAAAATTCTTTTTTTAATGGTGGGCCATCAAAGGAAACTTCAAAGGAAAAAAAACAGTGTGGTATCACAAAAGCCCAGTAGAGGAGGTGTCTCTGAAGGGCAGGAAGTGTTGAATATATCAATATAAAGTGCACAGAAGAGAAGTAAGGTGAGAATGGGAGTTGATCACTGGATTTGGCAAGATCAAAGTCACTGGGTGCCTCAGATGGTGGGGGGTGGGGCACCAGCAACGTCGAAGACACATCAGCCAGGGTGAGCATGATGATGACGTAGCTTTCAAGAGTGGGTTCCTTGGTTTGAATGTCTGAAAAGCTTGTGGCAGATTTTCAACAGGTGCAAGTATTGAAAGATCTGATTCTCAAGTACAACCCTTCAATGATCCCAAAGGGTAACAACACTCCCAGAGCCACTGCAAGATTTACTTGATGTTACAAAGAAAAAGAAACAATTTTCTCTAACATGTCCTGACTTTTATTTAGCCTCCTCCAAAGCATCGACAGTCTGCAGTCAGAACCCAGTTCATTGCACTGACATCCTTCGGATGTTCTCTCGGAAGGTTCAGTTTAGCCTGAGGTCTCACTGCTACAAATGTGGTCGCCCCCCCCGATTCAGGCGCCGTAAGCACCATAAAGCAGTTGTCGTTGTCAACATCGTTATCATACTAGTGTTACCAAGAGAGAAGAACCGGGGTTCTGGGGCTTGGTGCTCCAGCCGGGTGTCGGGCCTGAGCCTCGGAGGTGGGAGAGCCAAGTCCAGGACGTTGGACCACCAGAGACCTCCAGGCCCCATGTAATATTAATTGGCAAGAGCTCTCCTAGAGATCTCCAGCTCAACCCTAAGACCCAACTCCACCCAACAGCCAGCAAGCTCCAGTGCTGGCGGCCCCATGCCAAACAACTAGCAAGACAGGAACACAACCACACCCATTAGCAGACAGGCTGCCTAAAGTCATACTAAGTTCACAGACACCCCAAAACACACCACCGGACTCAGCCCTGCCCACCAGAGGGACAAGATCTAGCCCCACCCACCAGAACACAGGCACAGTCTCCCCAGCCAGGAAGCCTACACAGGCCCCTGAACCAACCTAACCCACTGGGGGAAGACACCAGAAATAAGAAGAAAAACGAACCTGCAGGCAACGAAAAGGAGACCCCAAACACAATAAGCTAAACAAAATGAGAAGACAGAGAAATATGCAGCAGATGAAGGAGCAAGGTAAAAACCCACCACACCAAATAAATGAAGAGGAAATAGGCAGTCTACCTGAAAAAGAATTCAGAGTGATGATCGTAAAAATGATCCAAAATCTCGGAAATACAATGGAGAAAATACAAGAAATGTTTAACGAGGACCTAGAAGAACTAAAGAGCAGACAAACAGTGATGAACAACACAATAAATGAAATTAAAGATACTCTAGAAGGAATCGGTGCAGAATAACTGAGGCAGAAAAACGGATAAGTGACCTGGAAGATAGAATAGTGGAAATAACTGCCACAGAGCAGAATAAAGAAAAAAGAAGGAAAAGAGTTGAGGACAGTCCCAGAGACCTCTGGGGCAACATTAAATGCACCAACATTCAAATGATACGGGTCCCAGAAGAAGAGAAAAACAAAGGGTCTGAGGAAATATTTGAAGAGATTGTAGTCAAAAACTTCCCAAACATGGGAAGGGAAATAGTCAAGTCCGGGAAGCTCAGAGAGTCCCATACAGAATAAACCCAAGGAGAAACATGCCGAGACACATATTAATCAAACTACCAAAAATTAAATACAAAGAAAAAATATTAAAAGCAGCAAGGGAAAAGCAACAAACAACATACAAAAGAATTCCCGTATGGTTAACAGCTGATCTTTCAGCAGAAACTCTGCAAGCCAGAAGGGAGTGGCAGGACCTATTTAAAGTGATGAAGGAGGAAAACCTACAACCAAGATTAGTCTACCCAGCAAGAATCTCATTCAGATTCGACAGAGAAATTAAAACCTTTACAGACAAGCAAAAGCTAAGAGAATTTCAGCACCACCAAACCAGCTTTACAACCAATGCTAAAGGAACTTCTCTGGGCAGGAAACACAAGAGAAGGAACAGACCAATAAAAACGAAAGCAAGACAGTTAAGAAAATGGTGATATGAACATACATACATATCGATAATTATGTAATAGGAACATACATACATATCGATAATTACCTTAAATGTGAATGGATTAAATGCTCCAACCAAAAGACACAGACTGGCTGAGTGGATACAAAAATAAGATCCATATATATGCTGTCTACAAGAGACCCACTTCAGACCTAGGGACACATACAGACTGAAAGTGAGGGGATGGAGAAAGATAACCCATGCAAATGGAAATCAAAAGAAAGCTGGGAGTAGCTATACTCATATCAGACAAAATAGACTTTAAAATAAAGACTATTACAAGAGACAAAGAAGGGCACTACATAATGATCAAGGGATCCATCCAAGAAGATAATGTAACAATTGTAAATATTTGTGCACCCAACATAGGAGCACCTAAATACATAAGGCAACTGCTGACGGACATAAAAGGGGAAATTGACAGTAACAATCACAGTAGGGGACTTTAACACCCTGCTTACACCAATGCACAGCTCATCCAAAATGAAAATAAATAAGGAAACACAAGCTTTAAATGACACAGTAGTACTTTCTTCTCAAGTACTCATGGAACATTCTCCAGAATAGATCATATCTTGGGTCACAAATCAAGCCTCGGTAAATTTAAGAAAATTGAAATCATATCAACTATCTTTTCCGCCCCCAGTGCTATGAGACTAGATAGCAGGAAAAAAAACTAAATTACAGGAAAAGAACTAAAAAGTACAAACCCATGGAGGCTAAACAATACACTACTAAATAACCAGGAGATCACTGAAGAAATCAAAGAGGAAATCAAAAAATACCTAGAAACAAATGACAATGAAAACACGATGACCCAAAACCTATGGGATACAGCAAAAGTAGTTCTAAGAGGGAAATTTATAGCTGTACAATCCTACCTCAAGAAACAAGAAAAATCTCAAATAAACAACCTAACCTTACATCTAAAGCAATTAGAGAAAGAAGAATAAAAGAACCTCGAAGTTAGCAGAAGGAAAGAAATCATAAAGGTCAGATCAGAAGTAAATGAAAAAGAAACAAAACAATAGCAGAGATGAATAAAACTAAAAGCTGGTTCTTTAAGAAGATAAAATTGATAAACCATTAGCCAGACTCATCAGGAAAAAGGAGAAGACAGAAATCAACAGAATTAGAAATGAAAAAGGAGAAGTAACAACTGACACTGCAGAAATGCAAAGGATCATGACAGACTACTACAGACAGCTATATGCCAATAAAATGGATAACCTGGAAGAAATGGACAAATTCTTAGAAAAGTACAACCCTCCAAGACTGAACCAGGAAGAAATAGAAAATATGAACAGACCAATCACAAGCACTGAAATTGAAACTGTGATTAAAAGTCTTCCAACAAACAAAAGCCCAGGACAGGTGGCTTCACAGGTGAATTCTATCAAACATTTAGAGAAGAGCTAACACCTGTCCTTCTCAAACTCTTCCAAAATATAGCACAGGGAGGAACACTCCCAAACCCATTCTATGAGGCCACCATCACCCTGATACCAAAACCAGACAAAGATGTCACAAAAAAAGAAAACTACAGGCCAGTATCACTGATGAACATAGGTGCAAAAATCCTCAACGAAATACTAGCAAACAGAATCCAACAGCACATTTAAAGGATCATACACCATGATCAAGTGGAGTTTTTCCCAGGAATGCAAGGATTCTATAATATATGCAAATTAGTCAATGTGATACACCATATTATCAAACTGAAGGATAAAAACCATATGATAATCTCAATAGATGCAGAAGAAGCCTTTGACAAAATTCAACACCCATTTATGATAAAAACTCTCCAGAAATTGGGCATAGAGGGAACCTACCTCAACGTAATAAAGGCCATATATGACAAACCCACAGCCAACATCATTCTCATTGGTGAAAAACTGAAACCATTTCCTCTAAGATCAGGAACAAGACAAGGGTGCCCACTCTCTCCAATGTTATTCAACTGAGTTTTCAAAGCTTTAGCCACAGCAATCAGAGAAAAAAAGAAATAAAAGGAATCCAAATCGGAAAAAAAGAAGTAAAGCTGTCACTGTTTGCAGATGACATGATACTATACACAGAGAATCCTAAAGATACCACCAGAAAACTACTAGAGCTAATCAATGAATTTGGTTAAGTAGCAGGATACAAAAGTAATGCACAGAAATCTCTTGCATTCCTATACACTAATAACAAAAAATCAGGAAGAAAAATTAAGGAAACACTCCCATTTACCATTGGAACAAAAAGAATAAAGTACCTAGGAATAAACTGACCTAAGGAGAGAAAAGACCTGTATGCAGAAAACTGTAAGACACTGATGAAGGACGTCAAAGGCGATACAAACAGATGGAGTAAAACGGAGCTGGAGGAATCAGCCTCCCTCACTTCAGACTATACTACAAAACTACAGTAATCAAGACAGTATGGTACTGGCACAAAAACAGAAATATAGATCAATGGAACAGGATAGAAAGCCAGAGATAGAAAACCCACACACCTACGGTCACCTTATCTTTGACAAAGGAAGCGAGAATATACAGTGGAGAAAAGACAGCCTCTTCAATAAGTAGTGCTGGGAAAACTGGACAGCTACATGTAAAAGAATGAATTTAGAACACTTCCTAACACCGTACACAAAAATAAACTCAAAAAGGATTAAAGACCTAAATCTAAGGCCAGACACTACAAAACTCTTAGAGGAAAACAGAGGCAGAACACTCTGTGACATAAATCACAGCAAGATCCTTTTTGACCCACCTCCTAGAGTAATGGAAAAAGAAACAAAAGTAAACAAATGGGTCCTAATGAAACTTAAAAGCTTTTGCACAGCAAAGGAAACCATAAACTAGACAAAAAGACAGCCCTCAGAGTGGGAGAAAATATTTTCAAACAAAGCAACTGACAGGATTAATCTCCAAAATATACAAGTAGCTCATGCAGCTCAATAACAAAAAAACAAACAACCCAATCCAAAAATGGGCAGAAGAGCTAAATAGACATTTCTCCAAAGAAGATATACAGAGTGCCAACAAACACATGAAAGAATGCTCAACATCATTAATCATTAGAGAAATGACAAATCAAAACTACAATGAGATATCATCTCACACCGGTCAGAATGGCCATTACCAAAAAATCTAGAAACAAATGCGGGAGAGGGTGTGGAGAAAAGGGAACCCGCTTGCACTGTTGGTGAGAATGTAAACTGATGAGCCACTATGGAGAACAGTATGGAGATTCCTTAAAAAACTAAAAATAGAGCTACCATATGACTCAGCAATCCCACTACTGGGCATATACCTGGAGAAAACTGTAATTCAGGAGGAGACATGTCACACAATGTTCACTGCAGCATTAATTACAATAAATAGCCAGGACATGGAAGCACCCTAAATGTCCATCAGCAGATGAATGGATAAAGAAGATGCGGCACATATGTACAATGGAATATTACTCAGCCATAAAAAGAAACGAAATTGAGTTATTTGTAGTGAGGTGGATGGATGGACCTAGAGTCTGTCATACAGAGTGAAGTAAGTCAGAAAGAGAAAAACAAATATCGTATGCTGACGCGTATATATGGAATCTAAAAGAAAAAAAAATGGTTCTGAAGAACCTAGTGGCAGGACAGGAATAAAGACGCACGCAGATGTAGAGAATGGACTTGAGGACACGGGGCCAGGGGAGAAGCTGGGACAAAGTGAGAGAGTGGCATTGACATATATACAGTACCAAATGTAAAATAGATAGCTAGTGGGAAACAGCTGCATAGCACAGGGAGATCAGCTAGGTGCTTATACCACCTAGAGGGGTGGGATAGGGAGGGTGGGAGGAAGACGCAAGAGGGAGGGGATATTGGGTTATATGTATACATATAGCTGATTCTCTTTGTTATACAGCAGAAACTAACACTACATTGTAAAGCAATTATGCTCCAATAAAGATGTAAAAGAAACAAAAAAAAGTCACTTGGTGACCTTGACAAGATTCGCTTTATAGAGTAGTATGGGCAAAGCTTGGAGATTGGAGAATGAGAGGTAAGAAAATAGGGATAGCTATTATGGAGTGGGAGCAGAAAATTGGGACTGGAAAAGGATGTGAGATTAAGAGAGGAATTTGTTTGGTTTTACTTCCTAAACTTTTATTTATTTTCTGAACCTTCTAGATGAGCATTATTTCTTTGGATGTTTGCAGTTAGGAAATCTCCATACAGTGTTATTTTTATTTTTAAAAAGCAATAACGGAGGAAAATGTCGTCTTCTGTGATTAATTGCCAGGTTTCTCAAAGGCTAAGCCTATTATAATTAATATGATCATTTCAATATTGATGAACAGTCAATAGAAATGTAGGAGTTCATTTTCTTGAACATGTTGACTTCCTTTAACGCTTGAGAGTTTCAAACCCTGAAAGTGAAATTGCTTTGGAGCTGGAATGCTCCATTCAGCAGTTTTATTCCAATATTCCCCTTTTTATAAATACAAATGATTAAATGATGACAAAATTTACAAAACAGAAGACAAGTTGGCCTCTTGAAATATGCCTCTGTTAATACTGTGAATTGCCTATATGTAAATATCAACCTCAATCTGAAAAAATGATACACAGAATAATTTTGCAAAAAAGAGAGGAAGAACCTTTTTCCAATTAAAAATGTGTTACACTTATGGAATTTAGCCTGTCACTTTAAGCCAAAAATAGTAATTTTAAAAATTACAGCTCTCAATTCAGTACAGAATATTTGGCTTTTCTGTAATACTTATCGTAAGTATTATAATGATTATTATTCTCTATTTGTGGCTTTTACTTTCCATAGATGTTCTTTTTGTTACCACAAGATAGTTATCTAGTTATTTCATTCCATTACAGTTAGTGTCTTAGTTTAGAGACCTGTCCTTTAGAACAAGAAGAGGCTAATTCAATTTTTGCCTTTGTATTTATTGTTTAATTATTCCAAGGCTAAGGAGATAAACAGTAGAGATTGTTACATCTTTGTTTATAAATTAAAAACATTAGACATAGGCATTACCTTCCAGGGTGTTTGCTTTAAAACATTCTGAAAAGGAAGTCTATAACCATAGATGGTAGTTGTTAATACACACACGCAATTCATAATCACAAAAAGGTTTTTTCCTCAGCTGTAACTTTTACATACAATATTAATATATCCCTTGGAGGCTTTGAGAAAGTACTCTGGAGAAATTAACCAGTGCTTGGGACTATGGCCTCTAACGTTTTTTAACATGGTGCATATGTCCTAGGTAACCTAAAGTAGTCTTGCCCAGCTAAAGGAGGTGTATCCACTCTGAACTTCATGCTTCTGGAAGAAACTTTTATTTTCTACAAATAAGTCATACTAACTATGCTTAAATTTTCAGTCTTTATCACATAATTCTACATCAAAAGATAACCTACAAGACCCCACTGCCAACAGCAGATTACTTCCGTTTCTTATCTGAACCAGAAAATTACTTCAGTGACTGTTACTCAGTTCTTCAAAGAATGGGACATATACTCATGCCATTCTAAATGCATGGAAGAGGTGTTATTCCATCACATATAATGGGTTCCCTATAGTAGTCAAGTTTGAGCCTCTCACAGAACCCTGGTTGTGAAAGTCTGATAGACGATTCAACTTGATACATAAGGGACATATTAATTATTGATTTTATTGAGAGCCAGTATTATCTTTAAAATAATTTTTAAATCAACCTAAGCTGTTTTGGACTCTCCAAATTCTTTCCCCTCAGATTAAGCTAATTTAAAACTTTCTATTTTAACTGATATTCTGGGTCTCTTAAGAGAAACTTTTACATTGTTATGGCACCTTTTTTTTTTTTTCCCTGAATTTAAGGATTCTATCCTCTTCTGCCTTGCCCCCAAAGGCAAAAATTGAACGTCATTAAGCTTTTTTATCCTTAGGGTAGTAATGGGTTTTAAAAAAAAGTACAAAGGGAAGTAGTATACCATGAACCTATAAGAAATGCATAATTATATTGGTCTTAAATTATGGCAAACCTAATAAGGAAAAATTTTGTGCTTATGTACATTCTCTGGTGGTAGGAAAAGTGTTTACTAATGAATTTAAGCCGTAACTATACATGCAAAAATGTTTTATGCTATTTTGTTATTTTGGGTAGTCTTGTAAACTCTATTCTAATATATTGCAAAATAAATCAAGCACATGATATTAGAATGAAGAATTGATATGTGGATGTTCACCCACAAATAATGTGACTGTCATTTTATAAGCACCGTTAGAGTATTTATTTTTAAAAGACAACATCCAAACCCTAATTACGATGTTTAAAAAATAAGATAACTTTTGATTTTAGGTAGCAGTGATGGCTCTGAACTAAGTGAAGAGACTTCATGGCCTGCTTTTGAAAGGTAAGAAAAATTGCCCATTTAAACTATTTTGAGTTTATTTTGTCTGTCTTAAAGTATATGATAATGTGAATTTAAAGACATAATATTTATCACATATCTCCAAGGGACTATTTTAGGCTTCCTGCTGGTGGCAAAAAAAAAAAAAAAAAAGTTAATATTTAAGCCTGGAATTTAGTGTTATCTAGTAAAGACATGTTTATTTGGAGGCTTGACACATATATTTGAATTTTAGTACATTTTAAATGTAACTTAATAATAATCAATCACAGCTTACCTACATATGTGTACAAAAAAATTATTTCCTTAAATTATGGTTCATTTAAGTAATTTTAAGGCATTTAGTGGAGTGGTCAACTTCATTCATTCTCAGTTAATTTGTCAAGAGCAAAATGACTTAGTAAATTTTAAATTATACTGTAAGTAAAGCAGCTAAAAGTTTGAATTTAAATTGTCATTAATTCAAAGTTTGCACAAAGCACACAGATTTGTACTGAAATAATGTAAGTCACGTTCTGTTTTCTCTTCCTTGATGCTTTAAGCTGTAAGATCTGTCATCTGCTTGTGGCAAATACGCCATATTGATCTTCCAAAATAAGATTTTTCTAAAAATGTAGTCAAACAGTGTAAATAATTGTTATTTAAAAAATATCCATTAGAATTTTACTGTCTTTGACCGTTTCCATTCTGCCATTGTCATATTAAGATACTTGAATCAACCCATGAGCAAAATAATTGCTCCCTTTTGTATATAAACTAAGCAATCTAAGTTTCTGAGCAACAAGATTAGATTGAATTTTGAATGTCATGTTAAAATTGATGAAGTTGAATATATTCAGTTACCTAATTCCCTGTCAGTCACTTTTTAATAGAAAACAATTATACTAACTATATATTTGAAATTGAACTATACATACTTGAATTGGTTAATTTCATGATGTAACTGGAAAATTAGATCCTTGTTCTTGAAACTTAATAAGATTTCTCACCATTATGTGATTAAGATTTTACTTGCAAATCTAATATTTCAAACTACTTTTGAACCTTTCTACTCTAATTGTCAGTGTTCCTAAGTTTTGTTCTCTTTGTTTTGGGGGATTTTTAACAATTTGTTTTTACATATTATTTCTCTTTCAACTTTTTCTTTCAATCTCTTTATTTGGGTTTGCCTGAAACAGGAAAAACACAAGAGTTGCCTCTGGCTTGCTGTCTGTACAAATTGTCTTGTTAGTTCTTTCCCTCTAATAAGAACATAATATCATCAGATGTTGATTTCAGAGTGTACTGTATTTAGGTAAGAAACATTGATGAATAGAATTGTTCCTCAAATCGCATGAGTTATGAGCGAGTAACCAGAATGGTGTTGTGTTAAATAATCTGTTCTTATCCCAGCAGGTTACTTATGAAGATGGTATTTAACAGTATTAACCTTCACATCTCAAAACAGTATTTTTCTTTTGACAGAAGTTTTGCTTTGCAGATATTTGCAGCCAAAAGCATGTACTGTACTTGTGCCAAGTTTAAATCAGTGGCTCTTGAGACATTTTGAGAGCAAATTAATGCTGCCCAGCAAGACTCAGACATGAAATATTAAAAAGTGAATAAAGAACTAGGATTTAAAATGCTACCTGTGGATAGTGAACTTCGAAAATAGACATCAAATATGTTGCCCCCTAAGTTGCTAAAATAATACTTTCTGTTTTAAATATCATTTATCAACAGTGCTACTTTTGGCTTTTCCTAGGCAAAGAAGTAACAGTGTTTCTACGTGTGTGTGTGTGTGTGTGTGTGTGTGTGTTTATTTCCTTTGTTAAGTATCACATGCCATTTTGGATGAATATTAACTCATACCATTTTTATCATTTATTGGCTTTATCATGTATTCATTTTAATTGATGTGGAAATAGAAGACTGCCTTATTTATTACTCAGTTCATCTCTTTTGGTAGTTTTCTTGGATTTTATATAAAAGAAAGGAAAATAAGGTGTTAAAGCACATTTTTTTTTTTTTTTTTTTGCTGTACGCGGGCCTCTCACTGTTGTGGCCTCTCCCGTTGCGGAGCACAGGCTCCGGACGCGCAGGCTCAACGGCCATGGCTCACGGTCCTAGCCGCTCCGCGGCATGTGGGATCCTCCCGGACCAGGGCACGAACCCGTGTCCCCTACATCAGCAGGCGGACTCTCAACCACTGTGCCACCAGGGAAGCCCTAAGCCACATTACTTTTAAGTTTATAGGTCACATTGCTTTTAGCTGTCTTTATAGGGGCATACAATAAAAATTTATTGTTATATAAATCCAGGTATCATATTTAAAGTGGAATCCAAGAACTGGCATATGAACAAAAGGATATTTTAAGTATTTTTCAGGCTTTGATAGTGTTTGGTTATAAATACCTCTTTAATTATTTTAGCAAATTTGTGAAAGTGAATGTATATAAATATATGGTTCAAACTAATAAACACCTTTAAGTATTTATAGTCAATAGTAGAAGAAAAAAATAATTTGAAATTTATGCTGTATGCTTTAAAAAAAGAAAGAGGAGCAATCACATACTATCCTTTTGTAGGATTTAGAAAGCTGTATTACACAAAGAAATTATTATGCTATTCTAGGTTATTGATGATTGTGTGAGTAAAAGTAATATATACAATTTATAATGGAATCCAACAGGAACAGATTATACCATTCTCTCGGCCCGGTGACAAGAGTGGCACGAAATGGCTATCGAAGCCACGTGAAGGCCAGCAGGTACAATTCCCCTGCATTCAGGGGGTCACAGAACTCCCCTCTGGTGTTGGTGATTGGCTTACATGGGTGTGGTCTCACATTATTTCTGTTCTTTCTCAACTAATTGGTTTAAAAACTAAACAAAATGCCCATGAAAACTTTCTTTCCAAGATTTAATCTAGAGATAAATTTGAACTATTCTTTCTGATCCCAGAGCTAATTGCTAGAACTTGCATCTTTATGTCAACATTTTTAAATAATTCCAAATCTGTCGCTTTTTAACTGCACAGGTCTTTCTAATGTTGCTGATTATTGGATAAGCGGTACAAAAATCCACTTGTTATTCAAGGCTGCAATCGAAGAATTTACTACATTCAATTTATCTTTTTTAAGAATTTTTCAGGTTAACTTCAGGTCCTGAATTTAGACAGGTCTTTTTTATTAAATAATATTTCTGTGTTTAAACTCATGTTCATTCAGTTGTTTATCTTGTTAAACCTGGTCTCTTTCTGCACTACATTAGCTGCAGAAGAAAATAAGTATGGTAGATTGATTGGGGGCTAGAGGTTAACAGTAATGGATAATCCACCAATTCTCATAATACAACAAAATAGCAGACTTTAAAGTTAATTTTATGTCAATTTAATGGTGTCTAATCTCCTTGAATATATACCTCCTTGAATATAAATAGCTCCAGCATGAAATTTCTAGTGGTTTCTAAGTTTTTAAGTCACTTTGAAGACACCTAAGTAATAAAAAAGGGATAAACTTGCAAACTTAAGGTTTCTTCACCGTTGTAGCAATTCTGCAGCTCATGTCAAATGACCGGAGGAATGACAGATTTTTTTTTTTTAATCAGTGTGTTATGTTTTAATTGACTTATATAGGAATTGTTCTTATTTTAACTGTTGGACCGTAAATGAGTTGGGGAGAGATATTTAGATGTTTATTATTTTGTGACGGTTTTCTTAAGATACAAGAAAAAGAAATCTTGAGTTTGGAGTTATTCCTTTCTTGGAGAGCTGTTAAGCTATAATCACTTAGATGCATTGCTGACATGAAAATGTCATTACATTTTATTGCAGAAAGTTGGTTTTTTAAATATGTTGTTAATCGCCTTCATTACTTCTTTCACCTATTTTAGAATTAAGCATGGGTTTTCTTTTGCTTTTTTCCTTTTGATTCTGCTATATTTATTTTGAGTTTTATATGCTTAAATACTTTTAACAAATAGAATCCTCATCTTTCCCACTAGGACTTAAGTTTCTACTGGGGAAAAAAAGGTTTCAGCAGTGCTGCAGTGTGGCATGTTAAGAAGAAAAGTCTTAAATCTCTAATTTAATCTTTACTAGGGTGAATCTCTGTATTCTTTCTAAATTATACTTGTTCAAATGTGCAGTAAAATGTGTTTTTTAACCATCTGCTGACTTCAGTAACTTCCTGTTAATTTTGTGACAGCTTACAAATTTCAGATCAGTAAGCCTTTATAATTGTCAGTGTCTTCTTATTCTGAATAAAGTAACAGTTTTAAAATTAAGAGTAATTACATTTTATTTAAGTACCTACTTGATAATCACTAAAGCGCTTATATGTTCTTTTCTTCATTTCATTATTATAGTTCTGCAGAATCAGAAGATTTGGCAGTACATTTATATCCAGGAGCTGTTACTATTCAAGGTGTTCTCAGGAGAAAAACTTTGTTAAAAGAAGGCAAAAAGCCTACAGTAAGAATTTAATATATTTTAATACACGTTCTAAAATTAAGCAAATGAATAGGACCCTAAAAAATATGAAGACAGTTGAAATAAACTATATTTCAGATATATAATACACTTGAAATAATTTAAGATACACCTTTGCCTCACAATGTTATTTAATTTAAAGTGTTATTATACCTGCCATATAGATTTTGGTTAAATCATAATTTTGGGTGTTTAAATCAAGATGCTCCTGTACTTCTCTTTGCTCCCTAATATAGTTCCTTAGAGAACCTTGAAAATATATCCCGTTAAGAAGTATTTTAAGTAGTAAGTTTAGAAGAAATAGAAAACAGAGTGACAACCCTAAAAATTAGAATTCAACCAATTTTGTTTGGTCAGTCCTAAGTAGAATGTATTGAGTGGACGTGATAAGAATATTTGAGATAAAGATTTCAGAAGTGATGAAACTCGAAGCTAAGGTGGTGGAAGTGAAGTGGAGCTAAAGATCTTTGGCACTGAGAAAGCAGAGTGACTGAGAAGCCAGTAGCATTTGCGTAGTATATTCATGTGTCTGTCCTCTCCAGGTAGCATCTTGGACGAAATATTGGGCAGCTTTGTGTGGGACACAACTTTTCTACTATGCTGCCAAATCTCTAAAGGCTACAGAAAGAAAACATGTAAGTATTCCTGTTCCAAGTTGTTAGCATACTTTCACATCCTCTTCATGGTTGTAAAGAAAGTAGGTCTAATGCAATGCAAGGGTTTGGGTTTTTTCCCACATTCTAACCCAGAAGTTCTTACACTTTCCTTGTTGGAATATTATAATGGAATTATTTTTGTTTAGTAAGACCATTCCAAGGAAGGTCTTGGAACAACTTCCATATTTTGTAGTTTCATTTTTGAATGCTATTTTTCCATTGCAAATGTCAAAACTGCACACTACAAGTATCTATCTTCACTTCCAAGCCCTCTCATACCTGGGTTTTTTGGGTCAGAAAATGGTTGAAAACTATCGCCTTGGAGTCTCGTTTCCTAATTTGTAAAATATGAAAAATTCGGACCAGCATCTCTGGTTCTTTCCACCTCAGTCTCTGTTTGAGTGATTTTCCCAGCAGTGAAGAGGAATAATAGTTACTAAGGTTACTATGATCACCTTCTTGTGTTTAAAAGAAGCTTTGAAATGCTCTTTTCTCCAGATGTAGAATCTTCCTATAAATCTTTTTTTTTTGCATGCTATTTTTTCTATGCCAGTGATACAATATTTGAAAATGGAAAACTAAGTTTCCATTTTCCATGTTGCGTTAACACAGTGTCCTGGAGAGGAATTTTATTTCTAAATTGTGTATTTTGGGGGTGGGGGGGGAATTAAGTTTTTTACCATACTGAGGAAAGGTAAGCCACTGAAAAAAAAAATTAAGTTCTTTTACTACTTATACATTACCCAGTGATACTGCATAATTCAGAGAAGACCTTTTTTTTTTGGAGGCGGTGGGGGGGCGGCGGGGGAGGGCATTTATCACTTTGTGTTTTTTTATTCTAACAATGGCTCTTAAAAACTATAACACACACACATTACTTGTATACATTTTAATATCAGGTATTACTTCACCAAACACTTTGACTAAATTTACTGGGATTCAGTGTTTTTTTGTTTGTTTTGTTGTTGTTTTGTTTTGTTTTGTTCCTTTTAGTAAGAATAATCCCTAGTTTGAAGTTTGGTTGGATGAGGCCAGTTACAAGTTCAACTTCAGACATTATCATTAGAGAAGCTTTTCTTTATTCTCACAGTTTTAGCCCTTTAATCACACCAGGGATAGAGAAGAATACATTTTTGGTTTAAATGAATGTGGGAAGTGCCATATGATAGCATCACCTACCTTTCCTTATCAGCCGTACCCATGCCTTGTCACTGTCCTGAATTTCATGTTAATCATTGTCTTGCTTTTCTTTAGAGTTTACCATATATGTTTCCTTAAACAGTACATTGTGTTATTCTTTAATTGTACCTGAATGGAATCATATAAATTCTTGAGCACTGACTTTTTTGCTCACTATTATGTTAGAATTATCTAGATATAGTCCTCACATTGAGGTTAAGGACTGTTTTTTGTATTCTAGTCAAATTGACTATAATGCCCACAATACCTGACAAAGCTACAGTTTAGTTTCACTAGAACGTTTTACAGAGTAATTGCCTCTGGTTAGTACTGCTGTACTCAAAGGAGGGGGGAAAAAAAGGGTTGATATAGCTAAATTAAATTGTCATCTTCAGATATAGTTAACTGTTCACTTAGCCACTTCCAGAGGCTTGGCTGGATTTCAGTTATTATAAAGAAGTTGACTATTATAAAGAAGTAAAATGTATAAGGTAAAATTTTTTTGTTTTTTCCTAACTTTAATTAGAAAGAAGCCAAATTAGAGAATTGATTAAATAACTGAATTTGTCCTCTAATACATATGTTAAATATCTTTTTGTGTTTGGCATTGGTACTTATACATAGAGAATAATAACATGCTAGTTTGGGCTTTTAATTATATGAAGTGATAAATAATGCATATGAAATGTTTAGAAATTAGAGCATAGTGGGCTGTGAAGGGAGCCCAACTGAGTGCCAAGGAAATGGACTGTATTCCTCATCTTTTCTAGTTTAAACTGTTAAGATTAAATTATAAGAACAAAATAGAGTATAGAGACAAGTCCATGTTTATGTTTAGTATCAATTTTAGGATAGAAAAGATAGGGCACAGAACTAAAAGCAATGAAGGAAAAAAAATTTTAATCATTTTCAAACAGTTAAAATACAAATTGGAAGAAAATATTGGCTATACATAAGCAATAGATAAGGGATTAAAATCTTTTATATAAACACAGCACCATCTATGTAGTGTTCTTGCCAAAAATTTAACCTGAATTTAATCATGAAGAAACAATTAAATTCACATTGTGGAATATTCCTATAAGACAGCTGGCTTGGATTCTTAAGACCAAAATTTGGCAGATGGAATAGGGTAGGGGGACAGAAGGACTGTTCTAGATTAAGAGAAACTAAAGAGTCTTGACAGCTAAATGCAATGTATGTACCTTGGTTTAATCTTGGAGGAAGTTCTTTTAAGCTATAAAGCTCATAATTAGGACAATCAAAGAAATTGTAATATGGACTTTATATGATTGTGACTGTTAAATTTCTTGAATATGTTACATTGTGGTTATATAGTAATATATTCTTAGGAGATACATGTTGAAATATTTAGAGTCCAATGTTATGTGTGCAGCTTACATTTAAATGTTCAAAGAGATCAAGCAAATGCAAAATGTAGATATATGGGTAACCATTGTAGCATTGTTTCAACTTCTCTGTAGTTTGAACCTTTTCAAAATTAAAAGCTGGGGGAGGAAAAAGAGTCACTAATGAAAGTATACTTGTTCATATATATATATTAATACATGCAGGAGGAGGAAATCTGGAAGCCTACACCTCTATGTTTTATTGCTCTCTAAAGTATGAATGTTTTTGCCTGTGAGGAGCAGAGCAGACTTGGGAAGAGAGAATAACTGGGAAGAAAGGAAGGGGACTGTGGTTTTATTATGTCTATATTTTTGAATGTTTTAAGATGAAAACATTCACTGTAAAATTATTTTTAATTGAAGTGTATTCATTATGAAAAATTTTTTGCAGATATGTTTGAGCCTATCTCTGCATAGTAATGACTGAATAAATACTGTTTGATAAGTTAAATTTTAAAAACCAAGGCTACACCTGAAAAAGAAATCTGTAACCTATATAAAGACCTTCCACAGCTCAGTAAGAATAAGACAACAGTAGAAAAATGGAATAGGGAGATAAAGAAGGTGAAATATAAATGGTTAATAAACATGAAAAGGTGATGAACCTCACTAGGTATCAAAAACACAGATTAAAGAAGATGCCCTTTTTTTTGGCCATTAGGCAGAAATTTTAATGATTGATAATATAACAGTAGCCAGGATGTAGGGAAACATAGACAGTTGGTGGAAATTTAAATTGGTATTGTTTTTGTGGTGGACAATTCTAGTCAGTATTTAACTTAATAACCAGCGATTCTTTACTGAAAGTCTGTCCTATGGAAATCCTTGAACAAGTGCACTGATATCTATAGAAGAATATTCCTGGAATATTTATAGTATCAGAGATCTGCAAACACTGAAAATACTTATTATTAAGGAAATACTGATAGGTAAAAAACACAAGTCAGAGTAAGTATACCCCCATTCGTATATAAAAACCAACAACAACAGGAAAGCCAGTCTTTGGTGTAATGCATAGAGAAAGGTCCAGATGGCTACACCCCAAAGGATGATGAATTCTGGGGAGTGGGATGAGATTCAGCTGGTGGTTGAGGACATTTGTACTCTATGTAAAGGGGCTTATACTGTTTGAATTACTTTTTTTTTTTAATTGAAAAAAGAAGCAATTGATGCAGATGTTTTGGGGGCTAGGAAAAGAATATTAGAAAATCGTGCTATCTGCTTTGGCATAAATTATTAGCTGTGAAATCAGCTGTTCTGTAGTATTGCCAATTTGATTCTTCACAGTATTAAAACTTCCTAATCCCTTTGGCTTTCATTTTTGTAGTACCCATGTTGTTACAAATAATGTGATGTGTTCCTTCTTTTCCCCATTTCTTTAAAATTGTGAAACATATACATGCAAGGATATATAGTATACATGAACATTTTAAAGAATAATAAATAAAATGAACACCTCTATAACTCCATGCAGCATAAGAAGACAGAGCATTACCAGAGCCGTCCAAGACTTCCCAGATAGCATCCTCTTCCTTCCTTATCAGCCACACCCACAGCCTATCACTGTCCTAAATTTCATGTTCATCACTGCCTTGTTTTTGTTCAGGATTTTACTATATGTGTTTCCTTAACACATTGTCTCATTTTTGAACTGTACCTGAATGGATTCACATATATAGTTTTAAGCACTCCCTTTTTTGCTTAATATATTGTTGATGAGATTCATCACTGTTGATGCATATAGCTGTCCTTTATTCCTTTTCATACTTGAATAGTCTTCCACTTTATGAATCTGCCATAATTTATTCATCATTCTACTGATGGATATTTGGATGCTTTCCAGGTTATTGCTGTATCTAACAAAGCTACTATGAATATTTTTGTGCATATGTTCTTTAGATTACATACCAAGGAAGGCAAACGTTCAACTTTACAAGAAAATGCCAAATTGATTTACTTACTCACCAACAGCATGATGAGGTTTTTCATTGTTCCACACCCTCACCATACTTGTTGTCAGGCTTTTTAATTTTGGCTAACCTAGTAAATATGAAATGGTACCTTGTGATTTTAATGTACACACCCCAGATTATTAATGAGTTTGAAGTTTCTTTCATGTTGTTGGTCATTCATGTTTCTTTTCTAAAATGCCTGGATAAATCTTTTGCTTATTGGATAGTGTGTTTTCTTACTAATTGGTAAAGGTTCCTTATATACTCTGGATACTAATCTATTAACAGTTATGTGTTACTAATATCTTCTTCCAATTTGTTTGATTTGTTTTTTTTTTAACTCTCTTTGTGATGTTTTTAGTGAATAGTTCTTAATTTTAAAGTAATACAATTTATACTTAACAGTTTCTGAGTCATGTTTTTAAAATAAAATACTTCTCTAACCGGAGATCATCAAGATATTCTCCTATAATTTCTACTAATAGATTTAAAGTTTTGCAGTTTGCTTTAAAACCATTGATCCACCTGGAGTCAGAGGGGTGTGTGTGTGAAATGTGTTATGAAATAGGCATTCATTTTGATTTTTCTGCACGGATGAGAAATTTTCCTGGCACCATCTATTGAACAGTCCATTCTTCCTTCACTGATCTGCAGAGCCCACTCTTATCGTTTGAGTTTGCATCTATGTGCACAGATTGCTTTCTAGACTTCCATCGCCCTGTCAGTCTGTCCTTGTCCCAGTAGCTCATGGTCTCAGTTACTGTAGATTTATAAGTCTTGTGTAGGCAAGGCAAGTCCAGCCTAATTCTTCTGGAGTGTCTTGGCTATTTCTGATCCTTTGCTCTTACATGTAAGTTTTAGAATCAGCTTCTCAAATTCCACATAAAACCCTACTGGAATTTTTATTGAAATGACACTGAATCTGTAGACCAATTTAGGGAGAATTGGCATCTTTACAACATTGAACCTTTTTCTTCATCTCATGGTTTTTCTCTGTTGATTTAGGTCTTCTTGAAAGTCTTTTAACTGTTATACTTTCCTGTATGTCTTTTGTTACATATATTACTAGGTACCTTTCCTATAAGTGACTTTTATAATTCTAGTGTATAAAATTGCAGTTGACTTTTCTTTTTTTTTTTTTTGGCGGTACGCGGGCCTCTCACTTTTGCGTCCTCTCCCGTTGCGGGGCACAGGCTCCGGACGCGCAGGCTCAGCGGCCACGGCTCACGGGCCCAACCGCTCCGCGGCATGTGGGATCTTCCCGGACCGGGGCACGAACCCGTGTCCCCTGCATCGGCAGGCAGACTCTCAACCACTGCACCACCAGGGAAGCCCGCAGTTGACTTTTATATTGTTCTTTTCCAAGCATCCTTGCTGATCTTTCTTATTAACTTGGTGGATTTTCTGTGTAGATAATATCATCTGTGAGTAATGGCAGTTTTATTTCTTCCTTACCCTTATACCTTTTATTTCTTTCCTGTTATCTTAGTGTGCTGACTAGGTCTTCCAATTCAGTGTTGGATGGAAGTAGCAATGGTGGGCATCCTTGTCTTAAAACTGATTTTGAAGTGTTTTTAGCATTTTACCCTTGAGCATGCGTTGCAGGGTTTTGGTTTGGGTTTTGTTTTGTTTTGTTTTTTTCTTTCCTGCTTTGTTTTGTTCGGGTTTTGTGGGGGGTTTGTTGTTGTTTGTTTGGTAGTTACTCCTTATTGAATTAGGAAATTCTGTTCCATTCCAAGTCACACAGATATGCATTATATTTTAGCAAATGGTTTTATTTTACATCAACTGAGTTGATCATACTTTTTTCTTTTAATGTTAATATGGTGATTTATTTTAATAATTTATCTAAAGTTGAACTAAGCTTGCTTTCATGAAATAAAGCGAACTTAGTTGCAGTCATTGATTTCTAACATTGAATCACCCTCATATTCCTGGGATAAATCCAGTTTGGCCATCATGTACCGGCTTTTTTATACACTGCTAGATTCAGTTTGCCAATATTTTATTTAACATTTTTTCATTTATGTTCATGAGTAGGATTAACTTAAATTTCTTGCTTTTATAACAGCCCTTTTTTTTCCATTACTAAAGTGTAACTTTATAAAAAAAAAAGAATAACTAGACAGGTAACAAGCATGCTAAGAATACCTTCTTTCTGAGAAATACAGGCAAGAATATATTATTAAGAATTGTGATGGTGGTGCTGATTCATTAAATCATCAGGTTGTCAGGTTTAAGATAACACCCCTATTACATTGGTACACCTTAAACTTATACAATATTATATGTCAGTTATATTCAGTAAAGGGTGTGTGTGTGGAGGTAACACCTATTAAAATGGAAGTGTGTTTCCTTTGTAACGAAGGGGTGAGGTGTAGCACAGTAACAACAAAAAAAAACAATACAGATAAATTTACCAGATCTACTAACAGACCATGGTCTTTGGGAGTGGACGCTAGGACAGTTAACTTTTGATGAAGAGTTGAAGCTGGGAAAGATCTGGAAAGTATAAGAGACTATCTGAAGAGGGCATGCTTACATGGAATTTAGTAGTAAGAGACCAGGAGCAGACCTGACCAGCATGAAATCTCGTCTCTCTCTAGGAAAAACTGAAAATATGCTCTCTAACAGTTAATTTTTACATAGAATAAGCCATAAATTTTGTTTCCATTAATTATTTTTTTTATCTCTCAGTTCAAATCAACATCAAATAAGAACGTGTCTGTAGTAGGATGGATGGTGATGATGGCTGATGACCCGGAACATCCAGATCTCTTCTTGCTGACTGACTCTGAGAAAGGTGAATCATTAAAATAACTAGGGCTTAAGGTATTGCATGTACACAACTTTCGGTAAGCCAAAATTTATCAATAGTTTAACTGGAATACACGACTAGGGGCATTGTTTGTGTAGTTCAATCTCTTGGGAAATATTTGTGTCACATAATGTAATGTATACTAATGATAGCAATATTTTTAGATATCAATATCTATTAATTGCTTATTTAGTAAGCTTATTAAATAAGCTTATTTTCTTTGCTACATGGGCATAAGCTTGAAATTAAAAACCCAAATAATCCCTAGAGAGCTAATAACCAGAAAAGGAAGGAGGGAATTCGAGAATCTATAGACCACTGTTAACTTTAAAATCTCAGATTTACAATATTCAGTACCCCTTCGTTTATATTCTGAGATCAATTGTTATTCTTAAGCTCTGAATGTGGCAGAAGTTTTCCTTTAAATGATTTTTATTCCATTACTTTTAATTAAATTAATTGGTAATTTGACTCAAACCACTTTCCAAATAAGTATAATTTTAATTATAATACTTAGCTTACAATGTATGGAGACATTTATGAGTGAAAGTGTTGGCTATTGACCACAGGAGTTTTAAAAACTTTAAAACTTTAAACTTTAAAAGTGGATGAGAGAGGTTGGAGGGTGGGCTGTGTAGTAGAATCAGATCATACCTTCTCACCCTGCCTGTGCCTGTTGTGGAGACCTCAGTGGTCATCAGAACAGATCCTCATGTGGTTGCAGCTCTTCCTTCGTAACATCTGCCAGCTGTTGATAAGCACCACAAAGGAAGCCAGAAAGAAAATTCTTTCATATCTGCCCAGAATCTTCCACTTCAGCAGCTCACTCCTACTAAAATGAAGTTATATTACCTTTTACTGACTGTAAAATTATACTCTGACTTCTGTTTATTTAGAATGCATATCCACAGATATTCTGCTTTTAGGATATTGTGGTACTTTAAGTAAAAATTTAAGAAAACATGCAGAAAAAGTTAGTGCAGAAAAAAATAATAGCAAAATGTTATGTTTTGAGATGAAATAGGTTGACTTACAGAGTAAGAAGCTCCTACTCAACATTCTGAATTCAAAGCCCCAGCCTCCACCCTGCCAATCCCAAAGGCCTTCATTATTTATAAAAGATCATTTTTATGGGGTTCAGTTAACAGATTATTTGTCTTCCATCAGTTCCTTAGTGTGTTTGACAGAACCATTTCAGAGTACGAGGTTTTTATGAAGTCTGTACTGATGGTCTTTTTCAGGGAGGGGAGAGTAGGTAAATGGCCGCTGTGGCCAGCTGATCAGATACCTCTGCTATTTAGGTTGATCTAATGTTTGCATCTGTGTTTAACAAGCAAAAAAGTGTTATTTTAGTAATTAAACATTTGGTGAAGAAAGCTGTTGCCTCTGAAAGTGAAAAAAAGTCTTTGAGAAAATCTCAAAGAAGAGCTGTATAACGCCTGCATATAGATGAGGCTCTTGAGCCATTGAATTCAGTTATAAAGGAAAGAGTAGCACTCAGTAAGAATTGGGAGGTAAAAAGAACTCAGGTCAGTGAAAAAGGGGAATTAAGCTCAACTTAGGGCACCTATACTACATGAGTCCTTTCTTCTTTTCTCAGTTTATTACCTTAATACATATAAACATATAAAATATCCTTATTATGTGTCAGTTTTGAATTAGAGTCAACATAAGGTCTAAATACATACAACACACAGGAAACAAATGAATTTCTAATTTTCTGAAAGAGAAAAAGTTGCCTTCTCAGATTTTTCACATAAGCCCTCACTAGACCTAGAAATTTCTCTAATAATTTTGACAAATGTTAACTAAAAACTAAAAGCATAGGTTATATTGATGTTAGCTGATTAATCCTTAATCACATTAAATAGCTAATATTTAAGTGTTAAACATGTTAAAGCATTCTGGCCTATAAAAATTCACTATTAGCATCTACTAATATTTAGATCATCTAAATAGTGCTGAGAAGTGATATCCTGCACTCTCATCCACTCATACAAATCTAGAGAAGCCAAACAATTTTTTTTTTTTTTTTTTTTTTTGGCTGCGTTGGGTCTTCGCTGCGTGCGGGCTTTCTCTAGTTGCGGTGAGCGGGGGCTACTCTTCGTTGCGGTGCACGGGCTTCTCATTGCGGAGGCTTCTCTTGCTGCGGAGCACAGGCTCTAGGCACACGGGCTTCAGTAGTTGTGGCTCGTGGGCTCTAGAGTGCAGGCTCAGTAGTTGCGGCACATGGGCTTAGTTGCTCCGCAGCATGTGGGATCTTCCCGGACCAGGGATCGAACCCGTGTCTCCTGCATTGGCAGGCGGATTCTTAACCACTGCGCCACCAGGGAAGCCCCAAACAATTATTTTATTTAAATATACTTTAAAGAGCATTTAAGGAGGCAAAATACTTCTCTTCCAATTCATAAACAGCAAAACGGTGACTTTCTTCATAAATGATAGCACGTGAATGTAGCACAGAGAACTCTTCGTTTTATTTGTATTGGAAAATCAGGTGTTAGAGAAATAGAATTCTTAAACGGAGAACTGTCATCAATTTTTATTGTTTCCCTTTGTTTTTAATAATTTTAGGAAATTCATACAAATTTCAAGCTGGCAATAGGATGAATGCAATGCTGTGGTTTAAGCACTTGAGTGCAGCCTGCCAAAGTAACAAACAACAGGTAAGCATCTCTCTTAACCCTCAAAATAGTCCATAAATTGCGAATATAATTAAAAGAGTTCCAAATTTTTGGAGTGAAGTAGGGAAACTGTTCATATTCTACTTCTTGTTGACCACAGTCAGCAAGACATGAAGTCCACATTTTAGAGAGGAGATGGGTAATAAACAAGCGAACAAATAACAAAATTTCAAGTAGTAAAAACCGTATGAACAAAATAGAATTACATGATATGGAGTGATGGGAGTAGAGACAGACTTTAAATAAATAAGAGTGAACAGCAAAGATCTCCCTAAGGAGATGACAATGACATGTATGACAGGAAGGAAGGGCCATGTGAAGATAAGGGGGAACAAAATTCTGGTGGAGGGAACAGTAAGTGCACAAAGACCCTGAAGATGGAACAAGCTTCAGGTGTTCAAAACAGGGAACTGTAGCCCTTGTTGGGAGAATGTAGTGGGAGGCAAGGAGACTTTAGAGAGGTAAAAATGTGATGGCACCTTAACAAAAATTATTCTGATTTGTCTTTATTTGTTCTATTGACAATTTTATGCGGGTTCCTGTGCTTGCAGTGAAACCCAAAACTATGTGGGCTTTTTGTTTGTTTTTATTTTTACTGAAGCAAAGATGGTCTAACTCAAAGGCTTTCAGCTACAAAGGGGAATGAATCCATAGTGGTGTTTTCCCCAAACCCGGTTGCAGATTTAAAGTTGAACCATGAATTGGTAGGGCAGACATAAATAAACATAGACTTTTTTAGGCCAATTTTCAGTTGAATATATTTGAAATTTTTATTGTCTTAAGGTACTGAAATACAGAAGTATATGGTAAGTGTTATCAATAGCTAATTTTTAATAATATAATACATTATACAAGTTTATAAAGCTTATAAACGTATTTTCCACTGTGTGCTATCAGGACCCAAGTTATTATCCCTTTTTTGATAAAGGAAGAAACTAAGGCTCGGAAATCCTAAATGACCTACACAGGGTCAAACAAGTAAAAAATCGTGGGCCTGAGATGACACAAACTCTGTCTTCATCCTGTAGATTCATTCTTCTTAAATATTGTTGGAATGGGCCTTGTTCTCTTACAATTTTTATTTCAAAAATATATGAAAGACTAATAGCAATATTTGGTACCATTCTTAACAATGTCCCTTGAGGACATGAAATACCATAGAGCAAAAATTACTTTCTTGCCCCTGTCAAGTTAGTGTCCGGGACAGAATGAAGGAAACAGACCTTCTTTTGCCTAAACCAAGCTTTTCAGGATTCAGCTCCATGCTGTACATTTTCTTTAAATGTAGCTTAAAGTACTGTATCATTTCTTTTCAATCTCAAGTTTCAAGATTAATCTAGACAGGGTATGCGTACCAGCATAGAGGTTCAATTTCTTTTTATTATATTAGTGGACTTTGCTACTGAACAAGTCAACCAGATGTGTATAAATGGGTTTTTTATTTGTTTGTTTCTATACTTGGAAGAATCAGAGAAGTAGCAAATTTATAAATAGAAGCTGTGAAATTTGAAAACTTTTAGTAGAAGACTCTAACTCAGGTACAACACCTTAAACCATAGTCAGGCAACTTAGGAGGAAATGAAAATGTTACTTTATTAAAATATTGGTTTTCTTGGAACCAGACCTGAGAATTTATACTTTAATTTAAGCACTCTTGGATTTGTACTGTTGTATTTATAGTTCAGTTATGATTGTATTGTCAAATAATTTTTCATTCAGAAGCTGACACACGTAAGAGATTAATCTTTTTTTTTTTTTTAGTATCCCAGGTTTTCAGGAAAATGTTGCTAAAGTGTGGGAACTGTTAAGCTCTTTTAAAGGACAGAGAAATGACCACTGATGCATGAATTTCTCTACCAGCACAACTTTGGAAAACTGGTAGTAAAAGTTAAGAGCATTTTTTTTTTAGCATGGTGAAGCCCTCTTTAGTCCTTGACTAGAGGGTTCATTAATTTTTAAAAACAAAATATATTCATATTTCTAAGAATTATTGTTGAATTTCAGACTTAAATCAAATTAAATTTGATCCAGTCTATAAGCAGCAAACTGTTATATAACCTATAGATTTTTCAGAGTCACAAAGTTTCAGCAATGAAACTAGCAATGAGTTTTATTCTTTTATACTCATTTATCTAGCAATGAGTTTTATTCTTTTATACTCATTTTCATGATGATTTCACAAAGAAATTCTTAGTAATGTTTGTTATAAAATTATTGTGCTGGATTTTAAAATTTGCATGTAGGAATTCATTGTAATACATATAATGAAAAAATAAATGATGACAAGCATTTTGTGTGGAATCTCACACTACTAGGGCCATACTTACTCTTTCCTCATTCATTTATTCACTCAGCAAACATCTCCTGAGCTCCCCTGTGTTAGACAAGAAAGATACTGTCTCTGCCCTTTTTCCCACCCGGATTTCAATTTATTGGAAAAAGTATTAACTCATCTCAGTGACTTCCTCTCAAAAATGTTCTAGTGTATTTTATTCATTATTCATAAACAATTACAGTACCTTCTATCAAATTCCTTTTTTAAAAAGATATTTAGGCCAGAAAGATTTTAATATTTGGGCTTACTTAGAATGACAAGGAAATATAAGAAATAGTACTTTGAAAAACACCTTTTAAATACTATCAGTTTGTAATGCTTATATTTTTTAGGTTCCTACAAACTTGATGACTTTTGAGTAAAAGCCTGATAAAAAACAAGGTGAACTGTTATCTTAAGTGAAAGCAAGGACCTGATGAAAGAGCGCCAGCTATAAACCAATCCTGTGCCAGGAAGAGCCCAGAGGTTCCATCTCAGCCTCTGGAGTTCTGAACCAAAAAAGCACTAATTTCAGGGAATGAAGTGAGATATTCCCAGAGAACAAATTGGAGTTGCAAAACAAACTGCCATGGACCATGCTTCTTATCTCTGAACTGACCTGTGGAAACCACTGCCTTAAAAGAATGAAAGGAAAACCAACATGAAACACCAAATAGTGTGTGTGAATCTTCTGGCGGTGCTGTGCTTGGAATAGATCGTAGCTAATTTGCATTTCTTTTAACTTTGTACTAATTTTGGAGGGGAGAATCGCCTTTTTTTAGATACACTTTAAAAAGAAAAACATATTTCTTATGGGTTACATTAGGAGCTGGGTTTAAAGTGAGGTGTAAAGCTACTCCAGCTTAGTAGGGCTCTACCGGCAGCCTAGCGGAAAGGTTTGCTTGAGCTTCCATTAGTCTGCAGCCTCACTCGCTTTTTCACAACAAGAGTATAGGAATTAGAAATGTTAATAATGTGAGTTGTTGGAGTTTGTTTGGGATTTGGGGGGGGGGGGTTGTTTTGGATGAGGGGAGATTTTTAAAAACACTAAACTTCTGAAATTTAGTACTGTTTGGGGTACATTATTTCCTGCAGGAGGTATAAAGGCTGAGTGTTTATATGCCAGACACTTTTTTCAAGTGGGCTCCAGAAAACATGGTTGTTTTTAGGTGGGTTTAAAGCTTGGCCTTCTATATGAGTTCATTGTTGGACCACAGATCTGCTTAGTAGAGAACTGTAATCCCTACCTAAACTTTTCTAAGAAGATTTTACAATAACTACATTTTTCAAGTGAATTGGATTATCCCTTCTATCACTCACAGGTGATTTTTATCATCAAGGGTGATGTATTGATATTTTATCAGGATAGTTTCCTTTACAGTGTTTCATGTGCACAATGCCAGGTATTTTTTTTGTTATTCATTTTCATTATTTTTGATCACTATGAGATTCAGGATCGCATTTGTTTAAAAGAGAGTCGACGTATGTACGTATGCATGTATGTATTTTATTATAAGGCATACAAAATAATTTTCAAAGGGAAAAAGGTAAAAGACTGAGATGCTGGGAATTTTAAGTATCAAAACTTTCCTTCCTACTTAACCTTCCTTTATTACAAACATTTTTCTCAAAACTTACTATAGGTCCTTACGATGAAACCATATTTTGTCAGTAGTTGATCAAGCAGTTTTGTGAGAGCTCTTTAATGCAATAATGCATTTAACTTTTGAAATAAATGTTAAGTTACAAAAAAAAGTTTGAAGGTGAAATGCCTTAGAGTTTTAACAAAAAACTGCCACTTGAACAAAGGCTGTGTGTTGGATGTTACAAACTCATGAGGCATCATGGATTTTGGCTGTGGCCCAGAGTAAGAAGTGCTTTTTGACTGGTAACTTCTAGTAGACTTCTATTACTTTGGGCCTCACATAAAATTTTTCAGATTGTATTCTTGGAGAATTTTATGCTTTTTTTTAATCATAAGTATTTCATCCTTGAATCCATGAAACTTAAATAGAAAATATTGCTTATTAGAATAATTAGCTAAAAAAATCTCTCCATTGGAAAGTAGAAGAGCTTTCCCTGAGTGCTTAGTTTTTAAATTTAGTGTTCTGTTTGGAAAGGATATTAAGAATTCAAATATCTTTCTCATATAGCACAGTTAGAAATACCATTACTTCTGGTTTTGTGAAAAGTGACATGAGCTGGAAGAGGGCAAAATGTGGCCTGTGCTAGTGATTTTATCTCCCAGCATAGCCCACACTGGGCGCTGAGAAGAGGCCCTCTGCATAATCAGCATAGCAGTATTACTCTGTAGACCTTGCACATCTGACTTTTGTTTTAATTTTCTTGTTTATTTCTCTTCAGGAATAAGTGTTTTTAACAGTGTATGTGCTTCTTAAAAAACACTGTGGATGAAAACCCTGTGGATTTTTTATTATGTTTTCTGTTTGTCATAAATAAGCTAAAGTAGATAAGTTTCTGTGGAGATATGCACCTGGAAGTCAGAGCCTGACAGCCCACAGTTTTGCCAAAGAGAGAGCTCCACTGGAAGATGTGTTTGATATTTTCAGCGCTAAACATGAGGCTGCTTGTGCAGCGTGAGAACAGTGTTCAGGTTTGGTGACTAAGTCCCTATATAGATTTGTGGCCTCTGACTGACTGAAACTGAACCGCGCAGCGGGCGTCACCATTATTTTTGTCTTCAAATTTGTCCATTCCAAAGATTGCTCATTGCTTTTTAAGGTGAATTTAGCATTTGAAGCAAAGATCAGTGAAGGAAGTGAATTAAAATAGTGTAGGTGAATTTTTTATCTGTAATTCACCAAATGAGACCTAATAATAATTCAAGGAAAAATAAATGTTACCAAAATATATTAAATATTTAGGCAGTGTATTAGTGGGAAGGTGAAATTTTTCTCCTCTTGTAAGGCCTACCCTTAATAAATTTGTAAAGTAGCGACTCAAAAGCTTGAAATTTCCACCAATATTAAGCTCATTTGTTTCTCTCCAAGTCAAGAAGACCTCATTGGAAATTCCATTATAATTTAAGCTACTTTTTGATAAACATAATGATTGGTATATTATCCAGCCTGGTGTAATAGTATAATACCACCCAAAATACAGTTTGAGGCACATCTTATTTAACAGTTTGTTTGAACATGGAAGCTTATTTTTCATGCAGAAGTAACATAACAGTTTTTAAAATACAACTATAAAAATAACTGCTGACCTCGAAGAGCACTGTTTTTGGTCTCATGCTCCCTCTTTGTTTGAGTTCTGCTTATTTTTTTCAGAGGCTTTATTTTTACCGTACCTCCAAACTGTAAGAATTAAAAGAACCAATCAAACACACCTTCCTATTACATTTTCTTCACTGTGTAGATATTATTTGTGTAAACATTGCAAAAAGGGATCCAAACAATTTGAGTTTGAGTATTTTTTACTCCCCAGGCATGTACTTCAATGACAAATGTTTTCCTGTGTGGAAAATGCCATATGACTATTGCACTACTTTCTGTACGGACTGTCTTGGTATTGTGTCTTTTTGTATGTCAAGAACTAGGGTGTTTGTAGCTGCAAAGTTTCTGTAAGTGGCTTTATTCCTCTTCTAGAAGATTTATAAAGGAGCCCAAGGTGCACTGTTATAGAAGGAAAAAATGTTTACGGTCTCTAGTGTATACACCTTATATATTAGTTGAAACCAGGGCCCTCCAAGAGCAGCCTGGCCTATTGCTCTCTTAGGATTACTAGAATTTACCTGGCCAAATGATTTGAGGGGAAGTCTTTTTTTCTTTTTTCTTTTTTAAGGTTAAATCTGTAAGTTATATATGCCTTTACTACTGAAGACAAACCTATAGGACATCATATTAATTAGAAATCGACAATAATAGTAGATTTAATCCATTAACTTTTTAGAAGAATATATCCACTATTGATTTCCTTCCTGTTTTTTTGAGGCACATTCCTTTACGACCAGTTTTTAAACCACCATATTATCTTCTTCTGCAAACAAGGGGTACCAGCATTGCTTAACAGAAGATAATCTTCAATTTTAAAAAATTCTCTGCTTCAAAGGCTTTTGAAATAATTGGATCCCTTTTTGAAAATGAAGATGAATTTTTACTGTGTCCCCGTGGAACAATAGTACAGCTGTTGCATGAATAGGTGATACAAAGCAAGTGGTGAGGTTTGTCTGACTTCTTCAGTGATCTTTTAGGGTTTGCTTTTATTTTCTCTCTCTCTCTCTCTCTCTCTCTCTCTCTCTCTCTCTCTCTCCTTTTATATTTCTTTCAAACATAGTAAATTTATAATTTTACAGCCAGAGTAGTATTCTGTTTTTTTCTAACAAACATTGTTATTTAATCACATTGGAGATAATTATTTTCTGTATGAAGTCAACCTTTTCAAAATGATTTAAGTATTTCTGGTTTTGCTTCCTTAAAAATGGCTTGTGTCTAAAGTAATTACTTTTCTCTTGTTAGAGGATTCCAATGAAAGACATCTGTGCATGCAAACTTTTAAGCTTTTGGAAAGCAATTTCATTACACTGGTATCTCAAGTATGTAGTGTGGGGAAGATTTGGTCAGTGCCTTATCAATTTGGAGACCAACTTTAGGGCATCGAGTATGACAATAATCACTTGCCCTGTTACTCCTCTTATTTCAGGAGTGTGTGCTATCCCTCTCTCCACCAGCTTACTCTTTCTCACAGCAGGTCTAAGAAAATGTGTGCAGATCACTCTAGGTAATTGTTGCATTCCACCTTGGCTTTGAGTCTTTTTAGACAAGCTCCGTCCCTGCTCCTCTCCTTCCAGGGTAGAAGATTAAAATTAAACCCACCAAATCAGCCTTTAGATGAGCACTCCTGAGAACAACTTTGAAGAGCATCCATCCAGCTGAGTTTATTTTTATTTTGTGTTGTTGAAATTGTTGTTTTGAACATAGATTTAATTATGTCCTTTCAGAAAATCCTTAAAAGAATACAGTACAGCCAGAAAGATCTGTTTGGGTTTTATTAAAGCTACTGAAATCCCGAAATGAGAGTTCCTTTTCCCAGAAGTGAGATTTAGTTCAGTACATTCTTATATTTAAATAAGACTCAGACCAAACAAGCAGTCACTTAACCTACCAGTTATTGTTTACTTGAAAATACTATGTCAGGAAAGTGAAAACAGCTCCAAAATATAAAGAGAAGTTAAGAGAGTAAGCCAATTCTCAGTAAAAGCAAAGCTTGGAAACATTTTGCTTCTCCGAGATTATTGCAAGATCTGGAGCTACTCTTGTTCAACTGAGTCAAGATGCTATTTTCACATTTTTTAAAGGGCTAGTATGTTCTAGAATAGGCAAGTAAATTTAGTGTTTAAAGCCAAATGAAGGGTTAACTCGTCCTTAGGGGTTGTTAGTAGAAATTAAAGTTTGATTCTAGTCATTTGGACTGCAAAGTGGTGATGGGATTAAAGGAATACATAATTAGAATGTTTGGGGATTGAACTTTTTTTCAAAACAGACAAGTAGAAAATTTCGTACTTAGCTGTGCTTTAGATATGAGGTAACAAATATTAATTTTCCCATGAAGATACCACTTATTAGAACTATTCACAGATATAGTCCAGTAATTATTGACTTACTAGGTCTGACAGAGTAGCTGATAATAAGTCACCAGACTCTCAGAAGAGTTTCTATACCTTGATTATTGACAAATCCATTGTTTTACAGCCGACTGAAGTATGTTATGTGTGGGGAGGGGGTGGGGAACTCGTTCACAGTGTAATCTAAAGGAGATAAAAGCATCTGTGGGGATGAATATCCAATGATGATAATATACAGGAAAACACAAGCCATTTTTATTCTCCTTCATCCCGGTTAACTTGAGGTACAAACATGAAGTACTCATTTGCACTATGACCTCCTGGAGTGACGTGCAGCTTGGTTCCTCTCTCACTTTTTGTTTCTGTTTAATATGCAGATGTGAGTGTGAGATCTTCAGTGTGTTTGCATAATCTAACTTAAAATGAATTTAAGTACAGTTTTCTGAAATATTTCTATTGGAATAAATTACTTAAAAATATAGATTGTGTGGGGATAGTTTGTTTCCATATTTACATTTTTATCATTAACTTCTAAATAAATGCTCTAAGTTGATTTTTTTCCTCTTTCTAAAATAGTTGACAAGGATTTTGTTGGTACGGGGAAGCTTCTATCTGGGTAAACTTCAGTTGCTCTTCTTTATCCCAGAACAAGGATGTGCCCTGGCATGCTGACAGATGGGGCCTTGGGGAAAAGAGGTCAAGGGTATAATATTTCCAACCGTATCTCCCCACTCCAAGTATGTGATATAATATGACCAGTCCCCATAGAGGCCCTCTTTGCTAGTACTGTATTTCATAGATTCCAAAAAAATGACACTTTCACTTCTCACCATTTCTGAAAATAGAATCCGTCTTCCAGCCTAGGGAGCCTTAAATTGGAAGAAGTACAGAAATACATGTGTTCCGTCTCCTATAAGTCATCAGCTGGGGTGTTTGCTCTGCTCTAAGAATTCCACATGAGCTTGCCTCTTAAGAAGCCTGCGAAACCTCCAGACAGGACTGAATGCCCAGTGTTTGGGTAAACCATAACCCAATTTTCAAGTGTTTTCTCACCTTTCTGATGCCTTTGAAATTTTTCCCTGTCCCTGCACTAGAACCAAAAGAGAGTGACGACTCTCTGATGGGGTCAGCCTGTCTTTACCTCACACAGCACCCCGTTCTCCACGTATGCATGCTAAGTTTCTGGGTTCCCTTCTGTTTCTGTTTCCCTTCTGTTTTTACCTCACACAGCACCCCGTTCTCCATGTATGCATGCTAAGTTTCTGGGTTCCCTTCTGTTTCTGTTCCCTTCTGTTTCCCTTCTGGGTTCCCTCCTGTTTCATTAGTTGTTTGTCCCTAAGCCAGTACCATATTGTCTTCATTACTGTATTAGCTGTGTAAGTCTTGATATATGGTGAGATAATTGCATTGTTCTTCAAATTTGCCTTAGCTCTTCTTGACTCTTTCATCCTCTCTATGAATTCTAGAATCAGTGTGTCAAGTTCAGTGAAAATACTGTTGGTATTTTTATTGGAAGTGCTTTCAATTTATAGATTAATTTGAGAGTTAACAGTTTGAAAGGTTTACTCATCTCATTTATGAACATGAAATGTCTCTCCATTTATTTAGAGTTTTTAGTGTCTGTTAATGTTTTACAATTTTCTCCCTACTGTTTTCATACATCTTTTATTAGTTTATTCCTAGGTAAACTAGTTTTTGTTTCTGCTGAATTACTAGTGTGTATGAATGCTATTGATTTTTTTTAATATTTATTTATTATCTGGTTGCTTGGGGTCTTAGTTGCAGCATGTGAGCTCCCTAGTTGCGGCTCACCAGCTCCCTAGTTGCAGCACGCAGGCTCCTTAGTTGTGGCATGCGAACTCTTAGTTGCGGCATGTATGTGAGATCTAGTTCCCTGACCAGAGATGGAACCCACGCCCCCCCTGCATTGGGAGCGCAGAGTCTTACCCACTGCACCACCAGGGAAGTCCCAATGCTATGGATTTTTATTTTTAATTTATATTTTATTTTTGGCTGCACTGGGTCTTTGTTGCTGCATGCAGGCTTTTCTCTAGTTGAGGCGAGCAGGGGCTACTCTTTGTTGTAGTGCGCGGACTTCTCATTGCGGTGGCCTCTCATGTTGCGGAGCACGGGCTCTAGGCATGTGGACTTCAGTAGTTGGGGCCCGCGGGCTCTAGAGCTCAGGCTCAGTAGTTATGGCGCACGGGCTTAGTTGCTCTGCAGCATGTGGGGTCTTCCCAGACCAGGGCTCTAACCCATGTCCCCTGCATTGGCAGGCGGATTCCTAACCACTGCGCCACCAGGGAAGCCCATGCTGTTGATTTTTATGTCAATACTTAACATCTGGCAACTTTATTGAAATCCCTTATCTAGTTCCAGTGGTTTGTCCAGTATGATTCCATTACCAGATTGGCTGCAAATAAGGTGACAAGATTGGGAGAAAATATTTGGAGTTTATAAAACAAAGGATTCATAGCAAGAATATACACGGATTTTTTTTTCTCTGTAATAAGAAAATTTATTCAATAGAGGAGTGTGCTAAAGGATATGAATAAACAGTTTATAGAAGGAAGCCTATGTGGCTAATCTATGGAAAGATGCTCAGCCTCACTAATAGAGAAATTCAAAGTAAAATCACGGAAGAGCTGTCACATTATATTCATCCAACTGGTGAGGCCACGCCAAAGAGCATCTGGGCAGTATTAGGGAAATTGTGTATGTATACAGAGCATAAGAATTCCAGCACTGGATCACTTACTAGTTGTATGATCTTGAGCAGATGACTTAACCTTCTTTCTCAAGTTCCTCATCTATAAAATGTACACAATGCAAAGGACACCTCATAGAGTTGTGAGGCTCACCTTAGCTCATGTCTCTAAAGCCCCAAGAGCAGGACCAGCATTAGGAAGAGCTGTCAGTGTTATAGGGAGAGTTGTTGTCACTGTTGCTCCGTAGCCTGCCATTTCTGCTCATGGAGTCAGTTACAGGGAGTGGGATTAGAGGTGAAGGGGAAATTTTAAGTAAAACAAGGGAGAGGTCTTTGCATAGTGAAGTCATAGTGAACCGAGGAGCATCTTCTTGTAAACCAGTAAGCCAACTGAAGAAGTAAGCCAGGTATATTCATTATAGACAGACTGGCAGGTAGAGAAAAACATGAAGAAAAGCCACCTAAAAAGAGCCCTCATGGGCTTCCCTAGTGGCGCAGTGGTTGAGAGTCCGCCCGCTGATGCAGGGGACACGGGTTTGCGCCCCGGTCCGGGAAGATCCCACATGCCGCGGAGCGGCTGGGCCCGTGAGCCATGGCCGCTGGGCCTGCCCGTCCTGAGCTTGTGCTCCACAACGGGAGAGGCCACAACAGTGAGAGGCCTGTGTACCGCAAAAAAAAAAAAATAGAGCCCTCATGTATTATTGTTGATTATTAAGAACAGTATTGCAACCACCTGGTGCTTGTTTAAAACGATGACTTC
This sequence comes from Neophocaena asiaeorientalis asiaeorientalis, assembly GCF_003031525.2. Taxonomy (NCBI): domain Eukaryota; kingdom Metazoa; phylum Chordata; class Mammalia; order Artiodactyla; family Phocoenidae; genus Neophocaena; species Neophocaena asiaeorientalis. Next base: position 2,002,854 of record NW_020174648.1, on the reverse strand, counting down.
TGAACACCACCCCAAATTGCCTAAATCAGAATATGAGGACAGTGCCTGGTACCCACTAAAACTGGAATTCAATTTGGGCTGATTTGCCCACAGCCCAGTCTCAGGTAAAGGTAACGATTATTCAGTTTGCTTTGTTATTGCGTGTCAAAACCAAGTTGTTCATACAGTTTAGGTTTGGAAACTGTTAGCATCTATATTAAGCTATTGCAGAAGAGAGACAAGTTGCTGTTTTTATTGCCAGAAACTATTCTGAGATTTTAACGTGAAAACAGGAAACTTTTCCAATAGGCGTGGAAGGAAAACCTGGAGATTCACTGTGAGTATCTTACATCTTAAGCAGTTAACAGTAAGTACAATTAACCAGTGGACCTCTACTGACCACTAAGTTCTACAGTAGCCGTGTTTTATGACCTTTTGCAATCTCAATAATGTTTTAACAAATCTTAACCACACAAATACAGGATCAGAATTTCTGTGTTGAAAGAGATTAAATGACTGTACTTTGGGTCGTGGTCACATATCTCCCTGGATCTTTGGGATAGACAGCCTACAAAAAAGTCCATAGTATGGCCTGATGCAATTTGGATTGAGACCTTTGATTCTAGCCTAACTTGCTATGACATAGCTAATTATGTTGTATGTCTCATTCCAAATCAAGATAATTCATGCACTTGGGTGACAAATTTTATGTGATTCCTTAGTTTTACTAAATTAAACCTAATTCCCCTCTCAAAGGAAGACTTATTTCTCGTTTCATGTTTTTCCTTCTTTAAGAAGAGGCTTGTATTCAGTTTTCCTATTGGTTAAAATCGTCCATGGATGCCCTTTGTTCTTTGAGCTTACTGCCAGCAGGAGGGCCTTCTGCACTAAAGGAGCTTTCACAGGGGCTCATCCTATGTGTAATGGTGACTTGACACTCTTTTGCAGCTCAAGCTCAAGTTCCCTCTATCGAACTCAGAGAAGGGAAAAGGACAGTGAAGGGAACATATCAAATGATGCAAGTGTCTCATAGAGAGCTGTGTGCTTTGAAGCAGTAAAGAGAACTTTTCATGTAATACCCCCAGCAGTTTAGAAACTATCAATATATACTTGTTCCCAAAGGAGATAATAAGCTTTTCAGCCTAATTTAAATTGTGGGAGCGGGGTTATCTGTAACAGTGTCTAATGCAAACCATCTCTCTTCTTTCCACTTCTGATTTCACAGTTTAACCTCTCATGTTAGCCTTTTTCCCCCCTACGTTTTTTGTCAATATGTCTCACTTTTGGATATCAACTTAATCATTTACAGTATGATTGCCTCCCTTCCTATTTGTTTAGATCAGTGGTTCTCAACCTTGGCTGCAACTCAGAATCATCCAGGGAACTTTTAAAAATCCCAAAGCCTGGGCTACACGCCAGACCAATTATATAAGTAAGCATGTGGGCCGGGAGGCAGTAAGCCCCTCAGGTGACATGAATGTGCAGCCAGGGTTAAAAACCAATGTTTAGATTGTTGGTCTCTGAACATTACAGAGGCTTTAGGACAGTGGCTTTCAAACATCAGAAGGCATCAGAATCCCCTGGAGGGCTTGTTAAGACTTAGATTGCTGGGTCCCACCCCACAGAGTTTCTGATTCAGCAGGTCTGGAGTGGGACCTGAAAACGTTCATTTCTAACAAGGTCCCAGATGAGGTTGATGCTGCTGGCTTGCAGGCCATAGTCCGAGAACCACTGGGAATGAGAAATCGGACTAGAAAGGGGAGATTGGAGGATCCATCCTCACAGCACACTAAGCTGTGCGTGTGCAGCTCCATCCCTGTGAATGCGATGGATGGCATGCCAAGGGGAGAATGAGCATATGCGCCAGGTGGTGGGAGGGCACGAAAGGAGGAGACGGCGCCCCAGAACTCTGAGGAGGCTTGGGATGGGAGGCCAAGCTTGTAGCTGGGCCACAGCAAGGTCCCCAGCAGCTGTGGAGTGGCTGAGGAAGCCTTCACCCTCATTTGATCTCTGGCCCACCTCCCATCCTCCCTGCAGGTCAGTGTTGACCTCTGCAAAACTGGAGCAATAACAATGTTTTGACTGCTTGCAACAATGTATTTACTCACGAAGCAGTTATTTCAGAACATCCCCGTGATCCTCTTTTCCTCCCTCTAACAATGAGGAAATATCTTGAAGCAACAGGAAAGTGGTTCTGTTGAAAGCCTTTGGCAAGGTCATTTGCCCCAATGCGCCATAGTCCCAACCACTCCCCATTAGTCTTTTGACCGATTTTCTCCACTGGAACAGAGGCTCCCATTTTATGACCGAGAAATAAGCTGGCCTGGAAGCAAAGCTGTCCCAGAGAGCAGAGAGGAAGATGGAAAGAACCTAGGTCCTCAGTGATATCCTTGTGCTGCTGAATTAACCCAACCCTGGGAGAGTCCAACTTCCAGACTTCTTACATATAATAATAATAATCTCTTTTATTTTTAAGAGAAGAAAAAAGGAAGAAAGAAGATACAAGGGAAATAGAGAAAGGAGAAAGGGAGGGAAGAGAGGAAAAAAAAGATGGGATGGAAAAAAGAAAAAACGAGGAAGATGGGGAAAAAGCAAGCCACCTTTAAGACTTCTGTGTGCTGGTAAGGAATGATGGAGCTGCAAAAAGAATAATAGATTTCTTGCAAGATTTCTGTTTGTGCCCCCATAATTCATTAATTTTTAAAAGTAACAGCCAGGAGGTATTAACAGTCTCAAAATAAGGGAGAGGAACATTTGTTCCTTATGTGGATCCTTTTTGTTTTGTTTTGTTTTGATTAAAGGGGCGGAAGTGCGCCTCCACAGGCCAGAAAGGTGGTGTAGAGACTGGACGCAGGGGCAGGCGGCGGAGCCCCGGTCAGCCAGTGCCCTCGCTCATGGCTGGAGCACCCTGAGCCGCCTCTGCCCGCAGCCCTGTCAGCCGCAGTTCTGCTCGAGGGGGAATGTTCTGTTCCTCCACTTGGGTAAACGGGACGCAGGCCCCTGCTGGTTCTTGAATCAACGGGGAGGCCAGCTGAGCAGCTGCCTCCTCACGGGGTCAGTCAGTGTTGGCAGGCCCTCTGCTCCCTCGGGGCCCTAGTCTCCCTTTGTCGACAACACCAGCTTCTTCAGAGATGCTGAATTCTCCTAAACTCTTAGAGCCAGATTGTTTCCCTCGTTGCTTTTGTTTTGATGTGTCTTAAAATAATTAAGCTTTTACTGGCAAGTATTTCCCTTCTCCCGTATGGCTAAGGAGGCATCTCACACATCACACCAGGGCAAGGCGTGCTACTATGGTATCTGGTAAACAGTTGCTAAACAAAGTCAAAAGTCCTGCTCAAATCAAGTTCTCTGTTGTACTGTTCTTCCATCTGCCCCGAGCTATGTAATTGCTGTCAAAAAATGTAACCCACTGCACCTCTGAGGAGTTTAAGAAAAGCAGCTTCTGGTACCTTTCTGGTACCTTTGCCAGGGACTTCCTGGCAACATCTTAATTATCCATTTGCTAGTTAGCAAGTCGGTCTAGGAAGAAGTCTCTTCTTTTACTCTTGGAAAGTATATACTTGGGAATGTCCAGTAAAAGCCAGTATGTGCTGGATGCTTGCTTTCTGCCAGATTCTGGGGAATGGGAGGCTGTCTCTGACCGAGGGCTCTCACAGTCGGGGTGGGAACAGGAGGGCTGAGGAGAGTCACTCAGGAGTGACCAGGTGCCTGACGAGTGATCACCTGCGTGAGCCCGGCAGGGTCTCTCACCCAGCAGTTGAGGTCAGAACAGACAGATGGCTGGGTGGAGGCAGCTCCCTACCCATCACCCAGTCCCTGTACCTGGACCCCAAAGCCACTCTAGGCAAAGGTGACTAAGCATCTGGTCTCCTGTCCAGCCCACTCTAGTCCTGCCCTGTGTCTCCTCACTGTGTCCCTACAGACACCACTCCACGTTCCCAATGTGTTTCATGGAAACTTAGCAATTTGATTCATCCCATAATCCCATAAGTGAGTAATCTTACTCACTTTTTATATGCAATATCTCAGTATTCCTTATAACAACCCTATGAGGAAGGGATACTTCTTCCCAAATAACAACAGGAAAAGTCAGAAGGGTTGAGGAATTTGCCTACGTCGTCACCCAGCAAGGGATGGAGCCAGGATTCAAACTCTGATTGGTCTGATTCTCAACCTGGTGGACTTTGGCTTTCAGAGCTGTAACTAGGGGATTTTGGTGCCCAGAGCTAGCAGCACAAAAGCTCAGCAAATAATGTTGTGATTTATTATGTGACTCAAAGAAAGAACAACCAGCAGCTTCCTGTTTTAGTTATTCTTGCTTAGGACAGTTTCTAGCTGAAGAAATTCATGTGCTGTCAACATGCAAATGTAATCTTTTTTTTTTTTCAATGTCTGTGCCAGGCCAGAACCTCCCTATAGGCCTCGCACGCACTGTGCTGAATCTGGTCCCTGGAGTTCTACAACCTCACTTCAAAAACAAAGCACAGAACAATTAGCACAAACAATCCCGAATTGCTTAAATGTCACGTATACGTGCTAGACCAGAAAAGTTCTGCCTAATCATAGGGAGAAGCACCACGCTGGGGCCTAGAGAGGCTGGGAAGGCTGGGTGGAAGAGGTGAGATTTATGTGTGGGTAGGATTTACGGCCAGAGGAGAATTGAAAGCAAGGACTGGAAGTGTTACCGACCCAGGTTCTTGGTCTTTTTCATCAATAGCAGTTGGTAAGAGGCCAGACGAGGAATTCAGGCAAGGCTTTATTGGGACTCATGCTACAGCAGCAGGGAGCGAGAACAGGACACAGTTTCCCTTGCTTGCTCCCCGACAGGGCGTCGAGCCAGTCCCTTAAATGGGGCGAGGGTAGGAGCGGATTGGTGGTTCAGGCTGCAGGGCGGCTTAGGTGGTCGGCCCACCCCCTTGGTGGTGCTCTGTGCACGTGCAGCACCCTCGTTTGCTCCCAGCACCCCAGAAGTGGCAGTTGGGTTTTGGTCTTTTTTTCCCAGGTCCCATCCTGTCTCAGAAGTATATAGTTGAGGCTGCGAAGAGACCACACTGACGAGCAGCAGGACATAAAGTTGAAAAAGTAGGTTGGAGCCACACTGGTCAGGACTTTAACTGCCAGCATGAGGAATTGAGGGTGGAAGCTGGGAGAACAGGCTGGGAGTAGTTACACTCGAAGGGAAGAGAATAAGGGCCTGTCCCAACGTAGGAGCATGGGAGAGAGAAGACTGAAGCCTGTTGAAGAAGGCTGCTCTTCCGTCCCATGCACCCAGGACCCCTGCTCTCTGGTAAACAGTACAACTAACTGGTAACGATGAATAGTTGCTCAGTGACAGGCTACGTTGGCCCTCACTAGCAGTACAATACCCTTTCTAGAAAAAAGTGGGACCTCCCAGCACCCTCCACGTTCAACTGCCTATTTCACTCAACTCTTCCTGTCAATCATACTTTAACCTCTCCCCAGGCTGGCTCCTCATCTATAAAATCAGCATGAACCAGGTCTTCCGTCCTAGGGTTATTATGAGGTTGAATGAGATAATGCATGGGAAATGCAAAGCCCAAGGCCAGGCACTAGGAAACACTCAGCAGTGATGAGACACCAGTGTGATAATCTGCTCCCTTGGTCAGCTAGAACCAATGCCTCCTGAGCCATGAGTATGCTATGTGAGGACCTGCTGCTGTGGAAAGTGGCTATTGTGCTGTCTGTCTGTCTCTAGGAAGCGTTAGACACTAGCAACTAGCTGAAGGTGCAGTCAGGCAAATTTAAAGTGTGATCCCTCTCTAGAGTTTCCCGTAAGTTAATTTGAACACAGGCAGCTTTCTGACAGTGAACCGTGATGTCATAGCTCCTTATTTTATACTATTGTTTTACATACTTGTCTTCTCCCTTTGTGTTTATACTATAATGTCCTTGAGCCAAACTCTAACAGAGCTCCTGGATGGGAATCGGGGATGCTTTGGACCCCATCCATAGAGGTCAAGACCTGAGAATACTGGAAGGGCCCGTCTCACACAAGACTTCACTTATTTCAACCTCCAGGACACTGCGCTGTACATTTGGCATATGTCATGTTATGCAGTCTTCACATCAGTCTCGTGAAGCAGGAATTAATTGCATTGTTATAAATGAGAAAATAGAATCTTGGTTGAAGGATCTTGCCCAGACACATGCATCTAGCCAGAGTTACAACAAAAATCCTCTCTCTTGTGCGCCTGGCTGAAGCCCCTTCTTTCCTGCACATGTTCCTTCTCACAGGTTGTCACTCCAGGCCTCATGGTCAGGCTGGTGCAGTTGTTACTATGATTTTCAAGTTTAGCATTTTGTTGTTGTTGTTGTTACAGGATGCTTGAGAGGTTTGTAGTTCCATAATGGTGATTTGCTATAATAATTACCTCTAACCTACATAATTAGGAATAAATGTAGACACTGCAATCTCTCATCAGCCCCAAATAGCATCTTATTTCATGACAAGTAAATGACATGTTGAATGAAAATAAATGCCATAGGACAGAGTATGGAAAGCCATGGTAAGTGGAATTTCTTGCTCATCACTAAAGAAAGTAGGATGGCATGGCGAGTCAATTCAGACAGAAACTAAAGAGCAAACAACAGAACATTTTATCTTGTTTTAGTTATGCCTTTTACAGTTAGATTGCAAGGAAGATACATTTTATTTGCACTTCTCATCTTTTCAAATATCTTTGCTTGTAAAGGCAGTCAATTTATTGAGCATCAGACAAGGAATTTAAAACTTGTATGTATGTATGATTTAGGAGATGTAATCATGTGTGTATGTGTGATTAATAGGCTAAGGGCGCTAATGGATAAAGTAGACAGCATGCAAGAACAGATGGGCAATGTAAGCAGAGAAATGGAAATCCTGAGAGAGAACCAAAAAGAAATGCTAGAGATGAAAAACACTGTAACGGAAATGAAGAATGCCTTTGATGGGCTTATTAGTATACTGGACACAGCTGAGGAGAGGCTCTCTGAGCTTGAGGCTATTTCAGAAATCTCCAAAACTGAAAAGCAAAGAGAAAACTGAAAAAATAAATAAAAATACAAATAAAAAACCCAGACCAGAATATCCAAGGTCTGTGGGACAACTGCAAAAAGTGTAACCTATGAGTAATTTGAATACCAGAAGGAGAAGAAAAAGAAACAGAAGATATATTTGAGACAATAATAACTGAGAATTTCCCCCAAATTCCAGATACCAAATCACAGATCCAGGAAGCTCAGAGAACACCAACCAGGATAAATGTCTAAATAAACTGCACCTAGGCATACATAGCATTTTCAAGTTACAGAAAATTAAAGGTAAAGAAAAAAAATCCTGAAAGAAACCAGAGAAGAAAAATGTGTTACATACAGAGGATCAAAGATAAGAATTAAGCCAACTTCTCCACAGAAACCATGCAAGCAAGAGAAAAGTGGAGTGAAATATTAAAAGTTTTGAGAGAAAAAACTAACAACCTAGAATTCTGCACTTTGTAAAATTATCCTTCAGAAGTAAAAGAAACAGACTTTCTCAGACAAACAAAAATTGAGGGAATTCGTTGCCAGCAGACCTGCTTTAAAAAGTTAAAAGTTCTTCTCTTTAAAGAGAAGAAAATTGACATAGGTCAGAAACTCCACTCTACATAAAGAAAGGAAGAGCATCAAAGTAAGAATAGTGAAGGTAAAATAAAAATTTTTATTTTCTTATTCTTAGATTATCTAACAGTTTGTTCAAAATAATAATAGCAACGATGCGTTTGATTATGTGTGCTTATGTGTCATATATGTATATCTTACGTATATTTATGCACGCACATACGTATGTTTATATATGCGCTTATGTATGTTTATGTAATGCGTGAAATGAGTGACAGCAGTGATACAAGGGACAGGAAGGAATTAGGATTATTTCCTTATTATTAGGCACTCACACTACCCAAGAAATAGTTTAGTGTTGTTTTGTTTGCGGCACGCGGGCCTCTCCCACCGTGGAGCACAGGCTCTGGACGTGCAGGCCCAGCGGCCATGGCCCACGGGCCCAGCTGCTCCATGGCACGTGGGATCTTCCTGGACCAGGGCACGAACCCGCGTACCCCGCATCGGCAGGTGGACCCTCAACCACTGCGCCACCAGGGAAGCCCAGTATAGTGTTATTGTAAAGTGAACTTGTATTAATTGTAAATGTGTGTTCTGACTCTAGGGCAACCACTAAAACAAAAAAGAAAGAAAAGAAGTATAACTGATACCCTAAGAAAGGAGAGGAAATGGAATCGTATAAAATGCTCAATTAAAGTCACAAAAGGAAGAAAAAGAGTGGAAAAGAACATGGGCAACAGAGAAAACGGTAACAAATAAGGTAGATATTAATGCAACCATATCAATAATCCCTTTGAATGTCAATAGTCTAAATGCACTAATTAAAAGACAGAGATTGTCACAGTAGATAAAAAGACAAGAAACAAATGTATGTTGTCTACAAGAAACCCACTTTAAATAAAAAGACACATGTAGATTAAAAATAAATGGATGGAGAAAAATATACCATGCTAACACTAATCAAAAGAAAGAAGGAGTGGCTCTATTTTAATCAGAGCAGACTTCAAAGCAAGAAAGAGGTCAGGGATAAAGAAGGATGCAATATAATGATCAAAGTGTCAATATTCCAAGAAGACCTAACAATCTTTAATGTATATGCGTCTAACAGAGCATCAAACTCTGTGAAAATTGCTTGTTAAGCAGAAGTCAGGGAAAAGGTGTTGAGGGGTGTGTGTCTCAGATTCTGGTAGAGTCTGGAATGCCTTCTCTGCCATTCTCTTGACACTCCTGGGTAAACACCAATGTGATTCTTATTCTTTAACCCTCTTTTTGAAGGCTCAATACAGGGTCATTCATGTCTACCTATTTAATTCTCTTCAAATAACATGACCTTATTACAACCTACTTTGTCATTACTTTATGTAATTTAATCTTCCAATAAACTTTGAGTTACCTAATCTTGATGTAGCAAACTGTGAAATCCTCAGCAGTACATGTGCAAAACCTCCCCTAGGACAGGTTGCATCTGCAGGTGGTTAATCTCAGTTATGTTGTGAGAGTTCTAGTAGCATCTTCCTTCAATGCCTGACACTTTCTGACCACGTCCCCAAATTCTGGAGGTGCTCTCTGTATTGCTCATACAGACAATAAATGTGTCTTAGATTCTAAAAATGCTAGAAGATTCTGGAGGGAAAGAGGAACTGACTTTATACTGGCATGAAACAAACCTGACTGCACAGAGACTGGTCTCACATGGTTCTTTTATGTCTGATGCAGCTCAAGTGTACAGATAGCTGATCCCCTGGAGTTCACGGTAACAGAGCACCTAATAGCTTGCTTGAATATTGTTCTAATCTGTTTGAGCTGCTATAACAAAATACCATAGATTGGCTGGCTTAAACAGCAGTCATTTACTTCTTGCAGTTCTTGAGGCTGAGAAGTCCAACATCAAGGTGCCAGCAGATTCTGTTCCTAGTGAGAGCTCTCTTCCTGGCTTGCAGACAGTGGTCTTCTTGTTGTGCGCTCACATGGTGGAGAGGTGACCTCTTGTCTCTTCCCCTTCTTAAAAGGTCACTAATCCCATCATGGGGGCCCCACCCTCATGACCTCATCTAAACCTAATTATCTCCCCAAAGCTGCTGCTCCAACTACCATCACATTAGTAGTTAGGGTTTCAAACTGTGAATTTGGGGAGAACACATACATTCAGTCCACAGCAAATACCACTGGGTTCTTTTGTACCAGATATTTTCTATTAAGTGGGGAAATGGTGGAAATTTTTTGGTACACATACAACTGTTTTGGTACAGAGCCCAAATGAATGGTAGGACAGAGAGGTTTGTTTTCTAACCAGCTTTTTAAATGAGCTTCAAGTAAAGGGTGAAGGAAATTAATGTACCTAGATATTGGGCCATCATTTTGCTGAGGATTGTCCAGGGTCTTTTAAGGCCATAATTAGAAGACTAGACCTTTCCATTCCTCATCTTCTCTTCTGGAGTCCAAAGCACTGTCTTTTTCCAAAAAGGAAAATTAAAAACACAAATTCTCCAGTGGTTTGACAGTAATTCAGCCCAGCAAATTTTAGTTTCCCTAAAAGTCACCAGCTGTCATGTGCTTAGCTTTAAATGGGAATAACTTGCTCTCAAAGAACATTTTTCAGTTGATGTCACTTGGGAGTTTTATTCTCTCCTAATGAAAAATGGATTTGCATTAGTATGGCTTTGGTGACAGGAAAACCCTGGATGGAGGCCTGACTTGGTGATCTGCCCCTGCCCCAAGGAAAGCTAAATTGCTCTACCAGCCAGCTCAGAGGATTGACACTGCGGTCAGGAGGAACCTTTGGGGGAGACAGAGGGGAGAGGTGGCAATAATGTTCTGTCTTCTTTCAGGGAGGGTCTCACAGGGCTTCTCCCCCACAAAAAAAAAAAAATTGATTAAAGAATGCTTTCAGGTGTTGAGGTTGTTTGGCGAGAGGAGTGATTAATTTTAACGTGATTAACAGTTTGAGGGAGGCAGCCCTTCTGATACACGTGTGCCCAGAGCCTATCACAGCTGAGACCAGATCCCTGCCAGAGCTCTTCTCAGAAGGGTCCCTGTGGACCCGCCACTCTGTGCAGGTGCCTAGAATCTTTTGTCTGTGGCCATGGAATAATCTCTTCATAAGTTTCAAGAACAAAACAAAGCAAAACAACAAGAAGCTCTGGACTGAAGCCTGAACCATATCATGTGCAGCCGTGACTCTGTGGACACTCAGGAGCTGCCTGCAGGTGGCCCTGAGACAACCATTGGCTTGGCAGACAGAAAGCAGGTGTGATACCAAGGACCCTGGCTTTACCTACTGGCAGTGTCTGATGAGGAGGCCAGCACAGGCTCTGCTAGTCATTCCAACAAGGTCCCAGCCCACTGAAAATGACCTAAGGTGACCAGAGACACGGGGAGGTGGTTAAACTAGTGAAACTAGGAAACAGAAACAGGGAGACATGGACAACTCCAGCACTGAGCAGCCTGCACACCTGAGAGCCGGAGGCACCCTTGACCTGTGTCCTCAGAAGGGCTTGGCAGGCTCTCTTACCTCGCCGGCCCCCGACGTGCACACACACGCTGGCACACACACACACAAGCATCGCACGCCACCTGTGGGCGAGCTCCCTGTGCAAACAGCAGCATCTGAACCTGGGGCCGTGCAGCCGAGGCAAAGCTCCCCCAACCCCACTGCCCACCCACCCCCCATCACAGTGCTCACAGTGAGGGCTCAGGAAGTATCCAAGAATTTCTGAATAATGCTCTTGACAGACACCGAAGTGGTCTCCTCTGAGCGTGGAGCGCCGGGGCTGCCCCCAGGGAAGATGACCCTGGCTCGGACCCTGTCCGAGCAGCTGCGGCCAGCTCCAGGAACACTGAATTCTGGCTGCACTTCCAGCCAAGCCTGGCTTCTTTAGATTCCCTCTCCTCTCGGCTTGTCTTTTCAAGCAGCAGCCAGCCAAGGTATTCGTCATATTTCCAAGCTACCCTGCTGCTTGATTTATGCTCCAACGGGGCAGAAGTGAAGACTCCAGAGTGGGGGGTGAAGGCAGGGTCTGGGTGGGCAGGGGGTTGAGGGGTGCTGGAGAGTCCTGTCACCCCAGGGGACACTGAGAGGGTCCCCGGTTTTAGGATCGACTCTGTTCAGTTAGTGCTGAGGAACACACAGGCTCCACAGACATCAGGGGAACAGAGATGATTCTCTCTCTCTCTGTCTCTCTCATTGTGAGATACGGCCACAAAAGGAGTAAAGCTTCATTTGCCCTCTCACTGGGCTTCACCTAAAAGGGCTTTCAGAAAAATTTCCAGCCTTCTCCTGTGGGACGTTGGGTGTGATCTCGTTGGCCAAAGAGAAAACGAGTAACAGATGACGCCCATGCGGATGAAGAGGCCAAAACCAAAATGTTAATCACCTCAAAATATGCACTGCTCCTTCCAAAGCCTCTCTTGGCTCTCCTCAGAGGATCTTTAGAGACTTTCACCCCTGGATTGGGGAGTTTGCTGCTGATATGCGGCAATACATTTGAGGGTCCAAGTTGCAAGAAGATAGAGCACTGTCATTCAGGATAATTAATGTATTGTCTGTTGTGGTGACTTTAAATAGCTGGGATACTGAGGGTTAAACTAAATCCCTCTAGGACGCTCCCGTAAAAGCTCAAATGCTGTCATCCAAGATGAATAAAAATGCTTCTTTTTATTCCACTGCATGTGAAAACATGAGATCATTGGAATATACTTAGAGTGAGATTTGGCAGCCTATACGTGTTTACAATTCTTGGACTCGAAGCTCTAATGTGAATCGGCGACACTCTTTTCCCTCTTCACCTTCTTTTCTTGCTCTAAGGGGGTGACGACCTGTTCCAAGAGTTTAGAATCCCTTTTCTTGTTAGTTTCTGAAGTTAACCTTGCTCTGTGATTAACAACGTCCTCAGTACCACCAACCAGCTTTAGAGGCCGCATCTTGAGGTGTTAACGTATTAATCCAACCATTGAAGTGGCTCCCCGCCAGGGCGAAGCATCCATTGGGTTTGAGCAGAGCATCTAAAAATACAGACTTCTCAGTTCTTTGAATCATGACTTGGTCTGATTGCATTAGGGAGAAGTCTATAATGCCTTATGGTCACTGACTCTTGTTATTACATAGATTTTGGGTTTCTTTCTGGAGCCTTCAGGAGCAGCATGGAATCAACAGGAGGCTGCCTGTGCGCTGCTGTCTTGTACAATCTCATCTTTAAAGGCACTGGTTCTCAGCAGTGGCTGCTCGTTAGAATCATCTGGAAGCCTTAAAAAACACTGATCCTTTGTCCCCAGCCCACAGCGATTCTGATTGTATTGATCTGGGGTATAGCCAAGCATCAAAAGTTTTAAAAACAGTATTACACTCTATTCCAAATTTGTTTTTAAAAATCATATATCACAGAAAAAAGATTTGGAAGAACATTCACCAATATGTTGACTATCTCTGAGTAACAGAATTGAGAGAAAATTTTATTCACCTATATACTTTTCTGTATGACCTGAATTTTGTTTGCAACAAAGCAAATTGCCATGAAACAAATTATTGGTATAAAGGAGGGAAAAGCTCTTCCTCACTTAAAAGGAAAGAAGCTCAAGATACTCAAAACAGAACTCTTCATCTTCTGCCATAACCTGATATCCTCCTGCATCCCTAATTCTGAAAATGGCACTGCCCTCACCCAGTGTCATCCCAGCCTCCTTCCTTCCCTAAGTCTCTGCATTCAGCATCCTTAATACTTCTCAACTTTCTCTGCTTCTGACCACACAGGTCCCCTTCCTCTGCTACCTGAATGCGAATCCCTCATAATCTTGCTTTCGTGGTGATGGGCTGGCTCCTCACTGGGCTCTCTGTCCTGGAGGCTGCTGTGTGGTGGTCCTTCAGGGCACACTGCAGCCACATTTATCCTATGCCCCACACCCGCTCCTGGCACTCACCTCTTATTTCCAGAGCACGCCGCAGCTCCTTGCATGGCTTACCAGGCCCTCCATGACCCAACCTGCCTGTTCTCATAGCACCTCACCCTGCCCCCTTCCCCCCCGACCATGTACAATATTTGGAGGTCCCCAAATATCGCCTTTGCTTATGCTTCTCCTGTGCTTGGAAGACCCTTCTCTCCCATCCTAACCATTTTCCCCTAGTAAACTCCTGCCACTCAAAGATTCTTCCTTCTCCAAGGAGTCTTCACATTACCAGATCCTCAACACCCAGTCTCTTTCACACTCACATACACCTGTGTCTTTGTCTAGCAATGGCTATCTGTCTGTCTCCCACACTGCTCTCTGACTTCCTTGAGGATTAGGACCTCTCTCCTTTGTGCCCCAGCACCACTCACATTACCTGACATTCCCCAAGCATTCAATGATGAGGTAAGGAATAAATGGATAATATCGATCCCTTACATTTATACAGCTCTTTGATTTTTTCAAAGTACTTTTACATATGTTTGGGGTTGGATGCTGTGCCCCCAAATTGTCTTCAAATGTACCACCTTGTCCTCCAGGTAAGTTTGGGAGAGAGGAGCGGTGTATCATTCCTCCTTTGCCGGTAAGGCAAAGGAAAGTGAGGTGCGTGATTAAGGCGGGGGGTCGGGGGAGGGCTGCCCAAGGCCATGCAGCTGGCTCGTGGAAGACCCAGGAGACAGACTCCCTGCCTGTGTTCTTCACCCTCGCCACCTCATTTCTTCAGCACGCTGGCTCCACTAGCCTGGATCTCGAGTCTGCCCTGGGTGGTTGCCCACAAAGAAATGGAGATTGTCAGTCATTAAAAACCCTGCCTCCTTCATTTTCCAGTCATGCTTTCAGAAAGGAAGGGCGGGGAAACCAGGAGATATGAAGTGGAACCTGTAGCTCTGTTGAGTTTAAGATGAGCTATTCAAGGGTCTTGAGTCTTCCACAATCAACATCTTCTGGAGAGAAAGCAGATTCAGTATATGTGGATTTCACCTCTCTGGAGGAAATACACATTCACTAATCCCTTCCACTTTAACCAGGCCTGGGCTGCCAGGGGATCCTTTCCACAGTGGCATCAGTGGGAGAAAGAGCAGAGCCACCTGTCTTCTGACTCAGTGGCCCACAGACCACATCCTTAGCCTATACACAGTGACCAAAACCGTGGCTCATGGCTTTGCCCATCAAGCCAGATTTGGGAGGGTAACATTAGGAGGGCCTTGTCTCTGGCACACTTGGATTCATCCTCACTTGATCCTTGCATTAAGTCTGATGTAGAGAGGGCTCCTGGCCCCTCTCCACTCAAGCAGGTGTTGGAGGAGGTCATCGGGAGGATGTGGCAATCAAAGGCTCTTCACCCCCTCCCCTGGTCCTTGGAATGTATGTTCCACTTACCTTCCCTGCACTGGGAGCTGCCCAAGGACACAGCCTCGAAATAGTAAGCTGTTGTTGAGACCATCTGGACAGTATATATGATTGAACCCAGTTAAGCCCTCTATGTAAACTTTTAAGATTCTGGCAGAGGGTACACAGAGATCCACTTATCTAGCAGCTGCCAAGACAAGCCTTATATGTCAGTCCCCTTGCTTATTACACCTGCCACCTACCAATTTAATGTGCCATAGCCTGCCTCTTTCTTCAGTCTCTCCCTGCCCTCCGTGTACAGGGGGCACACTTCCAGTGACAACCAGGGAAGCTCCCAAGGTTTTGAATGAACAGCAGGGCCAAAGGTGCATCTTTACCATCACCTTCCCAGGAGAGTGCAGAAGTGGAGGTGAGGAGGCTGTGGGGGTCAGGGTGGGAGGATGGCGGGCAGAGAGGAGTGCTACCCCTACCTCAGATTCTCTTACAAGCTATAGCATGGAGCCCTGGGACAGACGCCGTCCCTACCAGGAGAAGGAAGTCACATAGCTGAGCTCCACAAACTCCTAACAGGCACCTACGGTGTGCCAGCTCTTATGCCAGGAGCCAGTCAGATAGGAATACATTAGACATGGCTCCTCACCAGAGAAAAGGCATGTAAACACACAGGCAAATAACCATGATGCCTGGAAAACGGTGACAAGAGATGCAAACGATGCTGTGGGCGGTTAGGAAAGATGATTTCCAGATAGGAATTCAGCAAAGACTTCCTGGAGGAGGTGGCGTTCTTTAAGCTGAACTTTGAAGTGAGGGTAAAATTTGGACAAGAAACGTGGTTGGAGATGGGGGGAGATGGAGTAGTAAAGATAGTGAAGGCTTTTCAAGTTGCAATGTCTACTATTGGATTAAATCATGTGAAACTGTTGATATTTTACTGTTTTACCAATAACATTGATTTCAGATGGTTTAACATAATACTTTCCAGGTAAGTGGAGACAGGGAAACACAGGTTGTAGAGAGTAAACAAGGTAGAAGAAGTTCAGCAGTAGCTGGTAAACTTTACATTAAGTTTCACCGTTCAATAACGTGATAGAAATATTCTAGGAATGGCATGTTCCTACTTTCTCCAAAGGATACTGATATTGCAAGGTTTGTCTACTGTCCAAATAGCTGCACTTCAGAATCAGACAGAACTGACAAATCACTGGAAGGCAGTGTTGCACCCCCAAGTCTGAAAGAGTTGAGTTCAAATCCTGGCTCTACAGCTTGTGAGCTATGCGACCAGCTTCATAACTTTCTCAGTCGCAGTTTTCTCACCTGGAAAATGGTGATAATAGTAGTACTTCTCTTCCTCATAAGACTGTGGAGACGATTACATGAGATGGTGCCTGCATTGCCTAGCACAATCGCTGGCCCTCAGGAAGTGCCCAGCAGCTGTTTGCAGGGCTGTAACCTATGTCAAGAGGTACCGAGGGTGACACCATGTCCAAAAATCATAATGGGAATTCCATCCTCAGGGTCATGGCTTGTTTCAGTGGAGAAGGCAAGGCTGTGACCTATTTTAGCACCTACTTCAGTCACAAGAGAAGGGGGAAAGGAGACACAAGGAAACATACGATACTTGAGCATCTCAGGCCAGAATGACAAGAATAACAAACGCTCAACACGATCCTCTAAAACCATTCAGTTGCTTTCAGCCCTCAGAGCAAACCTGCTAAGGAATTTCACATTCCCAGGTCTCCCCTGGCAGGCACACCTGGCGCAGAGATGGCTTTTTTTGAGCAAAAAGGGTTTCTGCAAGCTACCAAGTCAACCACCCTGGAGCGGTTCCCAGGAAAGCAGAGGTGACATTAGAACAGCAGGCTTACTTGGGCACCAGAGGAACGGGAGAAACAGACACTCGGCTCTGCAAAAAAAGAAGTCTTGGCCACTCAGGAAAATCTAAAACCAGAGAGGTAAGGCAGTGAAGAGCACATTCTGACCAGAAAGCACAGGGTTAGGGCAGGTACCTGGGCAGGACTTCTGGCCAACCAGGATGTGGGGTGACTTACCCGTCTTGGTTCCCAGCCTTCCACTTCATTCTAAGCCATCTCCTGCTGGGCATGGGGACAGTGTCCTATCACCACCAGGAAAATTGGCTTGTGTATTTTATAACCCTTGTCAATAAGAATTTTTAAATGAACTTCAGGATTCTAAAGCAAATAGTGTTTGTGATAGGGTGCTGCTTCGAGACTAAGAAACAGTGTCAGGGAACATACTTCTGCCAGCCCCACCTGGCCCTCCCGCCTGTCCTTCCCCCGTATCACTGCTGTCTTCAGTGACCTGCATCTCCCCCCAGGGTCCTCCAGGGGGCCAGCAGCTCGGTTTTCTGTTCCAGGCAGGTTCCTGAGGCCAGCTCAGCTGGCATCTTCCCATTTTTCTGTGCGTCTTCTACCACCCTTTCCCCCAAAACGGAATTGATGGAGCTGGGGGCAGGAGTGAGTTGTGAACACCCTGAGCCAGTATCATCTTTGGGGACTAGAGACCCCTGTAAAAGCCCTGAGAGCAGCACTTCTCTCTGCAGCCCTGAACAGTTTCCCCACGGTTTAAATTTTTCATTCAAGTCACCATTTCCAGTCCTGCTGACAAGTCTGCGGGGTCGGAAAGTGGCCCTGGCTGGGAGCAACAGCACACCGGCAGCAGGCAGCCAGGCCTGGCCCGTGTGTCAACAGCTGGGCGCCATCCCAGAGGCTTGGGGACCAGTTCACGCTGTGAGATTGGTTCCTCCACCCCGACGGAGGGGGACCGCAAGCCAGCGCTCCTGCCATGCGGAGGGAAACTCCAGGCCTCCGCGCTCAGGAGGGTGTCTTCTCTGTCATTCCCTGCGGCGTCAGCAGGCCCAACTCTAGCTGCCCTTCACCTCACCCCATCCAGGGAACCCCGGACAATTTCCTCTCTAATTTCAAAGACAGCGTCTTTGAAACGGTCCCTCCGTGACTGTCCTTAAAGACTAAACCTGCTCTGGGAGATAATTCTGCAGAAGATCAGAGAGGACCCAGCCCCATGCCAGGCTCTCCTGACTCAGAAATGAGTGAATCCACAGGCCCATCTCAAGGGACATGTGGGGGAGGACCCCCAGGATCAAGACACTTTTCCTCAAGCATTCAAGGCACTGTGTATGCAGGCAGCAGCCCCGAGTGGAGTCTTTCCCCAGGAGGTGACATTGGAGTTGAATCTTGTAAAATGAAAAGGAGACAGGGAAAGGGGGCAGCATTTGCAGAAAGCCAGGAGATAGGAATTATGAGCCCTTAGGCCCTCCTGGTGTGTGAGCTGGGTCCAGAGAGAGGCCCGGAGCCAGACCAGAAATGGCCTCATGGGTAAATGTTTAACAAGCAGCTGTGGGCAGAGCTGGGCAAGTTGCTGATGTGTAATGTTTGTGCCAGTTTCCGTGGTATAAATACCTCCCTCCGTGGCAGATTTCGATCTACCGATAGTTTTGACAACCAACTCACGAAACTTCCTGGAATTTCAACAGTTTGCGAGCTGGTAAAGGACTAGCGCGTCACACGTCACATATAAACCCTACCCTTCCTCCCCCATTCCCTGCCACAGAATCCCTACAAAGTCCTTGGGTAGAGCAGCCCCAGATTAATTAAGTAACTCAGTCCCCCTCACCTCTCCCTGCCCATAGCTCTTCCTTCTCTCTACCCCATGGACACAGGCGTGGAGCTCAGTCACTTTTCCTGGAGTTCCACGAAAAAAAAGCTCACTCACACAGCGTAGCCAATTTGTGGAAATGGAGAAGGTCCACATCACAGTGATGCTAATTACATCAAACTTAATATTAAACTGCCCATTCTTACTTGTTTCCTTAGCCATTTCCACAATCCCGGGCTTTGGTCTCCTGCCATATTTCCTTGTCCCCCTCTCTCCAACCCTGACTGAATCCCTCTGCCCTTGACACCCGCCCCCGCAAATCCTTCTATCTATCACAGAGAGCAACTTGGCCCTTTTTTGCTACCCCTCGCCCAGGCCTGCAATGTTCAGTGCATGTTCAGGCCGCTGATGGCAATTTCAAGTTTGAAGGGCCTCTGGGCATGGAGAGGAATACTGACTACTCTTTACACCTGGTTTAATGTCCATTGATTAATCTTATGAAAGTATAACAATTATCATTCCTTAAACTATCAGCTTTCCTTTAAATATTCACACACTACTAACACAGCTAATAAAAAAATTCATGGTAAACAATGAGATACCACTCCACATCTGTCAGAATAGCCAAAATCCAGAGCAATGACAGCACCGAATGCTTGGAGGATGTGAAGCAACAGGAACTCTCATTCACTGCTGGTGGGTATGTAAAGTGGTACAGCCACTCTGGAAGACAGCTGGGCAGTTTCTTCCAAAACTAAACATACTCTTACCACATGATCCAGCAATTGTACTCCTTGGTCTTTACCCAAAGGAATGGAAACTTATGTCTAAACAATAACCCGCACACAACTATTTATAGCAGCTTTATTCATAATTGCCCAAACTTGGAAGCAACCAGGATGTCCTTCAGTAGGTGAATGGATAAATAAACTGTGGTACATCCAGACGATGGAATATTATTCAGCATTAAAGGAAAAAAATGAGCTACCAAGCCATGAAAAGACATGAAGGAAGCTTAAATGCATGTTACTAAGTGAGAAGCCAAACTGTAAAGTCTACACACTGTATGATTCCAACTACATGATGTTCTGGAAAGGGCAAAATTATGAAGACGGTGAAAGGCTCAGTGGTTGCCAGGGGTTGGCAGGGAGGGAGGAATGAATGGGCAGAGCACAGAGGCTTTTTAGGGCAGTGAAAATACTCTGTGTGACACTATAATGGTGGATACAGAGCATTATACATTTGTCCACACCCATAGAGTGCCCACCACCAAGAGTGACCCCTAGAGCAAACGATGGGCTCTGGGTGATGATGATATGTCAGTGCAGGTTCACTGATTATAGTACCTACCATCTGGTGAGGGAGGGTTGTTGACAGTGTGGGAGGCTGCATCTGGTTGGGGGACAGCGGGTAAATGGGAATTCTCTACTTCCCACTATTTTGCTGTGAACCTGAAACTGTTCTAAAAATACTTTTTCCAAAAATTCATTAATTTAGCCCATCGGATTTTCACAAGCATTTAACATTGATTGCAAACTTAAAGAAATACCTCCAAACATTTAATTTAAATTCACAAATTTAATATAGCAGATCCTCTTAAAAACTCTACATGCATTAAATGTACAAAATATTACAATTCCAAAGCTGGTCGATACCCTTACATCAAAACCTATTCTAAAAGTGCTAATGTTGTGGGTTTCACTTTGTTTCTTATCCTGAATTCCACACCTGTCTGGGGTGCCAGTTTTGACACCTTCCTAGGATTTCAGTGATTTTTACCTTCCTAGGGATATTAACAATCTTACCAGACCAAAAAGAAAAAGAAAAATACCAACTTTGACTGCTGGAGTTGCAAAATCTGGGTGGTCGAACAATTCATTCTGGGTCAGGATGTGAGCCTGGGTTGCAAAGGAAAAGAAATCAAATGGAAGGGGGGATCCTTTTCATAATTATTCTTTGTTTCTTCAGTAAGACTTTTCAAGTCCACACTTCTGGGGAAGGTTTCCAGTTTGACAGCATTGAATTTTCCCTCTGAAATGAGATGAATTCTCATCTTGCTTGGCCAGCGTTGGCCTAACCCATTGTCCTGTCACCATGATGTATTGAGCTGATCTGTTAGCATTATTAAAAATGTGCATCTCCTTGCTGGTGTTGCATTATAATTTATAGAGACCATCTCAAAGTTTCATACCGCAAGGGAGGAAGCACCTAGTCCGTAGTTTCTGCTCCTCTCTAGGACCCCACGGAACACAGAAGGACCCACCTTTACTCAGTTGTCCTGTGTGACCCCAGTGCTGAGAAGCCCCATCCTGGGACAGTGCCTAGTTTTTCCTAAACAAGTTGGCTAACTCAGTGTTCCCTGCATTTATTCTTTCCTGCTTTCACAGATAGAAACAAAAACATATCTCTCCTTGGTAAACAGATATATAATTAATAGAAGAAACAAAAGACCTGTTTATATGAAGTGCCCACTTACTAAAGTCAATACAAATTAACATACACCATTGTAGTCTCTGTCCGTTTGTTCTCCAACCACTGCGCTACATACTTCAGAATTTTTTGAGAATTGTCTTGAACCCACATTCTTTCTCTGGCTCGACTTGTTCTAATTAATGCCCAAATTGTCAAAGCTTGGCCCAGAAGCCCCCTGGTTTGGCTCCTTTGTCCTTGCAGCACTGCCCTTGACATTCTTGAAAGCATTCTTGCTTTCTGGCAACAAGATGTTCCAGACCTATCCTAACTTTTTTCCAGCCTCAGTACATGGAATAAGCTGTCCTCCGTGGAATCCTCGTTCCTGTTAGTGATATCAGAGACCACAGTCTGGGAGCTTGGGGTGCATGTGAGCATCAGGGGAAATGAGGGACAGGGGCAAGGGTGCCACCCTGAGGGTAACAGAGATAGAAAGGTAACATGTTCATACTGCTATTTCCAACTTAACACAACATACCTGGTAGCTTCCACCTACTTTTCTCACAGTATAAGGCATCAGTGACCACTAAGCCTTTCTCTGCAACTCTAACCTATTACCCCCACCCCTTCCTGCAAGGGGAAGGGAGATGGACCTAGATTTATTTGCCCATTGATAGAAACTGTGCCACTGCCTCACCCTCAGAAGGATGCTGCCTGCAATGATTTGGTTTTCAACTGTTTTCTCCATTGTACATTCCAAGGGAATGGGGCAGGGCACATGATCAACTTTGTATCAAACCTATTGAGTTTGATATGTTTCCATTCAGATGGAAACATCTAACAGTCAGTTTCAGTTGGACATATGGGTCAGAATTTCTAACATGAACCACAAGCAGAGAAAGCCTCTCAAGCTAAAGGCAGGTGGTTTGACGCTGTCTGTTGCCAAAGGGGCCATCAACAGCTTGGGCTATTTGCTTGGGAAAACTTGGAGACTCTTCTGTTTTTCTAATTCTCATTTTGTCTGAGTCCTTGCCAGGAATCCCTGATGTTTTTACTTAACACCAGAGTTCCAAAACAAAAATTAGCAAACAGCCCAAGAGGCTGGGACCCAGAGAAGGGGCCAGCCACCTCTCCCCCTTGCTAACCCTAGAGGAAAAGGTGATGGAGACCTGGAACCAAGGCAATAGAGGCTTCTGGAGCAAGCCCTGGCCATTCCAGAAGATGTCTCCCCAGCTTTTCCTGGTATGTTCTGGAGCCTCTGGAGGAACCACAGAAGTGAGGAACAGCGGTGGGTTTGCCGAGAAAGACCTTCTCTCATCTCCCAAGCAGCCATTCCTAGTGGTGCTGTGGGGAGCGTCTGGCCTGAGCATCACCTGCCTCCTTGGCTGAGACAAGACTGTGCAGCTTCTTTCCTGACCCTGCAGGACTGTGTTCATCTGAGAGCGTTGTTAGAATTGAGACAGACGCTAGGCAGCCTGCTCTCACTCAGGGTCTGGACACAGCAACTTGGATCTCGGTTGTTTACCTAATCAAGCGTTAGGTTATTTTTTTCCCCTTTCCTGATTATAAGAAATTGCCAAATGTAATCAGCCCCTTCATCCTCATCACTGTTCTCCACTCTGAGCCAGAGAAAGTCAGACCTGGAGAAGAATCACTCCCCAGGCTAACAGCTAGTCCAGCGGCCCTGTTTCCAGCCTCATTTCTCGCCTTTCCCCAACACAAATCCACCCGAGTGAGTTCTGTCTCTTCACTGGCTCCCCACCTCCACACACAACAGTCCTGGCCTCTCTGTCCCTCCAAAAGAAATGTATGGGCAAAGATGTCCATCATACAATTATTTATAAAAATTAACTTCCATCTTCAACTATTGGGGAATAATTTAACCATGGCTCAAAGATGTGATAGAAGACTCTACAGATACTAGAATGGATCAACGTGAAGATGAGCGTATAGAAAGAAGCTTGTAAGTTACTTCCAAGTAAAATAAGCAGAACACAAAATTGTTTATAAACCCTGTGATTAGAACTAATTCTAAAAATGTGCATTTCTCTGGCTAAAGGTTGAAAAAAACACAAATGAAAACAATTGTGTAAGAAGAGTAGGTAAGATTATACATTGGACTGTTATTTCTAAATTCCTTCAACGTTACTGAAAAGTTGTGTCAATAATAAAAATGTCATATAAAATTGAAGCGCCAGGGCTTCCCTGGTGGTGCAGTGGTTGAGAGTCCGCCTGCCGATGCAGGGGACATGGGTTTGTGCCCCGGTCTGGGAAGATCCCACATGCCGCAGAGCGGCTGGGCCGTGAGCCATGGGCACTCAGCCTGCGCGTCCGGAGCCTGTGCTCCGCAACGGGAGAGGCCACAACAGTGAGAGGCCCGCATACCACACACACAAAAAAATTGAAGCGCCAGGTTAGTGGACTTACTTATCCCAAGTAAATTCATGACAAGCTGATCATGGCTTGTGGTTTACCTTCCCCTAGTTACATATTTGGATCTGAAAGAAGTCTCTTGGGAAGGAGACCTCTTGAAGAGATTCCAGGTGAGGTCTTGGGTGGGGCAGAGTGGAACAAGGTTTCTGCTTCCCCAGCACCTGGTATGTCTCCTCACAGGGCCGGAGAATTCCGTGGCTCTGCTGGCCATAGAGACCACTACACATTTCTGGGCTCCTCCCATGGGCCGAGTACCCAGAGATCAAGAGGAAAATGAGAGGTGGCACCATGGAGGTGGCAGACAGACCAGGCACAGTCCAGGCTATGGCATGCATTACAAGGGCAGGAAGTGAGTCCCTGAGGTCCCAAAAGATGACGATTTTGACAGATGAAGAAGAGCTCAGACCTGACTGAAGTGAACTGGATGAGGCCCATGCTGGGAGGCAGTGTGCTCCAGGAGAGAAAGCACAGACTTTGCACCCTGAGTTTAGGTCTCAGCTCCATCATTTACTACCCAGGTGATCTGGAGCAAGCTACTAACCTCCCCAAGCCTTAGTTTTCTTGTCTGTAAAATGGGCATTAATGATCCCTACGGGAGTATTAATTCTTCTGAGTATTAAGAGAAGACAAAGACATGGAAGTACAGTGCCTACACATGGGAGGCACTCAATAAATATTGGTTTCCAACAGGGGCAGTCTTGTCTTCAAACCCATGATGCTCCCACAGAACCACATAATGGGAAGGACAGAAAGAGAACTGTGAATCAGGGCAAGAGGCATAGAAACCCCAGGCAGTTTCCAGAAGAGAACAGGGAGAGTGCAGCCCAGATAATCCCTCTGGGTAGGGCTCTTTCTTCTAGATTTTTACCCCACACCTGTTCATGTCTTACCATCACCATCTGTATCAGTCTCAGCATCACAAGAACTCTAAATCTGTTCCCACTGAGTGGGGTGATGTCTCTCCAAAGGGCTTTGCCCTTCAGGTTTGACAAAGTTCAGGGAGGGGAGTGGTGGCCGCATGCAAGTTCTCTGGTCAGTCGAGGGTGATCTTGCAACATCTTGGCCAACTGTGCCAACCCAACACCTAAATTGTGAAATGAATGTCTAGAGGGAGTCTCCATGAGTGCTGGCTGCCCTATGTGATAGGAAGGGCAGTGGATTAGGATTCAGGACCCTAGAGCTGGGTTCACAGCCTGGTCCCACCCCCCACTGTACATTACATGTTCTCAGGCAAGTACCTTGACCTTTCTGGGCTGCAGATTCTTTGTGGGCTAAATGAGGGCGTTGGACTTCATCAGAGGTTCTCAGCCCCCTGCACATTACTACCACCTGGAGACCGATCAAAACCAACCAAAAGAACGCCCAGGCCCTCACACTCTCATTTCATTGGTTTAGGGTGAGGCTGGGACATGAGGATTTTTTTAAAATTCCCTAGATCACCTTTTTTCAAACTTGGCCACACCTTGGAGTCCCGTGGGGCATTATTCATTTGTTTGTTTTTTATTGAAGTAGAGATGATTTATTGTATTATGTTAGTTTCAGGTATAGAGCATAGTGATTCAGTATTTTTGCAGGTTATATTCCATTATAGGTTATTACAAGATAATGAGTATAATTCCCTGCACTGTACAATATATCCTTGTTGCTATGTTGGTTTTTTTTTGCGGTATGCTGGCCTCTCACTGTTGTGGCCCCGCCCATTGCGCAGCATAGGCTCCGGACGCGCAGGCTCAGCGGCCATGGCTCACGGGCCCAGCCGCTCCGCGGCATGTGGGATCTTCCCGGACCTGGGCATGAACCCGTGTCCCCTACATCGGCAGGCAGACTCTCAACCACTGCGCCACCAGGGAAGCCCTATCTATTTTATGTATAGTAGTTTGTATGTTAATCCCATCTATCCCATTGTCCCTCTGCACTTTCCTCTCCCCTTTGGTAAACACAAGTTTGTTTTCTATGTCTGTGAGTCTGTTTCTGTTTTGTATATACATTCATTTGTATTACTTTTTAGATTCCACTTATAAAGATATCATATAGTATTTGTCTTTCTCTGTCTGACTTATTCCACTATCATAATATTCTCTAGGTCCATCCATGTTTCTGGGGTGTTTTAAAGACTACTGATGGCTGGGTCCCACCTCCAGCAATTCTGCTATGGGGTGAAGCCTGGGCATTGTGGTTTTTGAAGCTCCCCAGGTGATCCTAATGTGTAGCAAAAACGCATCTCACCTGGAGGCCTCTCCACAGGAGGCTCGCATCACACTGGCTGGTGATACTTTCTCTGGCTTCGTCAGATTTTCGTTCCTGCTCAGGAAGAGGCACCTCAAGAGCCCAGTGGAACCAGAGCCAGGAGTGACCAGCAACACCCAGCTCAGTGGCAAAGCTGAGGCCCCTGAGACGGGCAGACAAGCCCTGGCTGCAGAGAGGGCATTGGGCGCCTTCTTCCTGCCTGCTCCAGGCAAGGTGAGTGTGCTGGCTGGACACAAGCTTCACGGGGCTTTGTGTCTGTGGCCGTCATCCCTCCGGCAGCAACTGCAGAAACTCGGGAGAAGGGCACAAGCACCAAACGCAGCTGATGCTGGAGACTTGGGTTTGGGTCTTTGTTTGAACACTAGAGAATCCGGGTGAGTCCCTCACTCTCTCCACTTATTCATTTTTTCATAGATGTTTTCCACGCTTTATCAAGCACTCTGCTGGGCCCTGAG
This sequence comes from Neophocaena asiaeorientalis asiaeorientalis, assembly GCF_003031525.2. Classification (NCBI taxonomy): domain Eukaryota; kingdom Metazoa; phylum Chordata; class Mammalia; order Artiodactyla; family Phocoenidae; genus Neophocaena; species Neophocaena asiaeorientalis. Next base: position 1,976,812 of record NW_020174648.1, on the reverse strand, counting down.
AAAAACAGTGAATTGGTGTAAGTGACTGCCAGGCAGAAAGGGGAGGGGAGGAGAAGGTTCAGGCAGAGTCCGGAGGCTGTAAGCGGTGAGATAAGGATGGTCCAAGGGAGGGACGGGCAGGGGCCCAGTCAAGCCTCATGCGCCATGCTAAGGAGCTCAGGCCTTTACCTGGTGACCCCCACTGCCCATGCACGGGAGCCTCAAGCCAAGTAGTGTCACAGTCACTACGGGACGAACGTGGCTGCCCTCCTGGCCTCCACCTGCTATCATGGGATGCCTGCTACAAGGTACCCTAATTCTGGGAGTCCCTGGGGCTGTCTCTGGCCGTACCAAGGCAGCACTGTGGTGCCCACCCCACTCTTACTGTGCCTTTCTTCCAGCCCCTGTAAAGGCATCCTCTGCTGAGTGCTCCCCGGAGCCCAAGAAGGGCCCCCGGGCCCCCGGATGGTACTGAGGCTTCTCCATGCAACTCCTCACCATGGGGGCCTCAGCTTCATGCAGGCCTGTCCTCCTGGGCTGAGAAGGAACTTAGGGAAATTATGCCATCCCTTGTGTTTATTGACCTTCCTGCTGGGATTCCCCAGAGGTACTCAAAGCCACCTCTCCCCTTCAGACAGCCACCCCAAGCCCTGACTTCTACCCTTTCCTCCATCAGGATGAGTTCTCCCTTGTGGGCGATCCATGGTCCCTGCTAGAAATGGGCCCCAGCAGAGCCCCAGCGCCCAGAATTCTGTGACCCACACATACTGCTGGCAACCAGGAGAACTCAAGACAGGAAGGTGAGCCAGAGAGTGACATCTGCTTTCCTTTGTAGAAAAAATATATGGAAAATTGAAAATTCGTTTGTCATCTTTGGGCACGGTCAGGCTCTTGAGCATCAAGACTTGAGCATCTTTGAGATTAACATATACATACTGTGATATATAAAATAGGTAAATAACAATGACCTGTACAGCACAGGAAACTATACCTATAATGGCAAAGAATCTGAAAAAGAATATATATATATGAATGAATCACTTTACTGTACACTTGAAACTAACACAGCATTGTAAATTAACTATACTTCAACTTTTTTAAAAAGTGAAAAAAAAAACCTTGAATGTCAAGTGAGATGAGGTGTCAACTCCACAACAGCCACCTTCACCTGTTAGCACTTTACAACTTGAACATGAGTTTGCTGGAGTTTGCCCACGAGATTCACAACTAGCCTATGAAAGAGGAATCATTATTTTCCCCATTTCACAAATGAGTAAATGGAGGCTCAGAGAGGTTAGGTGATTTGCCCAGGGTTGCACAGCTAGGACAAAGAATGGGAATCTAAACATTTTGGCTCCAAAATACTGGCTATATCAAGCTGCTGACAGCATTTTTAAAACTATGAAGTGTTACACAAATGTCAGGCATTAATAATTATTATCACTTCTACCATGTGGAGCTTGGCTTGAAGCCCCAATGTAGACTGCACTTCAGCCCCACTGCACTACACACGCTCCCCTTTCCACTCGCCTGTCCCCAGCTGGCCCTCGATGAAAAGCCACAATCAGAAGTGGGTAGAGCTATCTTGGGATTCTCCTTACCAAGACCCCAGGCTCCCAACAAAATGTGAATCCCTGTCTGGTTTCACATAAGGCTTTGTACTATCTGGCTTTGTACTGTCCTGATTCCAAGTGTGTAAAGAGACATCGAGGTCCCGAAAGCTGCCTCCACGGCTCCAAAAGCAACGCTCAGGGAGTGGGACACGCAGAGAATGAATGAGGGCAGTCTGTCTGATGCGGCATGAGGCTCGGAGGTGACGGCCCCTGGAGGAGGCCCCTGTAGGCATCTCAGTGGCTCAAAGCCATTCATGCTTCTCAGGGCATAGCCTTAGTGTTTCCCCCAAGTTTGGCTTTTGCTGGAATGTGAATTCCCACTTCTAAAGTGTTGGGAGAGATGGGATAATGCAGAAGACAGGGAGAGGAAAGTGGGGGAAGGTTCTGAGGTTTGGGGAAGTCAAAACTCCCTAGGAAACATTTCAGTGTATAAAAGACTGAGAAACATATGGATTGAATTTTCCCAAAGAATACACAAAGAATTTAAAAATTAAAGGGCTAAGGTGGGGGTTGGATTTTTTTTTTTTTTCCTGGATGATTGAGTGTTTCCCAATCATATTTTGGGGAATTTTACTGGCAGCCAAACCACTTACAACACCCTGAGATATTAACCAGACGTGGAGTCATCCAAGTGATCTATCACCCAGCTCTGCAGGTTACCAAGCTGTCAGCCCCTCCCTGTTTCTGAGCACACATTCCTGCCTCACTCCACACCCAGAGGCTGCAGAGATATAAGGAGATGATGACTGCAGGTATTCCCACCGCCAGCTGGCACACTTTGACTAAGGTCTGTTGGAGCTGGGGTTCATCCACTGTGAGCTCCAGAATGTTGACTAATAAAAGTCAAGCGGTGACCGGTGGATCTGGCCTGAACTTTTCCATGCTGCAGTTTCATCTGACCAACGGGAATAATAATAGCACTTATCTCAGATTTAATTTCTGAGAATTAAATGAATATGTACACGTAAAATGCTTAGATCTGTGCCTTGCAAACTTTTTAAGTGTTTGGCACTCAAAAAAACCCTAATAATACTGATAATAACTAATGTTATTATTGTGTATGATATATCTGTCAACACCTAGAGTGGAGTTCTTTAACTCAGGACTTTATGAAGACAACCAAAGGATTCATTGACTATTTATTCATTAAATATTTATTGAGGGCCTAATGTATCAGTCAAGATCAGCTAGGTTATTCTGCAGTAACAAACATCCCCATCATCTCAGTGACTCAAAACAACAAGGTGTCTTTCTTGCCAACGCCACTGTGCACCTCAGGTTGCAGGGGCTCTGCTCCACCCGGTCCTAAGGGATGAGGGCAAACATACAGGATGCAGGGGGCAAGTCACACACTGGCTGTGAAACGTCCCTTTTGGAAGTAGCACATGTCACCTTTTACTCACATTTCAGGAGCCAAAACAAATCCAATGGCCATTCCAGGGGAGTGGGGAGAGTGTGGTTCTACCCTGTACCAGAAGAGGCAGAACAGGAAGTAGCCGCAGAGATTACTAAGGAATCCAATGGGCCAGCTGTTACTTTAGATGCTTGGGATATAATAGTGAACAAAATAGACCAAAACCCCTACCCTCAGAGAGCTGACCATCTAGCTAAGGGAGAAAGACAATAAACATCATAAGTTGAGGGCTGCAATTTTTTTTAGTTTTTTATTTTTATTTTATTTTTTTAAATTTTATTGGAATATGGTTGATTTACAAGTTCTGTTAGTTTCAGGTGTACAGCACAGTGATTCAGTTATACATATACATGTATCTATTCTTTTTCAGATTCTTCTCCCTTATAGGTTATTACAAAATACTGGGTAGAGTTCCCTGTGCTATACAGTAGTCCTGTTGGTTATGTCTTTTGTATATAGTAGTGTGTGTATGTTAATCCAGGCTCCTAATTTACCCCTCCCCTCCACGTTTCCCCTTTGGTAACCATAAGTGTGTTTTCAAAATCTGTGAGTCTGATTTTGTTTTGTAAATAAGTTCATTTATAACGTTTTTTAATTAGATCCCACATATGAGTGATATCATATGATATTTCTCTTTCTCTGTCTGACTTAACTTAGTAGGATAATCTCTCGGTACATCCATGTTGCTGCAAATGGCATTATTTCATTCTTTTTTATGGCTGAGTAATATTCCATTGTATATATGTACCCCATCATCTTTACCCACCCCTCTGTCAGTGGACATGTAGGTTGCTTCCATGTCTTGGGTATTGTGAATAGTGCTGCTATGTACATAGGGGTGCATGTATCTTTTTGAATTACAGTTTTGTCCAGGTATACTCCCGGGAGTGAGATTGCTGGATCATATGGTAATTCTAGTTTTAGTTTTTTTAGATTTTTAAGGAAACTCCATACTGTTCTCCATAGTGGCTGTACCAATTTACATTCCCACCAACAGTGCAAGAGGGTTGCCTTTTCTCCACACCCTCTCCAGCATTTATTGTTTGTAGACTTTTTGATGATGGCGATTCTGACCAGTGTGAAGCTATACCTCACTGTAGTTTTGATTTGCATTTCCCTGATAATTAGTGATGTTGAGCATCTGTTCATGGGCTTTTTGGCCATCAAGGGCTGCAATTTTAAATAGGATAGTCAGGGTAGGCCTCATTGAGAAGATGACACTGGAGCAAAGACTTGAAGGAGTTGAGGGAGTGAGCCATCTGGGCATCTGGAGGAAAGTGTTGTGAGTAGAGGGGACAGCCTGTGCAAAGCCCAAAGCCGGGTGTGTTGCAGGAATAGCGAGGAGGCCAGCAGGACCTGGGTGGAGTGAGTGAGGGGAGGGCAGCGGGAGCTGAGCTGAGAGGGAGGAAGGTGGGGCCAGACCCCCTAGGACTTCCGAGGGGAGGACTTTGGCTTCTACCCTGATGGGATGAGGAGCCACTGGAGAGTTCTGACTTAAGATTGAAAAGGCTAATTGACTGCCATGTGGAGAGTAGACTGCAGGGAAGCAGGGAGACCAGTTAGGAGAGAAATGACAGCTCCAGCCTCCCTCTGTGATAAGAATGCATGTGACTCACTGTTTCTGGGCAAGTGTGCTTGTTTCCCCCTGAAATGGCTGACATTTGGTCAGCCCTACTGGTCTCTTCAACCCCGGCCCTCTGTAAACATAATCTTGAGCCAATGGGCTCTGGCTGTGGGGTCAGGGTTCCTTCTGTGGTGGTCATGTGGGGTGGGAAACATTGTTAGTTTAAAGCATTTTGAAAAGAAGTATTGCTTCATGCTATTGCTGCCCACTTTGATTTAAAGTAGGCACTGCACCCTAAAAAAAATTCTCCACTCCCTCCTGGTATCCCTACCCACTATTCTCAGCAAGAGAGGCACAAGGCCTAAGTACCCTGTACAGGTCAGTTTAGGTCTGCCCTGATCCCTGCCCACCCCCCTTGATAGAATTCCATTAATGAGCCCTTTTCAAGAACTTTCGTGGAACCAGCCTACAAGCCCATCTATATTAGTCAACTTGGGCGGCCATAACAAAATACCACAGTCTGGGTGGCTGAAACAATGGAGATTTTATTTTCTCACAGTTCTGTAGACTGAAAGTCCAAGATCACTGTGCCAGCAGAGTCGGATTCTGGTGAGACACCTCATCCTGGCTTACAGATAGCCACCTTCTCACTGTGTTCTCGTGCGGTGAAGAGAGAGAGAAAGAGGGCGCTCTGGTGTCTCTTCCTCTTCTTATAACGGCGTTGATCCCACCATTGGGACCCCACCCTCATGACTTCATCTAATTATCTCCCATAGACTCCTCAAATAGGACCAATCAGAATTTGGGGATATTCTTTGCAGGTTCTGTCCATGCTCTGGGATGTATCTGAACTAGGTTAAAGGTGCCAGGAACTCCCTTCCTTGTGTAACTGGATAATTTCTCCTTTAAATGTCCTGGTCCCAGGACTTCTCTGGTGGTCCAGTGATTAAGACTTTGTGCTCCCAATGCAGGGGTCCCAGGTTCAATCCCTGGTCAAAACTAGATCCCTCATGCCGCAACTAAGAGCCCACGTGAAGCAAAGAAGATCCTGCCCGGGCAACAAAGATCCCACGTGCTGCAGCTAAGAGAGCAGCCAAATAAATAAATAAATATTAAAAAGTAAAGGTCCTGGTGCCAAGATTGGTGAAGGTAGCTGGGTCCTTATGTGTTACCTTCTATGGGAGTTTTATACAATGAGGCCCAAAATAGAAGTACTCACTTGGCTGTCTATTCTGGAATTGGTTGAAGAAATTATGATAAATATTTTTATGGCAATTGGAAGATTAGGGGACAGAATTCCCTGAGGCAAAAAAAAATAGTCATCAATCAAGATAGGAAGGATGCGGGGTAGGTGCCTTGATGGACCTCATAAAAAAAAGACAGGAAGGAGCAAGTCCTGGGTCGATGGCTGCCTGGTACCCCTGGAGAGGCTAGAGCACAGGTACCAGGGTGCCCCATCTCATCAACGATTTCCACACCCACACATGGCATTAAAACAGAGAAAACCTTCAAGGGATCACTCTGAGTTCAGACAAGGAAGATATCAGCCACAACCATATGAGCCTAGAGCTGTGTGGCTTTGGACAAGTTCCTGAACCTCTCTGGATCTCAGTTTCTTCACCTGTAAAATGGAGATGTTAGTATTACTTGTGTCAGGATTGTTATGAGGATTAAATGAGTTCACATGTGTAAATACTTAGAGCAGTGCCTGGCAGGTAGAACTGTAGTGATGGTAATGATTGATTGTTCAGAGGTGCAGCCTCTGAATTCCAGGGAAAGGAGGAGCCTTGGGTAATAATTCATATTGGGTTTCCTGCCAACCTGGCAGGATACGAACTTGCCAATTTGAAGAAAATGGAGAAATGTGACCTTTCTTGCACATTTGAATTTGTGAACCAAGATTCTCACAGGCTACACTATCTCACTCCATGTCGTGTTGCAATTTCCTCTTAAAATTGTTTGTTTTCCCCTTTATGGAGCAGATAGCATCTGAGTGGGCTCTGACATCCAACAGCATTTACCACCAAGCAGTGGGTCTACCCCTTTCTAATTAATCTTTCTTACTCTTCCAAACAAAACTAAAATAACTATGACAGACAGAATGGTCCCCCAAAGATGCCCACATCCTAATCCTGAGAATCTATGAATGTGTTATGTTACTTAGCAAAGAGGATATCTATGGAATTAAGGAATGTAAGGTTGCAGATAGAATTAAGGTTATTAATTAGCTGCCTGTAAAATAAGGAGATTATCTTGGACTATCCTAGTGGGCCAAGGAAGTCACAAGTGTCCTTAAAAGTAGAAGAGGGAAGCAATAAAGGGAGATAGAAGAGATGGCAGTATGAGACAGGCATGGCCCGATGTTACTGGTTTTGAAGATGGAGGAAGGGGCCACTAGACAAGGAATGTGGGCAACCTCTAGAAGGTTGGAAAGGCAAGAAAACAGATTCTCCCCTAGTGCCTCCAGAAGGAATACAGAGTGCCAACACCTTGATTGAGACTCGTGTTAGACTTCTGATCCCCAGAATTGTAAGATTATGAATTTGTATTGTTTTAAGCCACTAAAATTGTGGTAATTTGTTACAGCAGCAATAGGAAACAAATACACAAACAATAAATAAAAACAACCAAACGAGAACAACTGTTTTTTTCAAAGCTCAGCTTTAGCTTTCCTGACACTGTTCTGAAAGTATTCTTGCTCTTCCCTTGAGTTTGTCCTTGCTTCTCTGTCCCCCATCCAGGACTGATGTGTGTTCTTTCAGATAAAGAGCTTTTTAAAGAGAACCCTGTTCCATTTATTTAGACATGCCTCTCTTCACTGAGGTTATTCCTGGTTAAACTCTCAGAACTTTCTTTTCTAGAACCTCCTGTCCCTCTCACATTGTATTGATTTTTCGTGTCTCTGGGGTCATGCCTGCCTTTCCTCTGGACTTTCTGAAATCCTTCCCTAATACACGGGGAGGCCTGATACATGGGAATGACTAGTTAAGATACCAAGATACGAAGTCACTCACTTACACATAGCTCATAATCCATCAGCCTGGACCATATGAAACTGGAATTTTTTTTAAGATCTAAAAAAGTCGAGATCATTAATAATTCCATACAGTTCAATCTAAGGAAAGAGAAGACATGTAAATAACTACAAGTACGGAAAATACACAACAGGAAGCAGAAGCAAGGAGAAGAGGCATCAAGGAGGAGAGGGACAAATAAATAAAAGGATAGTAGGTAAGGAGAAGTTCTATCACGAACATAAAAGCCAGCCCCATCAGGCAGAGCACCTGGGAGCCACTTTAGATTGAGTGGCCAGGGAAGGTGATTGGTGTACCCTGCACAGGAACTTGGTCTGTGCCCTGGGAACACTCAGGAAGGTGGGGAAGACTTCAAGAGGACAGGACCCGCTGACTTTGTAGCTTGCTCTCTCTGGGGGAGTGTTGGGGAGGGCTGGAGGGGGCCAGTCCAGAAGGCGAGTCAGGTAGAGGGGTGCTTTCAGTAGCCCATGCATGGGATGGCAGCGTCCTAGAGGAAGACCATGACAGGGGGTTGGGAGAGAGTGGAGGTGTTTAGGATACAGACAAGCAGGACTTTCTGGTGACTGAGTGTGTTGGGGGAGGGGCAGAGAAGAGAGGGGAACTTCAGGGGAGAGTCTGGGCTCAGTGTTAGGGGACTGGATGGTTGTGCCCCTCCTCGAGATGAGGAACTCAAGAAGAGGGGCAGATTGGGCAGACTGAGATGTGGGTAGAGGAGAATGGAGGAGGTGATAAACTCCAGTTCTAGAAATGCTGAGCCTGGCAGTGAGTCTGTAATAATGGTCCCCAAGGACCCACCACCTCCCAGTATTCACCACCTAGTATATGACCCTCCCTTGAATCCAGGCTGGGCCTATGGGTCTCTTTAACCATTGGGATGTGGTGGCTCTCATGCTGTGTCAGGTCAGGGCCTGAGCCATAAGAAAGTCTGGCATCTCCTGGCTTTGCACCTTTGGGAGCCCCAGACTGCCATGTAAGAAGTCTGGCTACCCTGCTGGAGTGACCATTTGGAGAGGCCGCTTGGGGAGGATGAGGCCCTGAGTCTGCAAGGAGAGAGAGGCCCAGTCACCCCAGTGTCCCAGCTGAGCCCACCTTCCAGGTGTTCCCCCCAGAGTGCCAACCATGTGAGTGAGTCCCAGCCAAGCCCCAGATGACTGCAGCCCCAGCGGACATCACATGGAGAAAAAGTACCTCTCAGGCAGGCCCAGAGAATGCACCGAATCATGAGAGATAATAAAATGGGTCTTGGTTGGGTTGTTTTTTTTGGGGGGGGGGGTAGTGTATAAACTTTTTGTAAAATGGGAGTAAAAACACATAAAATTTATTATTTTAATCCTTTTTAAGTATAAGGTTCAGTGGCATTAAGTACATTCACATTGTTGTGCTACCATCACCACCATCCATCCACAGAATAATTTTCATCTTCTCAAACTAAAACTCTGTACCCATTAAACAGTAACTCTCTTGCCCCAGCCCTTGGCAACCACCATTCTACTTTCTGTCTCTATGAATTTTATTGGGTTGGCCAAACTGTTCATTCAGTTTTTCTGTAAGATGGCTCTAGTAGTGCTTAGTTGTCTTTAACTTCAATCGAAACAATTTTGTTAGATTGTATGTGACAGCTGTCACATCAGCGTGCGTTTAAAAAAAAACTTATGGGCTTCCCTGGTGGCGCAGTGGTTGAGAGTCTGCCTGACAATGCAGGGGACACGGGTTCAAGCCCTGGTCTGGGGGGATCCCACATGCCGCGGAGCAGCTGGGCCCGCGAGCCACAGCTGCTGAGCCTGCGCGTCGGGAGCCTGTGCCCCGCAACAGGAGAGGCCACAACAGTGAGGGGCCCACACACCGCGATGAAGAGTGGTCCCCGCTTGCCGCAACTAGAGAGAGCCCTTGCACAGAAACGAAGACCCAACACAACCAAACAAATAAAAATAAATAAAACATCAAAATTGGTGAATTTTTGTGTAGCCATTTTACTATTGAAGACGGAAGAAAAACAACATTTTCAGCATATTATGCTTTATTATTTCAAGAAAGGTAAAAACTAAACTGAAATGCAAGAAAAGATTTGTGCAGTGTATGGGGAAGGTGCTGTGACTGATCGAACGTGTCAAAAGTGGTTTGTGAAGTTTCACGATGGAGATTTCTCGCTGGACGATGCTCCACGGTGGGGTAGAGCAGTTGAAGTTGATGACGATCAAATCGAGACATTAATTGAGAACAATCAATGTTATACTCCACGGGACACAGCTGACATACTCAAAATATCCAAATCAAGCATTGAAAATTACTTGCCCCAGCTTGGTTATGTTAATCACTTTGATGTTTGGGTTCCACATAAGTTAAGCGAAAAAACCTTCTTTGACCGTATTTCCGCATGTGATTCTCTACTGAAACGTAACAAAAACATTCCGTTTTTAAAACAAATTGTGACGGGTGATGAAAAGTGGATACTATACAATAATCTGGAATGGAGGAGATCGCGGGGCAAACGAAATGAACCACCACTAACCACACCAAAGGCCGGTCTTCATCCAAAGAAGGTGACGTTGTGTATATGTGTATATGGTGGGATTGGAAGTGAGTCCTCTATTATGAGCTCCTTCCAGAAAACCAAGTGATTAATTCCAACAAGTACTGCTCCCAGTTAGACCAGCTGAAAGCAGCACTCAACAAAAAGTGTCTGGAATTAGTCAACAGAAAATGCATCATCTCCCATCAGGGTAACGCAAGACTGCATGTTTTTTGATGACCAGGCAAAACTGTTACAGCTTGGCTGGGAAGTTCTGATTCATCCGCCATATTCATCAAGCATTGCACCTTTGGATTTCCATTTACTTCGGTCTTTAAAAATTCTCTTAATGGAAAAAATGTCAATTCCCTGGAAGACTGTAAAAGGCACCTGGAACAGTTCTTTGCTCAAAAAGATTCAGAGTTTAGGGAAGATAGAATTATGAAGTTGCCTGAAAAATGGCAGAAGGCAGTGGAACAAAAGGGTGAATACGTTGTTCGATAAAGTTCTTGGTGAAATGAAAAATGTGTCTTTTCTTTTTACTTTAAAACCGAAGGAACTTTTTTGGCCAACCCAATACTACTCTAAGTAGCTCGTCCAAGTAGAATTGTATCATGTTTGTCCTTTTGTGACTGGTTTATTTCACCTAGCATAATGTCTTTAAGTGTCGTCATGGTATAGCATGTGTCAGCATTTCCTTCCTTTTTTTTTTTTCTTTTAAATATTTATCTTATTTTTGGCTGTGTTGGGTCTTTCTTGCTGTGCGTGGGCTTTCTCTAGTTGCGGTGAGCGGGGGCTACTCTTCGTTGCAGTGCGCGGGCTTCTCATTGCGGTGGCTTCTCTCGTTGCGGAGCAGGGGCTCTAGGCGCGCGGGCTTCAGTAGTTGCCACATGTGGGCTCAGTAGTTGTGGCTTGTGGGCTGTAGAGCACAGGCTCAGGAGTTGTGACTCACTGGCTTAGTCGCTCTGTGGCATGTGGGATCTTCCCGGACCAGGGATCGAGCCCATGTCCTCTGCAGTGGCAGGGGGATTCTTAACCACTGTGCCACCGGGGAAGTCCCGGAATTTCCTTCCTTTTTAAAGCTAAATAATATTCTATTGTGTGTATGTGTAGATCACATTTTGTTTATCCATTCATCCATTGATGGACACTTGGAATGCTTCCACCTTTAGGATATTGTGAAAAATACTGCTAGGAACATGTGGGTACAAATATCTCTTCAAGTTTTCAATTTTGGGGGGTATAAACCCAGAAGCGGAATTGCTGGATCATATGGTAATTCTGTCTTTAGTTTTTGGAGGAACTGCCGTACTATTTTCCGTAGCAGCTGCACCATTTTACATTTCCACCAGCAGTGCACAAGTGTTCCAACCCTTCCACATACTCACCAACACTTACTGTTTTCTGTTCTTCAGGTTTTTGTTTAAGAGTCGACATCTCAGTGGCTGTGAGGTGTTGGGTTAGTTTGTCATGCAGCAGTGGATAACCAAGGCACTGTGTTTGCAGTCCTGGTGCTTCCCTGGCTGTCTAGTTACCATTGGCTCTAAGATGGCACAGTGACCTCCCCCTAAGATCTACCGTCTGTACTTTCCAATTTTTTGTGCTTGATCAGAGTTAAGTTGGAAAATCATGTTGAAAATTTCCCCAACACCTTTTTCCAAAAGAATCAGACATGCTCCTCCCGTGGCTTACTGTTCCATTTTGGGGTTGGCTCCACAGATGACTTGCATAGGAAATACTGGAACTCCTCCTTCAAGGTAGAAGGGTTTAAGGCCGTGGCTGGCCACCCTCGCTTACCATCATAGACACAGATCTCACACCCCAGAGGCCTTGTACATTTCTTTACATGTTCACATATAAATCTAACTTTTCACTGCTTCGCACATTCACATGCTCAAGTACCAGGTCAGACCCTGTTACACAATTATGATGAAGCACAACCAAGGTCAGCAAAGGACGATTTGTCTAGCTGCCCTGGAGCCTTCAGCAAGCCTGCAAGCTGGGAGGAAGAGGTGCCAGCCCAGTGGAAATAGAAGGGAAGGTCCTGGGTGTTGGGATCCCTTGGGCAGCTTTCATAAAGCTCTGTGTTCACGCCTCTCCTCATGCCAATTATGTTAGAAAACTGGGTGTGGGACCCAGGCATCAGTATTGACTGGTGACTCCTATGTGCAGGCATGTTTGAAAACCAAAGATCTTCATCCATCATTAAACATGGGCCTGTAGTATAGATTTTGTTTTTAATTGGGGTAACATTCACATAACATAAAATTAATTATTTTAAAGTGTACAATACAGTGGCATTTACTACATTCATTGTGTTGTACAACTACCACCTCTATCTAGCTCATCTTCATCACCTCAAAGGGAAACCCTGTACACATTAAGCCGTTATTCTCCCCAGCCCCTGGCAAGTGCTAGTCTGCTGTTTCTACCCATGCCATGACCTTTGCTTGGAGGGGGCTTCTGCTCACGTTTACCTGGTGATTTCGAAGACTAGCCAAGCTGCCCAATCTTCAAAGTGGAACGAACCACTCTGTCATCCAATTTCCCTTGAAACTTGTACACACGTCCTGCTATTTATCCTATTTACCGTATTTACCAGGGCTTCTTTGTGGGTTTGTCTTCTCACATTCACATTGGAAATTCCCTTACAGAAGAGTCAGATCTATACCAGAAATAGTAACAGGGGTCCCACTGAATAAAATATTTACCAGCCCCCCCAAATATCTGTTTCTGTGGATTTACCTAATCTGGATATTTCATGTAGATGGAGCCATATGATAAGTGACCTTTTGTTTTTGGCTTCTTTCACTTAGCATAGGTTTATTATGTTGTAGCATGTATCAGAACGTCATTCCTTCTTATAGCCGAATAATATTCCATTGGGTAGATAGACCACATTTTGTTTATCCATTCATCAGTTGAAGGATATTTGGGTGGTTTCTCCCTTTTGGCTATTGTGAATAATGCTGCTATGAACATTCATGCACAAGTTTTTATTTGAGTATCTGTTTTTGATTCTTTGGGGGTATATATCTAACAGTGGGATTCCTGGGTCATATGGTAAGTCTATTTTTAGCTTTCTGATGACCCACTAAACTGTCTTCCACAGCAGCTGCTCTATTTTATATTCCCACCAACAACGCACGAGTGTTCCGATTGTTCCACACCCTCGTCAACACTCGTTATTTTTCATTTTCCTTTTTATTGTTACAGCCATTCTAGTAGATGCGGAGTGTTATCTCATTGTGGCTTTAATTTTCATTTCCCTAATGACTAATGATGTTGAGCAACTTTTCATGTGCTTGTTGACCATTTGTATATCTTTGGAGAAAGGTCTATTCAGGACCCAGATATTTCATAATCCCCAATCCTCACAACTGAAAGGAAAGGATTGTGCATGTTTTTATAGATGAAGAAACTGAGACTAAGAGAAGTTAGGTTGCCCCAGATCCAACTGGTGATGGAAAACGAGGTCTGCCTGACCCTGAAATTCACGCCACACACATGCCCCAGACATCCAAGTGTGCAGATGCTAGAGCCAATTGAGAATTGCAGTCAGAGCTGCAGGGTGTGGAGGAGGGGTGAGTACAAAACGCCAGAGCCCCCAAGGAGGTCTTCAGGTGAGAAGTGGGGAGGGGATTCCACACGGGTTTGCAGTGACAGAGAAGGACACAGAGCGTAAGGGGCAGGGCACATTGAAGGGAACGCCTTTGGCCTGGTCTGTGTCTGCAGCAGAGAAAGACACAGTTGGTGTGTTCAGATGGGGGCTACTTGAGTTTCATGCTCTGGGCTCCCTTGTGTCCCAGGAAGTCTCCAAGTTTGGCCACACTCTGCTCCCGCTACAGATTCTGGGATGGACTCAGACAGACACAGCCTCACCCAGGGTCACACAAATGGAAGCAGTAAGTCAGAGCCCCACTGCAGCTGCAGGAAGCCTGGAGGTGTGAGCCATCATTTCTGTTAAACTTCCAGCTTCATCAGAAACCAGTGCCAGTGCCAGAAAACGGCTTTGCAGCCGTGTGTGTGTGTGTGCGTGCGTGTGTGTACACATGGACTACAACGTGGGCCCTTTAAGAATCTAACCTCTACCTCTAAGAGGTGCAAAGTGAGATTGGGATGGGTGGGTCATGACGTGCAAGGAGTTCTGATGATCTGAGGCTGAGGAAAAATAAGGACCACAGCTGCCCTCAGGCCCTGGCAGGCAGCCTTCAACTCTGGAAATGATGCTGAAATATTTAAGCCTCTCTCTCCTGGGGCTTCCTGTTTCCTATTTGGTCTCTGGTTTCCAGGCAACACGTGAATACCCCCAAACTCCTGAAACGTTCAGGTCTCCAAGCGTCCCTGTTACTCTGAGTCTCACATCTGTAATGAGTTTCCGATCTGCGGGATCTCCCAGGGCAGCCCATCCATCCTGCTCTCTCCAGAGGACAATAGCAACCGAAGGTGCCTTGTGGTTTGAGGGGTGTGTGTGTGTGTGTGTGTGTGCGTGTGTGTGCGCACGTGTGTGTGTGCGTGCACGCGTGCGTGTGTGTGTGTGTTTTCCCCCTTTGTAAGTGCCTCCAGTTTAATAAATCCTCCTGCAAAGTTAGTTTGGCTGGATCTGGTGTGAGGGTGAGGCAGGAGATTTAGGGTTTGATTTAGTAAAGAATCAAGTCTGGGCAGGAGCCCAGCAGCGTAGAGGGAAGGTGAGGGAATAAACCCTCTCCACCGGCTGCTGCGCTGTTGGCTGAGTTTCTCTCTCTCTCACGAAGGGACACAGAGGCTGCTTCTGCTTTTGGTGACTGATGGGCTTCAGGGGACTTGAGAAGCCCTTTCTTAGATGCATGGAGACCTGGTTTCTGAGTGCAGAGGGACTGGTTGGGTTGTAGTATAAAGAGGGGGGAGGGCAGAAGTTTGGGGAATTGCCATCAGTTTTTGTTTTTAGCACACTAATACAGATACATGGTTTTCACAGCTAAATGGTATTTCAAGGCTTATAATAAAAAACAAGGGTCCTCCACCACTCCTTTCCCCCTTTGAGCCCCAACCCCAGGGGGAGCCCCCTTTATTTCCTGTAGCTATTTTTTAAAATTTATCTCCATCTTTAAAAGGCTATTTCTTTACTTTTCATTCTAGACATCTTTTATTGACTTCTACCACAAAAGATAAGAATTTATCTCTCTTACTCGCCCCACCCACCCCCACCCCTGCCCAAACACACACATACACACACTTCTATTCTCCCACCTCACGGCAAGTTGTATGGCAGTATTTAAAAATCAATATTCAGTATTTGTATTATTACTAAGTAAATACTGTTCCCATCTGAGGTTCCTGGCTCCAGATTACACTCTCTTTCCGGTGCATCTTCCTCACCTCTACCCCACCCGTGCATTCAGAACTGCCTTTTTTGTTTGCTTTCTTCTCTATGTACCTATCATTAATTTTTCTCCATAAACCTCTCTCTCTCTATGTGATCTGACACCCAGGTAATGGGCCACGTTTGTTTTTCTTCTGAGACACGCCGTCCCCCAGCTCCCATCCTCGGCCCTGACCTGGGCCTGAGGGAGTTCAGGGCTGCCGTCCAGGACTTATCTTCAACCTTATCCTGGAGATTCCCCTCACCTCCCTTTGGAGTTCTCTTTCTCGGTTTACTCCCTCATTTTGCTGGAGCTCCTGCTCCAGTAGCTTCCTGAGACACATGTGCATGGGAGGTACATTGTTTTAAACCCTACAGGTTTGAAATGCCTTTAGTCTGTCCTCCCAAGATTAAGAGCTTGGCTGGAAATAGAAGCTGAAACTGGAAGGCATTTCCCCCATTATTTTGAAGGGATCATTTCCTTGTCTTCTGGTTCCCAGCGCTGCTCGTGAGAAACCTTATCCCTTTCTCACTATTGATCTTTGCCTGTGACTTTATTCCTTGACTCCACAAGCCGATAGGATCATCTCTTTATTCTGGATGTTCTGACAATTCAAGATTAAGTACCTTGGGTTGGCTCTATTTTCATTCTTCTTGCTGGTGCCCTGTGGGACCTTTCAGACTGGTGATTTATGGCCTCAAGCTGCTGAAAATATTTCTTGTATTAGTTTATTGATAGTGTCTTCCTCAATTTCCCCTGGTCTCTTCCACTGAAACTTCTCTAGTATATGATATTTGACCACCTTATTTTCCATCTCTCTTTTTGTTCTACTTTCTGAGAGATTTCCACAAATTTACATTCCACCCCTCCTACTGAATTTATTTTATTTTATTTTATTTATTTATTTTTTGCGGTACACAGGCCTCTCACTGCTGTGGCCTCTCACGTTGCGGAGCACAGGCTCCGGATGCGCAGGCCCAGCGGCCACGGCTCACGGGCCCAGCCACTCCACGGCATGTGGGATCTTCCCGGACCGGGACACGAACCCGTGTCCCCTGCATCGGCAGGCGGACCCTCAACCACTGCGCCACCAGGGAAGCCCCTGAATTTATTTTGACTATCATATTTCCAAGAACTGTTTTTTGTTCTCTGGGTGTATATGTTGCCCTCTTTTTTATGGCTCCTGATCTTTCTGAGGATCATTATAATTGCTTAAGTTTTCTTCTGTACCTTACATTATCTTTGTTTCCTGAATTTCTTTTTGATTTCTGTTTATTTATTTTTGCTTGTTTTGTCTCCATCTTTAACATTGGGGGTTGTCTGGTATGGATAAAAATTACATAAGCCAAAGAAAGCAAAACATAAATAGGCCTCCCTTTAGAAATAAAATATAATAAAAAAATATATAAGCTCCCCTCTTAAGGAAAAGAAATTAGGGTTTTTTTCAATAAAATGCTTTGCCAGGTAAACTCACTAGGGTAAAATTTAAAATCCCAAATCAGATTGCATTTTGCTGTACACTGTATTTTCTGTTCTTAAAAACTCCTGACACCTAAGGAATAAAAAATAAGAAACTTGGGCTTCCCTGGTGGCACAGTGGTTGAGAGTCCGCCTGCTGATTCAGGGGACACGGGTTCGTGCCCCGGTCCGGGAAGATCCCCCATGCCGCAGAGCAGCTGCGCCCGTGAGCCATGGACGCTGAGCCTGCGCGTCCGGAGCCTGTGCTCCGCAACGGGAGAGGCCACAACAGTGAGAGGCCCGCGTACCGCAAAAAAAAAAGAAACTCTTATTTGCATTAAAACTTGTTTTTAACATAAGAAACACATAGAAAACACCTCCTGTTCTTGAATTAGTCATCAGATATGTGAAACCTTATTTAGATAATTATGTTAATCATAAATTTACAACTATGTGAATAATATTAATGGTTTGAAGTTCACATAAGCCTTTTTTCATAAAAAGCATGGTTTTCAAAACTCAGTGTAAACTCCTAGCAGATCAGGATAATTCTACTTGTTCTCTTCTGCAGTAGAGTGGTAGTTGTTTTAAATATTCACAGGCATACCTAGCTTTATGGCGCTTTGCAAATATTGAGGTTTTTACAAATTGAAGGTTTGCAACTCTGCATTGTCATGTGATGGTCAGCATTTTTCAGTGATAAAGTATTTTTTAATTAAGGGGTGTACATTATTTTTTTAGACATGCTGCAATTGCACACTTAATAGATTACAGTGTAGTGTAAACATAACTAATACATGCACTGGGAAACAACAAAATTCACGTGACTTGCTTTATTTGCTTTAGCGTGGTGGTCTGGAAGCGAACCTGCAATATCTCCAAGCTATGCCTGGATAGTGTTTTCTGAGCATTTTCCGTAAAACTTGAATACAAGGCCAAGTTTGTGTTTGTTGGTTTACTAATGATTTTCTCCCACTCTGGTGACCCTGGGCTGTCTGGGAGTGATTGAGTGGGCCTCTCTGAGTGTTGCACCAGGCATAGGGCCTGCTGGAGCTCTCTACAGAGTGACCAGGCTGAAACCTGCTTATTTTGTTGGGAGGACCCAAATTTCAGAAGCTGTAGGTCTTTTCTCTCAAGCTGGTCAGTTTTTCCAGAGAAGAACCCTCCAGCTGCCAACCTGGAAGCGCCTACAGTTGCTGGGCTGCTCAGATCAGGGTGGAAAAGGGCCCCTGGGGCCTCAGAGGATAGCGTGAGGCCTTGTACTCCATTGCCTTGACTTCAGTGGGTGCCTCCCAGTCCGCTGGGCCTTGTGACCTGGAAGGTGGTCTGTCTGATCTATTTCTGCAGTGAATAAACTTCCTATCTCCCACAAGGGTGAGGACAGGAGAGGTGGGTTCCGACTCTCCCTGCGTGCTCTGCCCCATTTCATCCCCCACCTTCTGAGGAAGCTGGCACCTACTGTAGCCTCCTTGGCCCGGACAGGCCAGTTCCACTTATTCTGTCTTTTAAACAGTTGTTGACATCTCTTATCTTTGTCTCTGGGAGTTTACACCTTCTGTATTTCTTTTTTTTTTTGGCTATGCCGTGTCCCATGTGGGATCTTAGTTCCCTGACCAGAGATTGAACCCGTGCTCCCTGCAGTGGAAGCGCGGAGTCTTAACCACTGGACCTCCAGGGAAGTCCCAGTGTTTTTTAATGAAACTTCTTCTTAAATGGAGTTTGGGGAGGGAGGAGAGATATACATATGTTTTCAATCCATCTTGTTTAACCCAAAGTTCTCATTTTTCTTTTGTGATGAACAGATATTGTGCCTTTCAGGCTCCAGCTCCTTCACAAATGCCTTCCCAACTACTCATTTATTTGCTTATCTATTCATTTATTTAACCAGTATTTTTTCAGTACCCCAGCCTCAGAGCCTGGTGGAACACTCATGTAAACAGACAGAGGCTAGCGTGATAAGGCTTGTACTTGACAGATACGGGACTCAAATCTGGGTTATCGAATCAGACCCAGAGCTCTTTCCTCATGAGAATTCAAGTTAAAGAATCATATACAGTGGGCCCTCTGTACCCACATGTTCCACATCTGTGGATTCAACCAACCACAGACAAAAATATTTTTTAAAAATTTCCAGGAAGTTCCAAAAAGCAAAGCTTGAATTTGCAGTGTGCTGGCAACTATCTCCATAGCATTTACATTGTATTTACTTAGCATTTACACTGCATTAGGTATGCTAAGTAATCTAGAGATGATTTAAAGTATATAGGAGGAGGTTATACGCAAATACAACACCACTTTATATAAGGGACTTGATTGGGGGATTTTGAGATCCTGGGGGTCTTGGAACCAATCCCTGATGGATACTGAGGGACGAGGGGCGATTGTACTGCCTTCCAAATCCCTGACCTGGGCAGCACAAAAGAAAGTTACTTCCCTTGGGAAGTAACTGCATGGCTGGAGGCTGTGGGGAGCCTGGGGGGTCATGGGTAAGGAAACAGTGGGTGTAGGCTTGTCTGTCATGGGTGCTCTCCCAAGGCAAGGTCATTGGACAACCCCTCATATCCCTTGCGATTCTCAATTCCTTACTTCAGTGCAACCCACCGACCCAAACACAAATTATGTGCCCTGGGCTGAGATTTCCACCTGGATGTTTATCAGGAGACAATGAGGTGACCCTAACAGCTCCCCAGCCAGTGTCCTAATCCATAAAACTTGATTCATTCAGTCCCCTAAATCAAAATTGCATCCTCACGGAGGCTGGAATTATGTTTCCAAATTCTTGACAGGTATTTAACTTTAGGATTCAGGAACAAGAAGTTAAATTCCTGGGAATTCTTGGAAATTTTCCAAAGCCATAAGTTATTCTTAAAACACTTTCAACATTCTTGATACTCTTTACTCATTATTATGTATATCTAAAAATTTTTGTTTAATATATAAGAAATATTAACTTTAGTGGTATTCACAAAGAATCACGGCCTATAGTGAATATTCAGACATGGGAAGACAACATGTGTTGTTGGGTTGTGTTATATTTGGATAATGTAACGTTCAGATCTTCTAACAAAATAAACAGTGCTACACAGAATTGTGTTAGAATTTAAGAACTTATTTTTGCTTTCAGAGCTTGTTATTTCTTGGAACACCACTCATAGGATTTGAATAAAGTATACAAAGTATATAACCCTATTAATATTTATGTTGTTCGCAGTAGTAACTCAAGCACCAAACAGGGCCACAAACACACGCTCATAATATCATAACAGCTTTAAGCAAGACCGATTATATGGTGACCACATCTCTGCTCCCATCACTGTTCCCAAAAATGTCGACCTTAACCCTCAACTCGGTGTTATCAGCACTTTCTGATTCTGATTTCACTAGATGTCAGTGGAATCCTTCAAACCAGTCATGTCTCTGTGTTGACTGTTAAGCTTTGATTCTCACAGGAGAATTATAATACTTTTCCCTGTTTCCCAGATTGATTTTTCTCAGGATTCAGGATTTGTTAAAGCATACTAATTTTCCAAGAAATGCCTGCATATAAACGCTAGGCTGCAGTTGGTCTTTGCCTGATTTCTGAAGGAAGAACCTTGTTAAACAAACTAGTGTTGTAGATGAGAAGGTGGGCAAAGGGAAGGAAGACAGCTAGTTTGGCCCCAGTTACCTGGTTGCTGCGTTTTATGGGCTGTCCCCTGACCCTCATTACACCCATGGCCACTCAGGCACAAAACAGCCTTTATTATGCCCTCAGGGTCCTCCTGGGAGCAGTCAGATCCCCCAACCCCATTCTGCTCTTCAAATTCATTGAGCACCAACTACATACCAAGAAGCATGCTAGGCGCAGGGGACAGGTAGATAAGTAAGACACAGCCTTTGCCATCAGGAGATTTGGTCTCATCCAAGGACAACTCAGGGTAGGGTCTGGTGGGGCCTTGGGGGGGAAATGGCAATGACCCCAGCATCAGCCACCAGTTGCCCCAGCCTCTATCTCATCTTGTCAACCTAGAGCTTCCACCCTCACTCCAGGGAGAAAAGCCTGTGGAGATCCCAGATATGTTTTCCTCGGAAATATGATTACTCCCTTCAGCCCTCTGGTCACAGCTGTGCACCATCAATACCATCAAAGGTGTGCCTTTGTCTCTCTGGGACACCCAAGTGGAAAGAAGATGAAGGCAAGTTAGAAGGATTTGTTTTATTTCCTATGTCCGTTGTCTCTACTTGTCAAATCAGTGGAAAGCTTAGAAGGGCCGTATATTTACTGGAAGGAAGAGCAAGGTCCTAGAGAGGCTGGGGACCCAGATCTGCTCTGGCTTCCATCTGGGAGGGGAAGAAATTCCTCTACCAGAAGGAACACAAGTTGGGCGGTGGAGAGCAAAGAAGGCAAGCCAATTCCTGGAAGAGGGAAGAAGCAGGGAGAGAGTGATGGGTTCTAGGCAAGGGTGGATTTAGCATGAACCTAATGAAGCACAAGCTTCAGGACCCCTCACTGGCAAGGACCTGGGAGAGGCCCTTAGCAGTTGCTTAAAATATATAAAATTTGGAAGAATGAGATATATTAACCATTATCAATTAAGACCATCATCTTAGATGATTGATATATGTATACATTGGGAAAAGATTCCCCCTTTGACTTAATTAAAATATCCATCACCTAAAAAAAAAAAAAAAAAAAGGCTATAGTCTTTTCCCAATTCGACATTTCTTGGTCACACTTCCTTTCATGGTGGACTGTGTTTGGAATGGCTATGGGCATTTTTAGTATCTGGCTAAGGGGAAATTGAGCCCAGAGTGCATTTATATATGCGATTTGCAGTGACTTCCTAGTATAGTTAAATAACGTCTAGCACCCTTTCCCCAGTGTAGGAATGGCTCCTAGCAATGTTCCTCCTGTCCACTCACGACTCATGACCAAAGGCCATGTTGCAATATGAATGTGACCTGCGGCACCTAGTACCGGAAGTAGGTGGGAAATGTGAGAGAAACAAGGTTCAAAATGTACAGAATCAGAAGCTAGTGTGTGGAAAATTCCTCCAGTCATCATAAATGTAAAAGACCGAGTTTGGTTCTCAGCAATGTCCAGTCAAAGTTTTCCTCTGCCAGGAGGTTCTCTCTTGTCAAGAATATACTTAATAATGCAGCATATTACAATTATAAGCACACCACATGTTTTCTCTCTTTGCTGGGATTGACAAAATAGAATGTATGAATTCCTGAGTTTGTAAGCATAAACCTGTAGCAATATTACATAAAATTTTGATCAACCATAGTAAAGACTGAATTATCTTCCTATTCTTCCTATAGAAAATACTATAAAATTGCTGGCAAATGAAGTGGTTATCAAAGAGTATGCAACCAAGAACACCTGGAAAAATACTGTAGAGGTGTAGTGGTCGATTAACAAAAAGATTATTTTTCTAGGTTTTGTGATATTTGTCAGCTTTTTAAAATTTGTAATTTGACGTCACCTATTGTCTCATTCTAAGGAAATATTTATCTCTAAGTAAATATTGATTTCTCATTCTAAGTAAAAATCTCATTCTAAGTAAACACTTATAAACTTGTATTTACAAATACAATTTTGTATTTGTAATTTTATATTATTTTTCTTAAAGAGATACCCAGATGGTAAAAGCTTCAGACCCACAAAGCCTAGATCTGGGCCTGGGCCCAGGTTTGGGGCCAGTCTCGGTCCTCAGTCCCCTGGGGTCCGCAGCGCACTCCTCCTGCAGAGTCTCCATCCTGGCCTCATCTCTCAGGCTGTGGGAGCCATCAACAACTTGAAGCCGAGGAACACCTCACCCCTCTGGGGAGTGGGAGGGTCTGCCAGCCAGTGAGACATGCCTTTGCTGGATTAGGCCTCTGGGGACTTTCCTTCAGAAAGCCCTGTCGGCAGGGTGGTTGGCCATTGTGTCAGCACACACACAGCACACACCACACTCTACAAGTGAGCCCCCCGGGCCTCATGGCCTGGCCTGAGACCCGAACAACCAGAACTACCTGAGACTAGGTGTCCTGTAGCTGTTAAAAACAGGACCAGCAGAGGTGGGCTGCAGTTGATTGGAATCCCCAGACGTTCCTGAGGGGCATGACACTCCATCTTCCTAAACTTGTGTAATTCAGGCTTTTCACCTGTTATTGCACAATTTCCTGCTCACCCCACATCGGCCCAAGTGAGGGCCTACTGTTTTGTTTATTTATTTATTTATTTATTTGGCTGCTCCGGGTCTTAGTTGCGGCTGGCGGGCTCCTTAGTTGCAGCATGTGGGCTCTTTAGTTGCGGCTCGCCAGCTCCTTAGTTGTGGCATACGAACTCTTAGTTGCGGCATGCATGTGGGATCTAGTTCCCTGACCAGGGATGGAACCCGGGCCCCCTGCATTGCGAGCACGGAGTCCTACCCACTGCACCACCAGGGAAGTCTGAGTGCCTACTGTTTTTATACAGTCAGAGAGCATGGAGCCAGCCCGTGCAGGGCATCTGGGCAGGGTCCTGTGGCTCCTCTCAGTGAAACAACGTGACTGTGCAAATAACCTGCTGCTCTTCTTCCTCACCCAGACTACTCGGTCCCTCTGACCACATTGCTCCAAGCCTTAGGGAAGTTTTTTGCACAGTTAGCCAGAGCTCTCTGCCGAGAGATGCTACGGAGAGCTGTGGGGTCCAGGGCAGTTCCTAACCAACTGTGCCAACCCAAGCATGAAATGACACTGACCCCGTGTGGCCAGTGGTGGAGGTGCAGCACCAGGAGAGAAAGGAAAGGGAGTCAGGCACCCACTGGTGTGGTCCCTTGACCCTTTGACCTCAGGCAAATTACCCCTTCAGGCCCTCCCTGATCAGCTAAGCTTGGTCCCTACTAACAGCACATGACCTTTGGGCGGGGGTGATCTGGCCTCCTCAGGGCCTGCTAACTGTTCTCCTCTGGTGACATGTCCCCATCAGGAACTCACCTCCATGCTGTTTCTGGGCTGTAGTTTCACCGGCCATTTGAGCTCAACGTGGGTAGGAGAGGTGCCACTGAGGGGGTGGACCTGGGCTCAAAGAACAGGAAGGGTTCTGACAGGCTGAGGGGAGGAGAGTTCTGTTCCTCACTTATCCTCAGGTCCCCAAAGCACAGAGCACAATGTCCCAAACATAGTGGCTTACTTGATAGGAATAAGCAGATGCCCGCACACCTGCACTCCAGGTGAGAGAATTGGCCTGAGCCCAGGCAGGCAGGCAGGTGTGAGAACAGGCACGGAGGGCTGGCCAGGGGCGCTGCCTCTCGAGAAGCAAAGGTTCCAGGATAGGTGGAGCTCTGAATTGACTGCTCTAGAAGCTGAGGCTCCAGCCCCAATTCTGTGGTCTTTCCCCGACCACAGGGCTTTCTGGAAGGGAAGGGGCCCAAATGCTGCAGACTAGGCTAGAGGCGGGGTGGGTGTAGAGCCAGGCAGTTGTAGCATTTCTGTGGCTATTTGAATTCCAAACGTGTCAAAATCAGGCTCTATTTCTAAGCATTCACTTTTCTTTGATGCTGCGATCAAAGTCCCGTAAAAAGAAAGTGCCATGCTTGGGACAGATGAGGAAAGAGAGGCTCAGACAAGTCAAGTAGCTTTGTCTCAAGCCACAGCTATTCCGTTTGTAAGAAGCCAGGTTGGGGTTTGAATAATACAACGAAAATACAACACAGGCAAGACTGTTGGGCTCCAGAGTCCCTGTCCAGCCCCTGCACCCTGTAGCTTCGAAGAGAACAAAAGCCTGACGCGTTTCCGGGGCTCCCACCTCCTCCACCTTAATCCACTCTCCCCATCGCAGCAGAGTTGCTGCCTAAAAGGCAAATCTGACCACATCACTCCCTGCTCAACCCTGTCAGCAGCTCTCCTCTGGTGTCAGGGCAAACGCCAAGACCTTTGCCTTGGCTTTAGGGGCCTTGCCGACCTTGCCCCTTTTGCTCCAACCTCAATGCCGTTCTAATTTCTAGCTGCACTGATCCTTAGACAGTCCCCTAACCCACTACCTCTCACACTTGATGTGCAAATGAATTTCCTGGGGACTTTGATAAAAACTCAGATTCTGATTCCCTAGACCTGGGGTGGGGCTCTAGATTCTAGAGTTCTAACAAGCTCCCAGATAATGCCAATTCTGCTGGTCCATAGACCACAGGTGAGTGACAAAGTGCTAAACACGTCACATTCCCCTCACCTTTGACCTCTGCACAAACTCTTCCTTCAGTCTGAAACGTTTGCCCCTTCCTGCCCTCCTCCTCCTGCCCTGTCACTTTTATCCACGTGGCTGCCAATCCTACTCCTCCAGACCTCAGATTAGATGCCACTGCCTCCAGGGAGCCTTCCTGTCCCCTTTGAGACTGGTTAGGGCATGCCTCATCGGTTAGAGCTACAAACAGAAAATCAAAATGGGAGAAATGATATAATATCTGGGGTTGGTTTTTAAAATAAGAAAAAATATGGGATCAGGAGATAGATGAAATAAGAATGGCAGGATATTGATAACTGTTGAAGCTGGATGATGGATGCTACATGAGAGTTCATTGTGCTCACAACATTTGTATATGTTTGGAAGTTTCCAAAAGAAAAAGGTTAAAAAACCAAAGCCTGGGTTAGGATCCTCTCCCATGTGCCTCTTCCTGTCCTGGCCTGTCCCCAACCCCACTCTAGCACTGACTCTACTGCACTGTGAGTTGTGAATTTTTTTAAGGGCTGAGATTATACTGTGTTTGGTTCACTTTTGTACCCTGGCCTCTAGCACACTCATTGGCACAGGGTAAATTCTCAACATACTATTATCGAATGATTGAATGAAAATCCTGCCAGATTGTGTTAGTTGACAGAAGAGAAGCAAATTGTTGAAAATATATGTTGAAACAAAACAAGGCATATTGTCCTGCCTTATGTAGAGCTGTGCTGTGTCTGCTCCTGGAATCCTCTAAAGGCCACTGTGTCTTGGGAGAATCAGTTTAAATGGCAAAGAAGAAAGAAAATTCAGACCCTGGGCCTCTTCAGTGTATAAGGGAGAAGAGTGACAACGTATGTGATTCAAAGCTGTTGGAACATAAATAGTATAGATTCATTCATTCAGTTACCAAATATCAGATCAGTGTCTGAACATAAGGTTTGTCTGCCGTGTTAGAGACACCTCTTCTCCAAAGTAGCTACTTGCATGAGCTTATATGAATAGAAGTTCTAAAAAAACCAAAATTCAACTGAGTAAATATTAAAGATCTTATTGGCTTTATTCAATGATTTATGAATCAGATAGCATCCAATCTAGCAGATAGAAAGGAACTCCAAGGAGTTTACCAAATAAAAGAGTTTTACAGGGAAAAGAGAGCAGGAACAAGGAAGTTATACTAGGCAGAAAACAGTGGGTTTGTTATTGCAAAGTTACTTTCCTTCAGTGGATGGCAGGGCCTATCAGGCAGATTACCTACTAATGCTGGTTAGGCAATTCCTGCTTGACTGGTTTAAGATTCCGTTTCCGGGACAGCCAAAAGCACAATTAAGTCTCAGGTTGGTGACATGGGCTTAGCATAAGCAACTCTATTTTGGGTCTGTTGTCTTGTTTTTAACAGAAGCTTGCGTTTGTTGGCCAAATGAAAGAGACAGAGTGTTTTGTTTTGGGCAGGAGAACCTAAAAAGGAAGAGGAGAGAATGAGGCAGAGGTGGGATGATGAGATCTCTGGGTCCCATCCTAGTTGAACTAAAGGACTAAGTTAGGGCCAGAGGTTACAGAGCAGTCTTTGTAGGACCCTAGGCATCAACACAGCCAGTGAACCACTTCCCCACTCCATTTCCTACCCCCATCTGATCAGACCCAGTGCTGCTTTAACACTCTGATGTCGCATGATGGCCATGAGCAATGGGGGACGGGAGAAGAGAGCATCATCTCGGTTTTCTGACTTGGAGAATGGAGTGAACGGTGATGCCCTTCAAAGGCATGAGAAATACAGTGGGAAGAGCAAGCCTGAAGGAAACATGGTGAGTTCACACATGGAAACTGTTCACTAGAGGATCCCCCTTAAAGTGTGAGAGATAGGCTTATGAAACCAAAAGAGGAGGTCACCCAGTTCCCCCAACGGGGAACGGGATTCCAGGACTCATTACCCTAAGAGGCAGGATCACAAAAGGCAGGTGGGTCTGAGAGTTAGGAGAGACAGAGCGTAGGGGAACTAGGATGCATCACGGCAAGTTTAAAACTTCTGAGGTTAACAACAAGAAAGACGACGGAGTTCTCTGACGGCACATCTTTGACCCAGAGTGGCAAAACTTACGCACGCATGATCTCAGGTACAGAAGTTGGCTGACTTCCACTAAACCATAAAATCTGGGGACAGACCCAACATCTTGTTCATTTCTGTACAACCAGCCCTAGAATAATGTCTAACTCAAAGCAGGTGCTGAGCCAATGTTTGAAAAATCAATGAATGAAATGAATGTGCTTGGAATGGTGTTGATTTTTGCTCTGCCCCCAAGCTGGAATGATTAATCTAGCTCACTCACACTCTATGTTATTATTATCTTGGTTACTGTGTTTATACAGCATTTTATAACTCCCTTCTTCTCCCAAACTTCAGGGAAATTGAAGCTTCGGTAATGAGGTAAATTTCCACTTGATTGTTTTCTGTGGGAAGTCAACCTTAGCTAACATCTGGTGGCCTCTATGATGTCCTCATTGCTGAAGGGATTTTGTGTTTTCCTTTGGCCTGCTAGATCCAGACCTTAGAGAAAAAGACCCCCCTGTCTTTCCATTAAGAGGAAGTTTAGTCTCATCTAAACTCTGTCTGGTTAGGGCCTGATTTTAGGTGGGCAGAGCAGACTTTAGCAAAATAAGCAGAGAGGAGAGAGGCTTCTGATGTTGGGATTAGGCTTTTTTCAAAGTGAGGGGAGACCCTGGGGCTAGGAGGAGGAGAGGGCATTAGGTGTAAACTTCACCGTGGAGACCTCAACTGTCTGTGACCCATCAGACATGGGCATGAGTCTGCCTGGCCAGCTGCGCCATTCTCCATTCCCGCTCCCTCCCAAGCCTCTGGTTCCGCTTGTTCCCTTTCTTCTCTGGACTTTGCTGCTTCTCTAGCCCCCAGCCATGTTCCTTCCTCTCCACATCCAGGTCTGTGGGCTTCATATGTGTGAGCAGTGACACACTGATGCTCTCTCAACAATGCTTATTCATTCAGCAAATATTTATGGAGCTCCCCGTATGTATCAAGCACTGTCCTAGTCATTGGGAATATAGCAGTAAACAAGGTAGGCAAAATTCCTGACCTCATGTGGTTTATAACTCAGTGAGGGAATGCTATAATATTGCTAAACAAATGAGCACGCCCAGCATTTTCTGAAATAGTACGCACAGAGAGGGGTATCCCTAAGAGAGGTTTGCTCCGACACCCCCTCTCACTATCCAGAAACAGCGTCCATTCAGACACAGGCAAAACGTATCTCTGCTGTTAAAAGCCAGGATAGTGGTTACCTTGGAGAAAGACAAACAAGACAGCAATTGGGAGAAGGTAGGTGGGGCTCCTGGGATGCTGGAAATGTTCTATTTCTTGACCTATGTGGTTGTTACATGGGTGTGTTCATTCTGTGATAATTTATCTGTTAGCTTCTGATTTTTAAACTTTTCTGTAAACACATTTCACTTCAATAAAAAAAAAACTGTTTCAGTGATTAGACTATATTCCCCAAAAGACAAGTGATATAGGTATAACTTACACAGGTACAGTCACAGGCCCAGGGGTGTGGTAGGTGAAGCCTTCCGGCTGTCCCGTAAGCCCCGTTGGACACACTGCCAGGGGCCCAGGGTGACACCTCTCTCAGGGTGTCTCACTGCGTTAGAGGAGCACTAGACAGCACCCTGTGTCACTCTGCCCTCCAGAATGGTCCTCAGTCAATCAAGGCCCCCGACTGCAGAGCAGTCAGCACTGTGATCTGGGAGGAGAGGCTGGTCCCTCTCCAGACCCCAATCTCCCAATATTTACCAAAGGGGCTTGTGAGAAAGACCAGGAGTGGGAAAGGGGCTTTCCAGATCTTTGAGGCTGGTGAGCCAACTACATAGAACCCCCCCAGGCTGTGCAAGATTTCAGAGGAGACAGCTCCCCTCTCCCTTCTTCCCACTCACACCACAAAAAACATCCTTTGCCCCCAGGCCAATGTCAGTTTTCTCTCTGAGGTGATCACTGGCTAAGTTTAGATACTTCATAGGGCCTCCATTCTCCTGCAAAGACAGGTCGACAAGATAACCCAACCTTAAAAATGGACAAAAGATTTAGACAGGCTCCTCACAAAAGAGGATATACAAATGGCCAAGAAACATGTGAAAAGATGCTCAATACCGTTAGTTATCAGGGAAATGAGAATTAAAAGCACAATGAGATATGACTATACTTCCACTTGGAATGGCTACAATGAAAAGACCTGATGACACCAAGTGTCCGGTTGCAGGGCAAACGTCTACCTTGCTGGTGGGACTGTAAATTGGTCCCCCTCTCGGAAGACTCTTGGGCAGTTTCTACTAGTGCTAAACATACCCAGTAATTCTATTCCTGGGTGTGGACCCAACAGAAATGAGTGCTTGTGGCTACCCAAAACATACAGAAACACCCAAGAATATTGAGAGCAGCTTTATTCCTAACAGCCACAAAACTGGATCCAACCCACATGCTCGTCAGAGGGGAGTGAATATTGAGGCACTGTCGTACACTGCAATGCTGCTCGGCGACACAAAGAGGACAGACGCTCTGCCGCGCACATCAACCTGGACGGACTTCACGTGACGTTGAGCGAAGAGAAGGCAGACACGAGATTACACACAGTATGACTCCATATAAATGCAGCTCTGAAACAGGCCACGCTAATCTACGGTGGTAGAAGTCAGGATAGCAATTCCCCTGCTGGATTGTGGGGTATTTAATGGGAGGAGGTGCTGGGAAGGTTCTATATCTTGATCTGGGTGGTAGTTACATGGGTGTGTATATAGATAAAAGTTCATCTGCTTTTACACATGTTGCACTTAAGATGGCATGTAAGGGAATTCCCTGGTGGTCCAATGGTTAGGACTCCATGCTTCCATTGCAGGGGGCCAGGGGGCCGGGGTTTGATCCCTGGTCAGGGAACTAAGATCCCGCAAGCTCCATGGCATGGCCAAAAAAAAAAAAAAAAAAAAGGCATGTAAGCTCTACTTCGATAAAAATTTAAAAGAAAGAAAGAAGAAACAAAAAAAAAGGAAGAGACAAATGAAAAGAAAAATCAACAACAAAACTTGGCCCTCTCGTAGGCAAAATGGTACAGTCATTCTGGAAAACAGGCAATTTCTTAAAAAGTTAAACCTTTGGGCTTCCCTGGTGGCGCAGTGGTTGAGAGTCCACCTGCCGATGCAGGGGACACAGGTTCGTGCCCCGGTCCGGGAGGCTCCCACATGCCGCGGAGCGGCTGGGCCCTAAGCCATGGCCGCTGAGCCTGCACGTCCGGAGCCTGTGCTCCGCAACGGGAGAGGCCACAGCAGTGAGAGGCCCACATAGTGCAAAAAAAAAAAAAGTTAAACCTTCATCTCCATGGGAGCCAACAGTACACTTTTCGGCATTTATCCTAAAGAAATGAAAATGTATTTCACACAAAAACCTGTATATGAATGTTTATACCAGCATCATTGATGACGGCCCCAAACTGGAAATAACCTGATGTCTTTCAACAGCGAGTGGATAAACTGTTACATGTATACACGGAAAGCTACTGGGCAGTGAAAAGGAATAGACTGTGACATTTGCATCAGCATGGCTGGATCTCAGATGCATTGTGCTGAGTGAAAGCCCAATCCCCAGAAGGTACCTACTACATGGTTCCATTTCTATGACATTCTGGACAAGACAAAAATATAGGAACAGAGAGCAGAGTAGTAGTTGCCAGAGTTTAGAGATGGGAGAAAATGTCTGAATACAAAAAGGGCATCACTAGAGAAATCTTTGGGGTGTTGGAATTGTTCTATATCCTGTCTGAGGTCACAAGAATCTATAGGTGTGTAAAACTGCATACATTATACAGCAAAAAAAAGTGATTTTCACTGTATGCAAATAAAAAACAATTTAGTAAAAGCAAAAAACATCAAGGGAGTTCCCTGGTGGACTAGTAGTTAGAATTCCGGGCTTTCACTGCCATGGCCTGGGTTCAATCCCTGGTCGGGGAACTGAGATGCCACAAGCCACGAGCCATGGCCAAAATATAAATAAATAAATAATTAAAATAATAAGATAAAATTATACGTAAAAACGAAGATCCACAATAAAACTCTGTCCTCTCTTCACCGACCCTGACCTTCACTCTAAGCGCAGGCAGGAAGGGCAGGTGGCAGAGACCTCAGGACTAGGGCTGGGCCTGGCTCAGAGCAGATATTCGTGATCTTAATTTCCTATCCAACCGTTCACCTGGCTTTAGAGTCATCGCTGTCCTGTGAAACGCCGTTAGCTCACCGTCCATCTCCGCGTGTTTGCTTTTTAATCCTTAGACCTCACCACTCAGAAACAGCTGAGCTACCCACATGACTCTCCAAGGGAGAATTTGTTCTCTGAGGTCATGGCCCTTTGGGGGAAAACTTATCACGTACTAGACTCATCGTAGCCCTAACCCAGGGCTCCTCCCAGCTGGTGGGGCCAGGGTGTGAGCTGTTATTTATCCACGTGGAGAGAATTGCAGGTCAGTTGTTCTTGGTTATTTATAGAGTGCCCACTGTTCCCCACAAGGTCGGGTCCCATCACTCCTTGGCACATGTACTTGTGATGGTTGGCTCTGCTTAGAATTCCTTCCTCCCAACCCAAGACCTTGCCCCTGCCCCCCCGGAGTGTTCAGGAACCCAATGAAACGTCACCCTCTCTCCGCCCAACCAAGGCAGAATCCATTACGTTGTCTTCTAGCACTTTGCATACTCAAGTCCTGCTGATTCTTCCCCTAAATACCCACCAATGGTCCCCTCTTCTCCACCAGCACCATCCTGGCCTCAGTTCAGAGCCTCTCACTCAGATCTTCGTGAGGCTGAGATAGCCTCCAGGCCACCTTCTCTGCTCTGACAGCACACTTCTCCGATTCTCCCTTAAACCTTAAAACCTCCCATGGTTCCCCCTCAGTGGGGTAGGCACACGAGATCCTGCCCCGGCCAGACCCCTGCTTCTTTTCTCATTCCCACCTCCTTCCCAGACGCATCCCCTACACGGCCGTAAAACACAGCCACTCGCGCTTCGGCCCCTGCACATCCCTGCTCACACTGGTCTCCCTACCTGGAAGGTCCTTCCTACCCCTCTGTCTATTTAGCAAAGACCCTACTCCAATCCCACCTACCCTGAGCACCATGCCCTCCTTCCATCTCCCCAGGAACATTCATCGATTCAACAAGTATTTCCTGAACACCTGCTTGCTGGAAATCAGAATGGTGAGTAGGATGGATAAGGATGCTGCCCTGGGGGAGCTCCCATTTTCCAGGGCGAGACTGATGATAAACACACCCACACGTGCTGTAATTTTAGAGCCATGAAGGTGCAGGGCCGGTTGCGGTGGCCTCCCTGAGGAGATGCCACATAGGCAGGGACTTGAAGGAGGTCTTTCTCCCTTTGCGTTCCTGAGCACTTTGTGTTCTTTATGGGCTCTCCTATCTGTTGTCTGACTTAGCAAATCAGAACATTGCATGGAACATAACTTGTACTAAAAAATTGTGCTTTGGGGCTTCCCTGGTGGCGCAGTGGTTGAGAGTCCGCCTGCTGATGCAGGGGACACGGATTCGTGCCCCGGTCCGGGAAGATCCCACATGCCGCGGAGCAGCTGGGCCCGTGAGCCATGGCCGCTGGGGCTGTGTGTCCGGAGCCTGAGCTCCACAATGGGAGAAGCCACAGCAGTGAGAGGCCCGCGTACCACACACACACAAAAAAAATTGTGCTTTGTTTCTCTGAAATTCCAATTTAACTGGCTGTCCTGTATTCAATCAGACAACCCTACTCCGAGGGTCTCCCTGCCCCGTGAGATCAGGGAACAAGGACTCTCGTACCCTCAGGGCCCAACCCTGTGGCCGGCTTGTAGTAGGTACTCAATAAACAGTGGAAGAATGATCTGCAGCATTTATTACCCTCTATGGCCTTTTTTATTTGCATAGAGTCTCCTGGACACAGTAACCTCTGCAGTGGGGACAGTGCTGGATAACGTCCTTTGTGCCGAATGCAGGGCCTGGCTAGAGGCAGCACAAGGCAGGCTTGGGGGCTTTAGCTGCCCTCCTACCCTCTCCACCCATGGCTCCCCTACCTCCTTGCATAATAACAAAATAAGAAAAACATTTTAAAATGTGGTGAAATATGGAAAACTGACATTTTCTCAATCTTATATACACAAATAAAAGCATCTTTGGAAAACTTTGCCATATGTATTGATGTGCAGTATACAATCTAAGAAGAAACTGTTCCGTCCAGTTCCCTGGCTATGCCCTTCCAACCAGACAGGCTCCCCTAAACTTCTTCTCTATTGAAATTGTGGAGCTGGCACACACAGCTGGTGGGCAGGAGTTTGTTATTTGAGCAAGGAGTGTGAAAAGACCGTCTTGTGATTCTAGCTGGACGTGTCTGTCTCCCCACCAGACTGGCGCTCTGTATTGTTCCCGGGCCTTGCATGTGGCAGCAGCTCAGGA
Organism: Neophocaena asiaeorientalis asiaeorientalis; assembly: GCF_003031525.2. Lineage (NCBI taxonomy): Eukaryota > Metazoa > Chordata > Mammalia > Artiodactyla > Phocoenidae > Neophocaena > Neophocaena asiaeorientalis. The sequence goes on along the minus strand of NW_020174648.1, from coordinate 1,943,256 downwards.
AATGCGGGTTGAAAGCCTGACTACCAAGAGCAACAGATCCTACCTGACCTTAAAGCTCCCCCTTCGGCATGCTTCCCCAAAGAAGGCCACTTCAGAAGCGGGTCCCGCTTTGCCCTCTGGAGGTCAGTGATGCCATCAAGGCCCAGCCTACACCACAGACTGGGTCAAAAGCAGCAGCCCAGGAAGGGTGTGGTCTAACTGCCCAACAAGTTCTATGAATAAGCCTAGTCTTCACTCATAGTTCATGAAAGGAGCACTGTCCCAGGGCAGCCTCAGCCCCTGTGGGTTTCAACTCAGAAGGAGAATGTTGTTGCTTGAGCCTCTTTCGCATTTTAAAAAGCACAAGGGAAGGCACTGTGTAAAGTGTTTTACTTCTGACCTTTTTTTTTTTCATTACTCCAAACTGCTGGATGTTGAAAACCTTGCATTTACCTGTGAATTGCCAGTCTGTGTTTATGTATAGAGGAGGGTAAAGACTTGAAGGGTCAAAATGATTTTCAGTTTCCCTGTAAATTTCTCCACAACTTAGCTTTTCATCGAGCATCCTATATTTATTTCTGTGTAATTATGCCATTATTTGGTGCATTTTATAACCAGAGATGCTAAAATTGTTCCATCCCACTTATGTGCTGAAGTCAGATGAGCCAAGATGGCACCACAGAATCCAGACCCACCCAGAAGTTAGACGGGGCCTCATTTATCCATGGAAGATGGTCCTGGATGAACACACTGATTTATCCAGGAGAATGAGCACAGAGACATGGTAGGTTATAGTGTCAAATATTAACTCAAAGACAGAAAATTAATTAAGAGCACACTACGTACTTGTGTTCAAGGGAAGCCAATAGCAGATCTATTTCATATATTGAAGGCAAAATTAAGAGTTAAATGCAAAATAGAGGAGAAAAGGGAGAAGGAAAAACTGAAGACAAGTTGGAAATAATGAACTTTGCCTTTTCTTGGATGAGCTGTTGATTAGCAGGCAGCTAGCTAAGAGGGAGGTCAGGATGTTCTGCCCTTGGCAGCTGGATGGGTCATCAAAGAAGATAATTCTAGTCTTTTATGGATTCTCCAGAGCCCCTGGGAGCATAACTGGGCTGTGAACATGACAAGCGGTCTCTGTGTCATGTCTGCCAGGGTCCTGGGTGAGCACCCCCGTCTCTGTTGTGCTGGTCTACCCCATAACCCTTATAAAAATTTCTCAGGGGCAAACAAATGCAATCAACCTAAATGTCCAACAAAGGGAAAACTGCTAAATAAACTATAGCATATCTTCAGCAGAGGTTACCAAAGATATTTTTAAATGTTTTAGTAATCTAAGAATATGTAATAGTGTGGGAAGTTGTTAATGATATACCGGTAAGTTAAAAATAAAAAGTAGATTTCAAAGGAATATATACAGGGAATTCTGGGTAAAGATAACAGAATAAACACACGTGTATTTTTTTGGCTCCTCCCCAAACCCTGCTAAAACAACAATAAAATGATTTTTTTTCCTAAATGAAATAAGCTCTTTGTTAGAAACTTAGCAGTGATATTAATAAACACAGATTCTCTAAAACGGATAGCAAACAGTGAAAATTTGCGTTAAAGCCAGACTAAAGGAACATAAACCTGGGCCTGTAACTGTGGCCTCAAAGGGTATTTTTAAAGGCATACACTTGCAAACATAGGGAGGAAAAAAGAAAGTGACAAAATTTGGAAGCACATGGATGAGTGATCCACAGAGGAGAGTCCAAGGAGATTCCCAACCTGATGTTGAAGGGAGACCAAGTAAAAAGGGCAAAAAGTCCGTGTAGGAGTGAATCAGAAGGCTCCAAGGAAAGATTTCTTAAGGAAGGTGAAATTGTTGGAATAACTAATATGTTTGACTTTACAGAGAGGAGATATAGGCAACTGGCAGAGATTTGGGGATTGAAATAATAATAATAACAAGGACAACTAAACAAATAAAAAGGAAAAACAATCATTAACTCAAAAAAAAAAAAAAGGTAATCAGACAAGGACTAATCCTTCAGGATCCAAGCAGGAAATAGAAATTATACAGTAATTTGAAAGAGTTATTAACTATAATAGTGGATCGGAGTAAGGAGGGATCGGCTGGTAAAAAGTGAAGAAAACTACAGCGTTCAAAAAAAGCAGACATGGGGCTTCCCTGGTGGCGCAGTGGTTGAGAGTCCGCCTGCCGATGCAGGGGACACGGGTTCGTGCCCCGGTCCGGGAGGATCCCATATGCTGCGGAGCGGCTGGGCCCGTGAGCCATGGCCGCTGAGCCTGCGCGTCCGGAGCCCGTGCTCCGCAACGGGAGAGGTCACAGCAGTGAGAGGCCCGCGTAACGCAAAAAAAAAAAGCAGACACAAGGGGCAGCCACCAGCCCCTCTAGCTGAGATAAAGCACCAAGGAAGCCCCTCCCTTCCTAGGACTAAGATCCAGCTCACTGAGTAGCAGAGAAGTCTCCGTGGAGCTGCGACAGAGGGACTTGCTGGAAATCTCTAAACTTGCTTAAAACCCACCCTCTAGGGTTCTGGAAAAAGCCATTTACGGAGAGGTGTCTCACTAGAGACACCAGAAGGGGAATTAGGGAAGCCCCTGGCCGTTGCGCACTACAGGAGCCTGGCCATCCGAGACGGGCACAGTAGAATGGAGATGGAAAGCCCCTTCCTTCTTGCAGTGTCTCTCCGGCACCTGCTACTGACAGGGCTTAACATGGTGCCACCCAGCAAAGGAAAAATATTTAAAAGGTCCAATATGATTTTCACAGAGCAGGCAATGAAGGGTAGATTGGAGCTGAGAGGCCATAAATTGATAACTGGCACAAAGATCTTTTTTAAGTTTATTGTGAGAATAAAATAAAATATGTGATGCTCTTAGCACAGGGCTTGGCAAATAAAATGAGTTCTCAGTTAATGGTAGTTACTCTGCTGGGCGATTAGTTGGCTGTTAGCAAAGAACACTTTCAGTGTATGCTTGGGTAGCTAAATGGATTATCAAAGAAAACAATTTCAGTTCTTTTTAAAGCTTTTTAAAAAAATTTATTTACTTTATTTTTGGCTGTGTTGGGTCTTTGTTGCTGTGCACGGGCTTTCTCTAGTTGCGGCGAACAGGAGCTACTCTTTACTGCGGTGTGCAGCCTTCTCATTGCGGTAGCTTCTCTTGTCGCGGAGCACGGGCTCTAGGTGCACAGGCTTCAGTAGTTGTGGCTCTCGGGCTCTAGAGCGCCGGCTCAGTAGTTGTGGCGCACAGGCTTAGTTGCTTCGTGGCATGTGGGATCTTCCCGTACCAGGGCTCAAACCCGTGTCCCCTGCATTGGCAGGTGGATTCTTAACCACTGTGCCACCAGTGAAGCCCTCAGTTCTTTTTAGATTATCCACGAGACGTCAGGAGTTCAACTGTGAGGTATATGTGACAATATATGAGGATATACTGGAGTGAGGAGATTGATGAGAAAATCCATTAGCAGAGAATTGCAATAGCCTAGGAAAGAAATGAGGAGGGTCTGGGTGGGTGGTGCCACTCCCTAAAGAAACACTAAGGCCTCAGCCATGGCAGTGGGTGACCCACCAGGTCAGAAAGTGGTTTGTCTTTAAGGAAAGATGTCTTCAGAGCAAATCACAGGATCTACCCTTGTAGTGTGCCTTAGTTGGAAAGCTCTGGGCTGCAGGTAACAGAGAGTCTGGCTAGCCATTGCTTGAACACTCACACAGTTGGAAGCAGACCATTCCAGGTCAGGTCAATTCGGTGGCTCAGAAAGGATCCAGGTGGCATGAATGTGCAGCTACTGCCATTCATGCGCTGCTGGTGTGAGTGTAAATTGGTACCATCCCTTTGGAAAACTGGCAGTATCTACTAAGTCTGAACATAAACATACCCGATTACCAAGCAGCTCCACTCATAGGTGACCAAAACACTCTTCATGGCAGAAGAATGCTCATAGCAGCAATATTTGTAACAGCCAAAATCTGGAAACTATCCCCATGTCCATCAAGAATAAAAATGGATGAATAAATTGTAACATATTCTCCCAGTGGAATTCTATTCAGCAATGAGAATGAATGATCTGTAACTACATACAACATGGATGAATCTCACAAATGTAATGTTAAGTGAAAGACACCAGATGCAGAAGAATACTGTGCATTCAGAAAAGCACTTGTCAGGATCCAATACCATTTCCATCTATATGAGGTACAAAAGCAGACAAACTTGTCTATGATGTTAGATGTCAGGATAGTGTCTACCCTGGGGGGAAGATAGTGATTAGAAGATGCTGGTTACACAGGTGTGCTCTCTGTGTGAAATTTCATGGAGCTGTATGCTTATAATCTTCTACATATATGTTATACTTCAGAAGTTTAAAAATAGGAGAAAAATGGGCTTCCCTGGTGGTGCAGTGGCTGAGAGTCCGCCTGCCGATGCAGGGGACGCAGGTTCGTGCCCCGGTCCGGGAAGATCCCACATGCCGCGGAGCGGCTGGGCCTATGAGCCATGGCCACTGAGCCTGCACGTCCAGAGCCTGTGCTCTGCAATGGGAGAGGCCACAGCAGCGAGAGGCCCGTGTACTGCAAAAAAAAAAAAAAAGAAAGGAGAAAAAAAGTGTCTGGTACTTTCTATTTTTCCTTTCTGTCTTCTTCAGATGGTTGGCCCTATTTTCAGGCTTCTACCCTCATAGTTGTAAAGTTGCTGCCAGACTGCACACATAAACTCTTTACAGGGATGCCTCCAAAGGCAAGAAGTTGGGCATTTTTCCTTGTCATCCTCCTTTTAGTAAGGAGGACAACCTTCTCCAGAAACCCTCCAGGTGATTTCTCTTCAGGTCCCATCAATTGGGATTGGTCATAATGCCCCTGTTCTAGCAGCATGGGAAGCTGGAAAAACAACGTTTGGCATGTCCAGCCCCCTACCAGAGGCTGAAAGGAGAGAGAAGGGTGAAGGAACGATTATAGGATGGGAAACCAATAGTGTCCACCCCATATAGTAAGAGTCATACATGTTGCTGAAAGACTTAATCACTAGCCAGATGCAGAGAGATATAGCTCCTTTCTGATAGGGAGGGCTAAGTGAGGTAAGAAGGTGGTCCTAGGATATCAGAGAGCCCCATCAAGTAGATGCTAGGAGGGAAAACTGGACTTGGAATCCCATCTCTAGTTCCCACTCTACTCTAACCAGTTGTGTTACTGTGGGCAACTTACTTCGACTCTAGACCTGTTTCTACATCAGTAACATGAGGAGACTGGACCAAATCCAAAGTCAGTACATCTTGGATGAAACTTCATTACTTCAAGGTCCTTGAAAGGAGGACATTGAACTGCTTTTGTTGCTGACATTAGATAATGTTGCCCAACTGTTATTATGAAAGGTTTTCCCTTTTGGTGTTTTTGAGGTTGGTTTGCTTCCTTCAGTAAGCACTTTTTTGAAGCACCATTCTCACAACAATTCTCCATCCTTCTGACATCGTCTCTCTCTCTCTCTCTCTCTCTCTCTCTCTCTCTCTCTCTCTCACCTGTTAGACCTAACCAGGGAGTAATCCATCTCCACTGCCCTCCCAACATACCACATGAGTACCACCCACAATCAGTTTTTTTTATATAACCAATACTTTCCTAGAACAAATGGATTTGCCTCAGAATAAATTAATAATAACTCACTAACTGACTTCCCTAAATAGGTATATAAGCATCACAATTAACGATGAAGCGAATTAAGTTCAACGACCAGTGTATCCTTATTCAGTGATCTGGCAAAAGTTCTATAATCTCAGTTTACCAGTTCAGTGTTCAATTCATTTTATTTTTGGTCAACAAATATTTATTGAGCAACTTACTGTGTACCAGACACTCTTCCAGATTCTAGGTATACATATATGAGTAAGACAGTTCATACCTTCAAAGAGCTTTCAGTCACTGTGAGAAGCAGATGATTTCACAATACTAAGAGGAAAATAATGATTATAAATCTGTACTGATGGGCACACAATGCATAAAGATTTAATTTATATGACAATAGCAGCACAACGGAGAGAAGAAGGAATGAAGCTATATAGAAGCAAATCTTTATGTACTATTAAAATAAAGTTGGCATTAATTTGAATTACACTGATAAATTAAGATGTTTATTGTAATCACCAGGGAAATCACTAAGAAAATAATTCAGAAACTATATAGTAAAGAAACAAAGGAATTAAATGGCATACTAGAAAATACTGATTTAACACAAAGGAAAGCATTAATGGAGGAATAAAGGAACAAAAAGTCATAAGACATTGAGATAACAAATATTAAAATGGCAAACAAATCCTACTTTATCTGTAATTACATTAATTGGATTAAACATTCCAATTAAAAGGCAGATACTGGGCTTCCCTGGTGGCGCACTGGTTGAGAGTCCGCCTGCCGATGCAGGGGACGCAGGTTCGTGCCCTGGTCCGGGAGGATCCCACATACCGCGGAGCGGCTGGGCCCGTGAGCCATGGCCGCTGAGCCTGTGCGTCTGGAGCCTGTGCTCCGCAACGGGAGAGGCCACAACAGTGAGAGGCCCACGTACCCCCCCCCCAAAAAGGGTAGATACTGCCAGAATGGATTAAAAAACACAATCCAACTGTATGATATGTACAAGAGATATACTTTAGATTGAAAGAAAAAGGGTGGAGAATGATATTCCATGCAAAGAGTAACCAAAAAGAGTTTGGGTGGTTATACTAATATCAGACAAAGTAGACTTTTAAAAAAATGTTGCTAAAGACAAAGAAGGACATTTTATTTTTAAAAAAAAATTTTTAATTTGGCTGCACCGTGCAGCATGTGGAATCTTAGTTTCCCGACCAGGGAACGAACCCATGCTCCCTGCAATGGAAATGCGGAGTGTTAACCACCGGACGGCCAGGGATGTCCCAAAGAAGGACATTTTATAACGATAAGGGGTCAGAATCCGTCCAGAAGACATAACTATTATAAACACATACACACCTAATAATGGTGCCACAAGATACATGAAGCAAAAACTGACAGAATTGAAGGGAAAGTAGACAATTCAACAATAATAGTTGGTGACTTTAATACATACCCACTCTCAGTAATGGAAAGAACAACTATACAGAATATCAATCAACAAGAAAATAGGAGACTTGAACAACACTATAAACCAACTACACCTAGAGATCTACAGAACACGCCACCCAACAAAAACAGGATGTGCATTCTTCTTGAGTGTAGTAGAAACATTCCAGGATAGTTCATGTGTTAGGCTATAATACAGTCCTCAACAGATTTAAAAAGACTAAAGTCATACAAAGTATGTTTTATAACCACGATGGAATGAAATTAGAAATCAATAACAGAAGGAAATTTGGGAAATTCACAAACATGTGGAAATTAAACAACATACTCCTAAAAAACCAATGGATCAAAGAAGTAATCAAAAGGGAAATTAGAAAATGAAAACAAAATGCAAGATACCAAAATTTATAGGACGTATCTGAAGTTTAGAGGGAAACATATAGTAAATGCCTATATTTTAAACAGAAGAAAGATCTTAAATCACTGTAAGATAGAGGGATGTGCAGAGGCTTAGGGGAGCTGAGAGATGGGGTACTTAGCTTTTCCATAAAGATGACATTTTAAAGGATGAGTAAGGCTGGAGGAACGTGGGAAGGGAATTCCAAACAGAGAACAACTTGAGCAAAAGCACACAGGCATGAACTAGCATGGGGTACGCAGGAGAGCTTTACACAGTTCAGTATTTCCAGAATGTAAAGTGCGTGGCAAAGAAGGCTGAGAAGGCCATAGGGGCAAGTGGGTCCCAACCCTGGGGGTTTTATATGCTCTGCTGAGAACCTTCGGCTTTATTCTTTGGGTCACTGAAAGGTTATAAGCAGGCGTATAATGTGGTTCAGATTTCCTTTTGGAAAGATCTTTCCAGATGGAATTGTCTATGTGGATATTCTGGAACAGATTGCAAGGAGTCAAGGTGGAAAGATTGGAGACGGAGAGGCTGGAAAAAGAATCACTGCCATAATCCAGGGGGAGAAAACGGAGCCTGAACCTGAACAGGAGCAGTGGTGGTAAGGCTGGAGGGAAGGAGCTGGATTCGAGGAGTCTTTAGGAGCCAGGGTTGGTGGAAGTTGGTACTGATTGGAGGTGGGTGAGGACGATGCGTCTAGGACACCCAGTGTTTTGGATTTGGGTGAGTGCTCACCACAGTGAATGAAAACCAGAATGCCAGAGGAGAAACAGGTCAGAGGGTGTCTGGGCATTGTCTTAAACTGTTTTTCTCTTCCCCCTTTTCTTGTGCATTGTCTTGGAGGAAATGCTATCCTGGTAGTACCATTTCTGCCAGGGATGTGCTAACCTCTCTCAAAACGCTTACACACTCCCCTCATGGATCCCCTGCACTCCCTTCCCCAAAGGGCCCCGTGCCAACGTGTCTTGCCTCCCTGTTTCTCACACAGGGTCCCCCGGAGCACACCAGGCATGGTAGTGAGCTGTTGGCTGCTTTCTCCCTGGGCTCCTAGGCCTGCTGTGTTGAGTATCCTGTTCTCTCCTGTTCTGGGCCACCTCCCTCTTCCATGAACATCTACCTTTCAGGACAAGGTCACAAACTACAGGCCTGAGCACCAGATTTCCCTCAACCATGTGTTTTATTTGGCCTGCCCTGTATTTAAAATATTTATATTCTTAAATGTAAATGCCTTTGAAGGAGGGACCAGGGTTCTCTCTCATGTTCCCTGGAAACCTCTGGTTGTCTCACCCTTGGCCTGCTTAGCTCATTTCCCTTCATGCCTGGCAGCTTCAGGCTTCTGAACTAAGCTCCACTGGAAGGGGAGATGCAGGGGGTCTTTTCCATCAAGGGGCAGCATCTTGACAGAATAGGTCATTGGCTTCCCTGTCACCGGACAGGGGTTTCCTGTAGAATGCCTTTGGAAGGACAATCTTGCCTCCCCCTCAAAAATAAAAACCAATTGCCCATGTGTTAGACTAAATTGTATGAAATTGCCTACATTGAACTGGTTTTGCCCCCTGAAGATGGCAATTTCACATGGTTCAACTGATTAACATGATTCTGACTTAGTCACTAGTAGAACAGTGGTTCTCAGCCTGGGTTGCAAATTAGAATAAGCTGGGAGCTTTTTAAAACCACCCTTGCTAGGACCTCCCCCTAAGACAATTAAATTCAAATGTTTGAGGATGGGGGCAGGCACAGGGATATTTTTAAAGTTCCTGTGCAGCCAGATTAAGGACTGCAGCTTTAGCACATCACTGGGTCAGTCATGAGAGAGGCTCAAAAAGAGTCTTCAGCTTAACTCAGCATATTACCTGTGGGCGATGGGAGCTGAGTTTGAGGAGCCCAGAGCTTCCATGTGGCTGCAATTACCTCACGCAGCGATTAATGCAACTACTTCATGCGTTAAATTGAGTTAATAAAAATTAAAGAATTTCCATCACAGCAAAAGAAAAAAGTGTATTAAATACACATGTGCATGTGGTACCATCCTAAGCGCATTACAAAATGACTGCCTTGTGAGAATTAGCAATCTGGAATTTGCAATATTGCCTCTGCCAAACCCACTGAAGAGCCCAGTGGCATTAGAGAAAGACACAACAAACTGGAAAACGTTCAAAGATGTGGCCCTGGACATGCACTCAAGAGCATACACCACAACAAAGTGTGCATTTTGGCTGGGCTAATTAAATCATTTCAGCCATACATGGCAGTTTAGTGAAACACTCTTTGTGAGTTATAACTCCTTTGCATTCTTAGTAATTCTAGGAGTTTCACTTTCCCCTTAATGTCTTTTTTTTTTCTTTTAATGGGCAGATTAAAAAAAACCTAAACTAAATAAATATATATTTAGAATAAAAGAGAAAATAGCATATATTACTTTTGGGGTGATAATGTTCTAAAATTAGATTACGTGATGGTTGCTCAACTCTAAATATAATAAAAACCATTCAATTGTACACTTTGAACGGGTGAATTTTATGGTATGTAAGCTGCTATAGCTCAATAAAGCTGCTCTTTAAAAAAAAAACAACCATAACACTAGGGTTGAAAAAAAGAACTGAAAACAGTTAATATAAATTCTGAATTTCCTGGCAAAGAAGCTGTGTGTGTGTGTGTGTGTGTGTGTGTGTGTGTGTGTGTGTGTGTGTATGAATGAGAGATGCTGTCCCTGGGACTTGAGAGGTTCCCTCAGAAGGCACTGACAGAGGTGCCACAGGAAGGGTTAAGTGGGCAGTCCCGATGCTGTAAGCAAGGGGTGGGCTAGGAGTAGCTCTGCAGAGCCGGTGGCAAAATGAGAGAAAGGAGTTGCCCAGGAAATGCAGAAGCAGCATCCACAGAGAGCCCCATGCAGGGAACAAACCTGCCCCGGAGGCAATGAGACACAGCACACCTCCTAGCAAGGAACAGAAGGACACGTGTGCTCCTTCACTTACTAATCCTCCCGCCACCTCCATCCAGGCTGGAGCACCTTGGACCAGTGTGAGCTCTGCTATAGCTCCCTTCAATTTTCTTGATGCAGAATTGACTTAATTCGTTTCATTAGGATCCATCACTGTGGGTGTATTCTCTGAAAAGAAGGAGTGTGTGTGCTGTGTTCGTGTATGCAGGCACCTTGAGACAGTACTCCCCTTATACCTTGGGATTGCTGGACTCTTATGTTCCCCTTATGCCTAGGGCTTGACAGATTGTCAGAGACTTAGAAATTCTGAAAGAGTTGAAGGAAAATGCTTACAGTGATGAAGGGGCCAGGAAAGAAACCTCCAGTGATCCCGATTCCCCAGGTCTGCAGGACCTGCTCTCCTATAGCTCTTTCAACTGTTGAGGATCTACCATGCGCCATGTACAGGGTTAGTGCTATGGGAGATACAGATGTGAATAAAACACTGTCCTCAGCTTCAAAGGGTTTACTGTTCAGGGGAAGAGGTCAGACATATCCCCAAAGACATCAATACAAACCATACTGCGAGAGAGGTACAAAGTACTGAGTCTCAGAAGCCCAGGAAAACACGTATAGTTAGAAAAGTCAGGAGAGCCTTCCTGAGCAAATGACTTTAGAGAGATATGTAACATTTTCACAGATGAAGGTCGGGGTGGGGTGAGGTGGGAGTCCCGCAGGAAGTGAGCTGCCCTTGGCTGGAGGGGTTCAGCCAGATCCCTGCTCTGATTTCAACTCAATGCACTTCAACACATCAGTGCAGAGACACTACCCTGCGTGAGGCAGTCCACAGGTGGAAATAAAGGTGAAGTAAAGTCAGTCTGTGTCTTCAAAAGCCTTGCAATTCAAGGACAGGGAAGAGAAAGGCAAAGGGGGAGATTAGACAAAGAGACCTAGTACCACAAGATATCACATGCGTTGTGAAAAGAAGCATCACAGAAGCCTTGGCAAAGTGCTCCGACCTAAATAACGGAGGTTCTGCCTGACCTTCCATTCTGTTTCTCAATATTAGACTGTAAAATTCTCAAGGGGGAGGACCAGGCCTTCTTTGTCTTTGCATGCCCTGGATCTAGCTCAGTGTCCGGCCCTTGATAGACATTCATTGAAGGAAGGAAGGTGGAAGGGAGAAAGGGAGGGAGGGAGGGAGGATGTGAGGAAGGAGGGAAGGAAGGAACAATTCTCCCATCATTTGCTGAGGAAGTCTGGCTTTAAATTCACATAGCACTGCCTAACTTTGGTTCTTACTGTCCCTCTCTGCTCCCACCCATATTTTGCTCACCTCAACCCTCCCTCCCTTATTGTTAGTGTGGGCTGACAATACCAGCCCACACTATCTTCCTGGACCTCAATTCCTTCAGTGATCACAGAGTCTGTGCTGCATAATTTAAGTACTCTGTATTCCTCGCAGCTGCTTCCTGTGTGCAAGTCATGTAAACTCTTTGAAGGCAGAGTCCCTTTCTTAAATGACTGCATCCCCCATAATACCTAGAATATATTGACTGTTGATTGGTTGGGAAATAAGGCCCATTACAGGAGGGAGGGGCAGAAACACATCCTGGGGTGACAGGCACGGTGCTAGTGCTGTGCATACATGCACAAAGAGCCTGGATAATGGGGCCTAGTGGAGAGAAAACTGGGGGACCAAACAGTTTTGCTCTCTGAAAGCCTCTGACACAGAGGCCCCAAATCCATGATTCTCCTTCTCTGAGGACAGAAGAAGAGAAGGTGTGTCTGTCCTGCAGCATGTGGGGTGGATGGAAGGATTTGATGGATGTGAAATTAAGCACTGGAGTGGGTTGCCTAGAGAGGTCATGAACCCCTCTCTCTGAATGTCCCTAAAGACAAAGGGATCACCAGGAAACTGAGGCTGCAGGATGCACTGACTGGCCTCCTGAGGAGTACCAGTTGGACAGTCCATCCTTTCTGTCTTTATCTGAGTTACAGGTAAGAAAGAGTCCTTTGGGGGTAAAGCGTCTCAGAGGAAATCTTGATTTGCCCTTTTGCTTTATGATCTCCGGACGTAATGAACAAGGTTTAGGAGGATTAGCTGACTGCAGGCAGACCAATGTTACTGTGTAGAGAAATAAAGTGGACTCTCATTACTATCCAGCTCATTTCCCCAAGAGTTATGTGTTCCATGGTCAGAAAACGACCGCCAAGCATTTTCAAATACATCCAGTGAAAGGCTGATACAACTCCTCCTGCATTTGACTGTGTACTCCTTCTTGCAATGATGTAATGTTTTCTGCAAAGGGGCTGCCTCCCTAACTAGATTGTCTGGAGCAGATATCAAGACCAATTATTTCTCTAGGATCATCTGATACTAAGTGCTCAACAAATACACAAATGAATAATAACTAACATTATACAATAATCTGCAAGTACTCTCCCCACACATTTCCTAATTTAGTCCTCACAACAACCCTGTGAGGTCTGTACTATGATAAACTCCCATTTGCCAGGTAAGGAAACATACTCTGAAAGATTAAGTGGCACATCTGATATCATACAGCCAGTTAAGGAGTTCTTTCCTTTGCTTAAATGAACTATGGAGCCTGAAAAAAGTGTCAGCCAGGTCTCTCCCGTCACACATCGCATGGATCTGTGTGCATTATAATATTTCAGGGACAGGCACACGAAGTCCAAGTTTAGTATATGATGAATAAATGAATGGATGCGTTATACAGCGGATGCACCGTAGGGAGTCAGTGGAAAGGAGACAGTTTAAGAGAAGGAAGAATCTTTAATTCAAACTATTTATAAGGAGGGAACTCCCTGGGGGTCCAGTGGTTAAGACTTGGTGCTTTCACTGTCGTGGGCACGGTTGGATTCCTCCTCAGGGAACTACGATTGCACAAGCCCCGCGGCGAGGCCAAAACAAAACAAAACAATTTATAGGGAGTCTACTGAGTGTCAGGCATTGGAGACCCAGACACGACTGCCCTGTCCTCATGCGCCTTACAGTCCATTGCAAAAGACAGACGTTAAGAAACTATTACAATAAATTAGTCACACTTTTATTAAATGCTACAAAATGTAGCAGGGAGCTTTGGTCTGGTCCGAAGTAAGAGCGCTCACTATGGTAAGGCTGGCCTCTTTTGGGCAAGGGGATACACTTATATAGGCAGAAGCAGAAGCCGAGGCAAATGAAAAGGGCAAAAGGAGGACGGAAATTGCTTCTCACAAACAGAACTTGACCTAAGGGACCCCTACTTCCAGTCCCGCTGACTGGCTTCCTAGCTGCTCACGAAAACCAGGAAAGAAAAAGCTAAGGCTAGAGAGAAGTTAGAAGTCCATTTACGTAAGCGGGGCGGGGCGGCAAGGAGAAGCAGAAGAGGCGTGAGCCTGCGTCAAGAGAGTTAAGCGGACCGGCCCGGGACGCAAAAGGTTAAGGCGGGCGGCCCGGAGCAGGTCCGGTAGGCCCGCCCACCGGAGGGCGGGGGTGGGGCCTCGCGGAAGAAGCTCTTGGATTGGCCGCGGGGAAGGCGTTACGCTAGGAAGGTACCAACAGTCGCGAGCCGCGGAGGCGGGGGGGTGGGTGTGGG
>NW_020174648.1:1898451-1929162 GCF_003031525.2 Neophocaena asiaeorientalis asiaeorientalis | reverse complement strand
CCTACCGGCCGTCGTGGCTGGAGGGACGCGGCCGAGCCCGTCGCCTCCTCTGCCCGCCTGAGGCGCGGGCCTTACCTGGGGGCTCCTTGAGCCGCCCGGGATCAGTCCAGTGACCCACCCTCGCGCCCGGACGCGGTCCCCAGAGGCGACTGGCCCTGGTGCAGCCCTCGTGTCCCGCCGAGTGCCCGTTGCGGTGGCCCGGGGCGGGGGGGCTGTATCGCGCGCCCGCGGGCCCACTTCGTGGCCGAGAAGTGCGAGTGACTTACAGGCCCGAGGCAGGAGGCAGGGTGACCGTGCCTAAGGGTCCGCGGTCTCCTCGGGGTCGTGCACCCCGCGCTCGCAGTCGGGCACAACTTAAGGAAATGATACGGTTGTCCCAAGTGGGTTGCGCTTGAGATTTCATTTCCGGGTGCTGTGGTCCCGCAATTAAAAGCGAACCGAAACGTTGCCATTAATGATGAGCGTGAGCAGTTGTCGAGTTGCGTCCTTGATTGTGGAATCTGATGATAAGAGTTTCATTCTAATCAAGCTTCTGTTACCTGCAAGTCTCTTGGTAGGAAGAGAAGGGGTAGAAGGATGTTGGAGTGAAAGTGGAGGGGACAGAACGTGATTGGTTGTTAGGGAATTATTAGTCCTTTAAATGGCCATATCGTCAGTTGGAAGGGTGAGGAGTTTATAATTTGGGAAAACGAGGGATGCTGGGTACAGTGACTTGAGTTTAGGACCAAGTATCAGTATCATCCCCACCCAGCTAGTTTCCCTTCAGAGGTTTGATTTCTCACCTTGAAAAGAAGGAACAGGAATGTGGGTCTTTTAGCTTTTAAATTGCAGGACTTTATGTAAAACGATAACTATGATTACTGTTTACTAACTATTCCTATCCTCCTTGTGTTGTAAATTAATGGATAAATCTCATTGGGGTTGATTATTTTTTATTATTTATTTATCTGGCTGTGCCGGGTCTTAGTTGTGGCATGCGAGATCTTTTTAGTTGATCTAGTTCTCTGACCGGGGATTGAACCCAGGTCCCCTGCGTTGGGAGCGCAGTCTTAACCACTAGACCACCAGGGAAGTCCCATGGGGTTGATTATTTTAAATTGGGTTAGAGACCTCAGTGTGCTCTATGTATTGCAGTCCTGGAATTTATGCAGGACCTTTGAGCTAAGCCTTAGAGCTCTTCCACATACATTGTTATTTATCATCAAGACATGTCCTTGAGAAACTGAGATAAAGATGTTAAAGATGCTAAGTTATTTGCCTAGACTTAGAGCCAGTCTAAGGTAGATTTAAAATTGTTTTGTGTTAAATTAATAACTTGAAGTTTGTGGAGATGTTGGACTTTGGCCCCTAGAACTGTTCAGTGGAATCAATCAACAGGAGGGCCTTCCACCTTTGAAAGTGCTTGTCAAAAGAGAATTAAGAGGCACAAGCAAGCAATTCAGAGTCAGCCTCACTTACATTAAAGTGCAGTGATAGAAATGAATGGTGGTAAAAGATGATCAGGAAATCTTGGAGCTCATAGCTTTTCTTCAGTGTGACTGGTAAAAATGTGAGATTGATTTGTTCTCTTTGTTTCTCTGGAGCTAGTAGGAAAATAGCCATGATTTAGTTAAAGAATGAAAATTGGAAAGCACACACCCTGGGTTCTTTGAATAGGGAACAAACAGATCCCTGTTTCTATCATCTAATCCTTTATGTCATAGAATTTCTTTATGTTGAGTTGATAATTCCTTGACTTTTAGTCCAGTCTGTTGACTTCCATTTGTAGACTCCAGTTCTTTCACACAGCGTTAAAGCCTCTGCTTTTTTAAAAAAATATTTAAGATGTATTCTTATTTTTTTATTTACACCCTCTCCAGCATTTATTGTTTCTAGATTTTTTGATGATGGTCATTCTGACTGGTGTAAAGCCTCTGCTTTTTGTCTTTTCTGAATTTTGAATTTCTAAATGAAATTTTCTGTTTCCTCTACTTGCAGGGCAGACTTCAGCTTCCTACACTTTGTATGACCATCATTTTAATGGTATAAACCGTGAAGCCAGATACTTCAGCTCCTGAATTGACAACTTTTTAAAATAGCAACCACAGTGGTTGTCTCTCAGTGACTGCTACAATCTCATAATAGAAACAGGAGGCTGTTCTTTGTATTCTGTGGCCATAGTTGGAAACAGTAAAAAGGAGACTGTCTTCTGAAGGTGATGTCAGGCCACTCTGGGACTAAGGGCCAGGTAGTGGTGGGGTGAGAAGCACAGTTACAATGAGGCACTACAGTTTGGTGTAGTAGTGATGATGATTGATGTACTTTTTCTTTTTGCACCTAACAGTGCATGGTGCATAGTAGGTGTGCAGTAAATGTTTGGTGGTTGAATGAATGAATGGAAAACAGTATGCGGGAGGAGGAAATATTCTAGTGCAGATGATAAATTGTTTAGCTGCTCTTTACAAGAAAAAAAAGCCAAGAAATTGTGTTCCTGATTCCTGTTGAAAATAGTTCTGTTGAGATGGTTATCTGTAAAGGATGTTACTTGCTGGAGCTGCCTTGAGATCTAATTTTGTGATTGGGTGGTGTTCTAGCCACCTGCAGCCTGGGTGCAGCTTCACAGACCTGCTCCTGCACCTTTCTCTGGCTAGGCTCACCGAGCAGTTGGATTGGTAGACAATATTTTTGCACTAATAGAAGAACTAGAGCTCTTGGTATTGGCCATGCCAGTATCATTGACCCTGACTGTCCGTCTTCTGGTCCTTCATATTGGGGGTGGGAGAGGGGAGTTATCCCTCCCCGAAATGCTCCTCATTCCACACCTGTAAATCTCTCCCACACCTGTAAATCTCTCCCTCTTTTCCTTCCTTGAGCTGCCTCTGTAACACTCAGGGAGTAATGAATTCATTGGCACAGACCTGGGGTACAGAACAGAAGACCTTACTTTGCAACTGAAACTAGCTTTTGACCAACTTATAATGTCAACATGACTGCTAGAGCCATTTAGGAGAGAATGTAATGCAAAGCTCTCACTTGTGACTTTTGTCATTCATATCCAAAATCAGAAGAGGGAAGGCCTAGCTCTGGACCTGGTGAGTTTGGGGGGTTGCATCTGTTATCCCAGTATGAGATAAGAAATGAAGGCTGATGCAGAAAGGTATTGAGCTTTGGTGTGTGTTTAGCAGACTACTTTCTGGCAAGGTAACTACCCAATGGAGGGGAAGGTGTTAATTTGGGTACATTTTAAAAGGAGGTCAAGGAATATGAAATTATGAATGTGAAACACAACCAAGTACAGGATGAGACAGTGAAGTTGATCATTCCATGCTCTTAAATGCTAACTTTCTGCTTTATATAGCAGTGTGGGAATAAAATATTGGGTGCAAAAATTCTTATTTTAGCTATATTTTTGTGAAGAATTTTTTACAATGTATTATATGTTTTGTTGTCTTTTTAAGCAATATAGTGTAACCTTTATAGACTTGAGGTTATGGTTACAGACAGTAATCCTGTAGGGCTTTGAGGTGATTGAAATATGTAAGTTGTTAGTCCCCTCTGCTTTTTGAATTCTTGAATTTGCTTTCAGTAGGCAATCTGTCTCTTTCAGAGGTGAAGAAGCTGTACTTTTGCTGTTGTTAGCATCCCTGCTGCCCTTTTTAAAATTTTTGCAGCTTCTGATCTTCTGTGGAGTAGCAACCCAGATAACACTGCTTCCTGAAACTGAATGCAAAACAGCTAAATAGGCTTAGTGAGGGTCTGCCTGCCTCTTCTGTATTAGTGGATGAACTTTGTGACCATTATTTTGGCTGCCCAAAGACCTTTTGTTCATTTCTTGTTTCTTATCCTTGGTTTAGATAGTGAATTTGCACTCTGTATAGGTGCATTTATGTCCCTGTAGTTCCTTCTGTAGAAAAAAGAAAATGATACGGAAATACCAGTGTTGGTTCTCGTTTCAGAAAGCATTGCCAACAACACTTGAAAATTTGGTTCCAGCCCTGTCTTGTATCATTCTTGGGCAATGTTGGACCATCTCCAATCTTCCTCTTAGCATTTCCAGATCATCTTTACTCCCAGTCCCAACCAACACCAGACACCAGCTTGGCAATAGCAGTTGCCTTGAAAGATGGAAGCAAGGTATACAGAAGGCAGCAATTTAAAATTGAGTATATAAAGTTGGTATACATATTTGACATTTCAACATTCTTCCTGTACTGTATATCTGAATTCATTACGTGACTTAGTTTCCTTATGTCTGTTAAAAAAAAAAGAGGCCATCTTTAAACCAAAGAGCTGAAGAAATTCTTATAACCGTAAAGGTCTCTCTCCCTTGCTCTTCACTCCTTTTATTCAATAAGCATTTTATCCAGTACCTCTCATGTGCCCTGCACTGTGCTAGGTTACTTGGAACTACAAAGAGAGTAAAATATATCCCCTGTCCTTGAGGAACTTACAATAGGGTAGAGGAGACAGGCATGCCAAAAAATATATGTGTGTATGTATGTGTGTGTGTGCATTTATATTCCTATATAACAAGGGATCGTGCCTGGAGCCACTCAGCCATAACTCAGCACAGACCTGCTTGGGGTTCCTATTTCTAAAGTGATCTGTGGCCTGTCAGCTTGACATACCCTAGAACACAAAGTTAAAAGTGTGAGGTATCACTGTTGAATAAAGCTTACATACCTTTTCAAGAACTGTAGTGAACTGAACAATAAAGATGGAAAACATGAAAATCTGAAGTAAATGTTATATGATTTGAAATTCCATATTTCTATGCTATATAGTAATTATATTCTATATAGCCTTAAATGGTTGTTAGATACCGATAATTGAGCAGTGAAATACCTGGAACTTAAGAAAGTTCATTATACCTGGCCCATTTGAAACAGAATGCAAATTCTTAGGCATTTCCTTAGAGTTTCTAGATCAGTGAACACTGCATGTGTTGGTTTTTTAGAACAAATCTCACTAGCAGTATGAGCTGAAGGTTTTTTCTTTTCATTTTTCAAGGAAGAGCATTAGAGGGTTGCCCTAAATCAAGGTTTAAATGGGACAGGTTGCAGGAATTGAATTTTTTTCAAAGAGGGAACAAATACTCCATAGCCTGTTTCAGTTTTACTCTCACACCAGGAAGAAAGGCTACTTTATGCTTCATTAATGCCTGGTGATCATTTTCGCTCCTTCCTTCACAGGGAACTGTTAGAGGATTTCCCAAAGAAAAAAGTTTACATATGTGAATAAATATTTAAGTGGAAGTGAAAACTGTGAGAAATATGTAACACTTGAACCAATTCAGACTATATGGAGATTTGATTTTCTGTACCTGTAACTTAGGTTACTTCAGAGCTTATCTTAGAAGCTTTAGGACCTGCAAAGCTGTCATCTGTAAAACACAGATTTAATTTTCCAAACTGAAGAATATTGTGAAGGGCATTCTATTCGGCTGTTTTTGTGAAATAGAAAAAGTTCATGCTCCCCATCTGTTTCACTTACATTGAATGTGGTAGAATTGAACTTTGTAGAGAAGAGAAACAGGTTGGTCAAATTAGTGACATAACCTCCCAGTCTTCTTTTTCACTTGGTACCCACTCTGAAGAAACCTACTTGCTTCCAGCCTTAGCTACTCCTCAAATTTAGGAAAGGATTTAGTTCAGGAATATAATATTACTAGAACTCTTGGTAATGCAACATAGGTATCCAGCCCCTGACTGTGTAACCCAGAAGACAACATAACCAATGAGGGTTATTTTCTTTGTCATTCTTTCTCCTCAGGAAGTCATCTTTGGGTTTTTGATACGGTAATAATGACCAACAAGAATTACTATAGGTTGTCCAAGCACTAATTTTAGCACAGTACGCGTGGTAATGACATTCATTTTTAACAATTCTGTGAGTCAGGTAATAGTGTTCTTATTTCATTTTCCATATGAGGAATCTGAGGCCCAGAGAGGTTAGCAGGCATTCAGACCCAGGCATTCTGAATCCAGAGCACATATTCTTAACCCCTCTGCTACAGAAGAGTTTATATTTAGAAAGAAGGTGAATTAAGCTGTTTCTTAAGTGGAGAATTAGCAGGGAAAGGAAAACTATGTAGATACTGATTAATGATATTACTTGTTGTTAGATTTTGTCTTAGTTGAAGACTCCCAATTGAACGTGAAAAAGAACTGTATTATGCTGTTGTGGGCAGTGGTGGCAGTGCAGGAGTAGGCTGGTTTTCTGAGGATAATAGGGATTTATTCATGTAATAAAAACTGGATGCCATTTGGTATTAGAGGTTTTGACTTCCTAGCTAGAAACAATGATAAGTGGAGAGATTTCTGAATGCTCTTTATTTTACTTACAATAATTGTCACTAACCATCAGGAGAGACTGCATTTATTTCTAGAGGGCAGCTAGTAAGAATGTAGCACAGTGCTCTAATGTCACCACCAATTAACAAAAGGGCAGTATATCAGACTTACCCCAAGGTGAAAGTATGTGTGTTTTTAATTTTTCTTGTTGTACTGAAGGGTTGTAATTTTGGCTGAAGTTTAAAGGTTAGGCTTTATAAACTGGGTGTGTATAGTTGTGTGAGTCTGTGAGTGTGTAAGGTTAGCCTTGATTGCTCTCAAGTATGTAAAGGGACTTTAGTAAATGATCCATTTGAGATTCTGTTTTTTTCTTGTGTTACCTTTAAGAGACCTTAATTATTTATTAATCCAATCTTTATTTGTATTAATGATTAATTTAATGTCTCCCAGTAGTTGATATGGACAGAATAGATGTGAGAATGCTGGGTTTTACAAATTATCCCCAAATGTAGTGGCTTAAGACTAAATGATTTGTTGTTTCTCATGACTGTATAGATCACCTGTGCCCAGCTGACTGGTTCTTCTGCCCAAATGATATAGGCTGGAGTCAGATGGGTGGCTGTATTTAGCTGGGGCCTCAGTTGGAACTGGAATGCCCTTAATGGCTTCACTTCTGTGTCTGGCACTTAGCTGGAGTGGCCAGAATAACTAGGGGCTGGCCAGGTCTCCCATCATTCAGTAGTCTAGCCTGAGCTGCTTTACATAGTAGCTTGGCCCCAAATGGAAGCTGCAGGTCTTTTAAGACACCTAGTACACAGCCACTTCCACAGCATTCTGTTGTTCAAAGCAAGTTACAAAGCTAGCCCAGATTCAGGGGAAGGAAAAATAGATTCCACCTCCTGATGGGAGGAATTGTTGGTGTCTGTCTTTGTAGACAGTCAACCAAAAACTCTTAATTAAATTCAGGTCTTACCTTTTATACTAACCAAACCTTCAGAGGTTTGCTGAGACCAACAGTGACCAAAGAAGAAGTTTGTAAAAGTGTCCTTGTAATTTCTACTCAGGATCAAGGGTGAAGAGGTTGTGTGAGTAAACATGATAAGATATTTTACTAGTTATATAATAAATCCTACCCCCTTCACCATCTCCTTTGTTAATAGCCCTCTGCATGAAATGTTCATACAGAATGTTTTCTTCCGGTATTTGACACTCACAAAGCATGTTACATTCCCTTCATGTGGTAAGAACTTGATTTGACCGCTGAATTGGAAGCACAAAAAAAGAGTATTACTGAAGGCTTCACTTTAGTCGCTATGAGCAGAAGTTGGGATTTCTTCTCCGTGACCTTCGGAGAAGTAGCGTGAGGTTGTCACTTGATCAGAGGGCGATTCAACGTGGCACTGCTACTGATAAGGCTTGGAACCTCACTGGTGACTTGTGGGAGCCCTTGGTAATATAATAAGTGTTGGGGTGCGGTCTTTGCATGTTCCTCAGCAGCCACATATATTGAATTTTATCAGCTGATGACTAACAGATCTCTGCACTGATGTGTATTTCTGTATGTGTTCCTCCAGACATCAGCCAGATTCTTGAACGAGGATTCTAGTCTTTATCTAAGACTTCTCCTTTTTCTATGTGAACCTATTTCTCCCAAAACAATTTTTAGTCATAAGTTTATCCTTATGAAACGCTTATCAAATGTGTAGGATAGTGTGTGTGTGTGTGTGTGTGTGTGTGTGTGAGCGAGAGAGAGAGAGAGAGAGAGAGAGGAATGAAATACTAGCTTCCATATCAAGCCTGAGAGAGAGAGAGAGAGAGAGAGGAATGAAATACTAGCTTCCATATCAAGCCTCATTTCACTGATGGAGCTGAGAGTGAAACCAGGGTTCAGTACGAAAATTCCTTAATAAGCTTCTACCTTCCAGAACTCCAGTCTTGGAATTTATACCAGCTTTTAGTGTGAAGACTTACACACTTGCCTTTTTCTATTTAACATTTTTTGAGTTACGTTGTTACCTTGAGACTGTTCTTTGAGGTAGGCTGTGTTTCACATAACCGAAACATTAAAATAAATGACCATAATATAACTGGACAATGTTACACCGTTGGAGGCATTTATACAGGAGGTGAGGGCATGAAATATAGCAGGCAGGCTCCTGGGAATGCAAGAGAAGTTTTCATGAATAACTTGGGATATACCCAGTGATCTTGCTTTCATTTTCTTAGTATCTGCAAGGGGGGATCCTCTTAGAAACCCAGTTTGCAGAGCGTGCATAGTATGCTGTTATCTCAAGTAAGAAAAGAAGATAATACAGCATGGAAACTGTCTTGGGTACCCTCCCCTCTCAAGCATACAGGAGAGAAGGGGATCAATTGTAAAGAGTAAAAGAGTCTGCCATTATTAGAGGATGGAATTATTCTGTATCGTGCATCTAATACATTTTTCTGGAAAGGAGTCTTGCAAACTCATAGACTTTTTGTAAAAATTCCGCTAAAACCTCTACATTGTTGATTTCTTGAAGATCATTGTGCTTGCCCTGTAGGCTGAAGGAGTAGCAGCTTTCCAGCTAAAGGAAAACCTCTTTCTGAACTGTCAGTACTTAGAAAAAGAGACTGTACTCTGAAACCACCAACTAAATTGAGTAGAGTGTTGGTAGAGAATTAGATTCCCAAAACCAGGAGAGCTAACTAAGGACAGCCAACATTAAGGTGCCAGTTAATACACACTCATTTGATACCGAATACCGAGGAAATTAATAGCAGAGTCCTAAGATACTTGCATAGCCTCATTTGCAGTAGTTTGTTCAGTTTAGGTGAATAATGCATGTACCCTTACTATGCTACGTACTGCAGGGAGTGCAAAGGTAGTTAAGATCACTAAGGAGCCAGGATTCTGAGAGGGGGATTGAGAACGACGTACAAGAAGACACTGGATAAGGCAGAATGTAGTTAAGTACTGGTCTAAAGATGAGAGAGGTTAGTTACTATAGAGTGTAAGGAGAGACCAGAAACAGCTTTGTAGATGGCCTTTGAAAGCTTAATTAGGCTTTAAACAGGAGAAGATGGGAAGAAGAGATAAGAGCTAGAGGAATTTTGAGAGAGTTCCAGTGAGGAGTGACTTAGGGGACCATGTTTGTGGTGGAAGCTGACAAGTGATGAGTGAAGAGAATGAGAGTGGTGCCTTGCAATGTAGATTGGCCGAAGTCATTTAGGGTAGGGCTTTAATGCCTTGCTAAGGGATTTATAGAACTCAAAAATGGTGTGTGATTAGAAATACGATTTTGCTGCATTATCTAGTCTGGATTGGAGAACCTGGAGGCCCAGAGGCAGTTCTTTCAGGGATCCAGTAGAAGGTGCTGATCACTAAATGAAGTCGATGGCTGTGGGCATGACGGGCAGTTGTAGAGAACAGTGTCAAATTGCAATCTTACTTGTTTTACCAGGATGTGGTGACTAATCACAAACAAGAAAACTTGTTCAGCCCCTTCGTTAAACCTGCCCTCACTACTAATCTGCAGAGGTAAATAGTGAAGCGAGGTAACAGTCGAACTCTTCAGTTCACTTAATAGAAATTTCTGTCCTAGTTGAGTGGATGAATTATCTGCAGCCCTGAACTGATGAATGTGCTCTTCTGAGGCCCATCAGAAGGTAATGAGGTTTCAAAATTGAAAAGCATACAGACTCACTTTGTTTTGTTTGAATTTTGGAGCTACTAGAACTTCCTATTGCATTGGTGATTTAAAAAAAAAACAAAAAGCCCTCACTCTCCCTAACCTTTGTGCTAAATGTTTAGATATAATTTGTTTATATAGCATAAGGGAGGAATTTCTTCATTCTAAATGAAATGAGCAGCATCATTAGAAGTTCCCGGGTTAACCAGACTTTAGTCCTGAGGAGGGTTTTATAGGAAGTGAAAGGCTGTTCATCTGACCCCTTTGTGCCAGAATTGTACCTCAGCAGGAGGTAGTTGCAGCTGGAGGGGCTGAGGAAATGATTGCTGACCCAGGGAGATTTCCATGCTACCTTTTACCACTGCAGCCAGAGATGTGTACTGCTGAACAAATAATTGAAGAAGTTGTGTGGTTTAGGTCATGTTGGAACTAGCAAAAATCTCTGAAATCTGCTCTACTAGCATTGCTGTTATCAGTAATCACAGGGAATTGTTTTACTGAGTTTCACACCAAACTTGATACCATCACAATTACATTTTGGATGTACTTGAGTTGCCTGTGTTTCAGCTAATAGTGTTATGTACTCCCTGGGAGATGATGATGCAACAAAACAGGTGGCTGGAGATAATTAGAATTTGAATGTGACTCTCGCTTTCCCATCTTTATGAAAATGAATGGGAAGAGAGGTTAATCACCACGAATAAACTGCATGTCAGCAAGCTCTGAGCAAGGTGCTGCCCTTAGAACACACTGTTGCTCTAGTAGACTGTTTTTGGATGTGTTTCCAGCTGTTATTAGGGGAGCAGTCTCCAGTTTGGGTGGGAGTGTCTCAGCCTGAATCATTTGTCCTATCTTTTGTATTGGTTTTATTTCTTCAATTAATGGTTTGAGTTGTTAAATGAATTGGAGAGAGAAGCAACACCCTTTTATCTTCTTGTCATCTTTGTCTTAGCCCAGTGCGTGCTGCCTGTAGGCATGTAGCAAAGTGAGCTTGTGCATGTTTTTAAATGGCCCTGTGGAGTGGAAAGCAGCCTGTCAGCATGCAAATGAGGCTGAATTGTATGTTCTTGACACCCTTGCAAAAATCTTGTATTTGGAATCTTTTAGCTTCAGAATTGACCAGAGGGTGTTGTGCCCCACACTGGAAGCAGCACTTCTTTATGTCTGTAGCATCAGTATCTTTGTTATGTGCCTGACCAGTCCAGATTTCATAGTGTTGCTCTAGTACCAGGTTTCATTAGTTTTCTGGTCATGTTCTACTAATAGCCAGATGGTATAGGGATATGTTTTTCCTTTACTTAATTTATCCAGATTTGATTATCCATATTTTACAGGGTTTTTAATTTTGAAAAATAATTAGTAGAAGACTGATTAAGTAGAGATATATATCTGGGTATTTGTTGTATTTAAATACATGAATAGCAGATATGACATGTCCAGGATTGCTAGGTATTTGAATTTGGAGAGGGAGTTATTACTCTCCTCTGTACCCTCTTTGGCATCTTTAGGAGTTCCTGTGTTATAACGTGTCATAAAACTTATATTTGGAGGAGATAACTGAAAAGTTACCAAATACTGGTGGTTTTGGATATTCAAAAGTCCTTTATGGATTTTGAAAGGTAAAAATGAAAGTTAAGGAGTTATGCATATCTCAATGTTTTACTTTTTTGTGCTTTTTCCTATTGTTTTGGTTTCTAGGAATTGGTAGCCATCCAAATGGCTCCTAGATGGCTCTGCACCCTATTAAAACAGTAGTATTTGCTTTTAAATTTTCAATGTACCCGGTTCTTAACTATTAGGTCCTTCCTTGGACCAGTTCATTTTAAATTATTGGGTCTTCTCGGGCATAGGATTAGCAAGGCTAAAATGGTGAGTAATATATTTGAGGCTTGCAAAAGATTCAGGGGTGGAAGGACAGAATTCTGATTGAATTGTGCTTTATACTTGGGCTTGCAGGAATTGTGGGAGGCACCTCAGTGAAGAAATGGACCAGTGTGTATAATCATGGAATCTCCTTGCTGACAATCACCACCTGCTCTCCTTGATAAGTGAGAGAGAGTAGTCAGGGGAGAAGGAAAAGAGGTCAACATGAAGCTAAAGCAGCGAGTCGTGCTGTTAGCAATTCTCCTTGTCATCTTTATCTTCACCAAAGTTTTCCTGATTGACAACTTAGATACATCAGCTGCCAACCGGGAGGACCAGAGGGCCTTTCACCGAATGATGGCTGGCTTGCGGGTAGAGCTGGTGTCCAAGCTGGACCACACCTTGCAGTCTCCCTGGGAGATTGCATCCCAGTGGGTGGTTCCCCGGGAAGTGTACCCTGAAGAGACACCAGAGCTGGGGGCAATCATGCATGCCATGGCCACCAAGAAAATCATTAAAGCTGATGTAGGTTATAAAGGGACACAACTGAAAGCCTTACTGATACTTGAAGGAGGACAGAAAGTTGTCTTCAAACCTAAGCGGTAAGTCTTCATCTTGAAGTTATCTGTGCTGTTTAGTTGTAACTTGGGATTTATATGAGTGCTCATCTCCCTCTCTTGGTATTCTCTTCAGTAAAATGGGAAGGAGAGACTAGAAGATCTCTGAAGTCTCTTCTAGCTCTTAATGTTCCATGATTCTTTGAGTAAGGGAAATTTATAGGAATATGTTTTGGTTCAATATTAGACTGCACATTTTACAGTTAGAGCATCCTTGATTCTGAAATTTGTCAAGTATCTACTATGTGCCAGATGTCAGAGATACAAAATGAATTGGTTAGGAAATAAGTAACTTGTCACCATAAGTGTACAATTAAAGACTGGGCAACCACATGTCAGGGATGCTGTGGAGTAGGAGTTCCCCAGAGTTGGAGTAGGTTTTGGATGGGTGACTTAAGTCCTTTTTAGCACTAAAGCTGTGATTCTTTCACTTGAGCTTTGGTTTTGTTTTAATTAATAGGCTTTATTTTATTTTTTAAGCAATTTTAGGTTTACAGAAAGATCAAGGGGAGAGTACAGAAAGTTCCTATATATCCCCTCCCCTCTCTTCCCCAGTCTCTCCAATTATTAACATCTTCCATCAAATTAGTACATTTGTTACAGTTGATGAGCCAATATTAATTTATTAACTAAAGTCCATAATTTACATTAAGTTCACTCTTTGTGCTGTACATTCTGTGAGAGTTTCAATAAACTACAGTATCATACAGAATAGCTTCCCTGTCCTCAGTGTCCCCTGTGTTCTATCTATTCATCCTTCCATTCCTCCCCCTGAACCACTGGCAACCCCTAATCTTTTTACTGTCTCCATGGTTTTGCCTTTTCCAGAATGCCATATAGTTGGAATCATACCTTTTGTAAGCTTTTCAGATTGGCTTCTCTCTGTGTCTTAAGGTTCCTCCATGTCTTTTTGTGGCTTGATAGCTTTTTTTTTTCTTTTTCTTTTTTCCTAAATAATATTCCATTGTATAGCTGTACCGCAGTTTGTTTATCCATTCACCTACTCAAGTTTTGGCAGTTATGAATAAAGCTGCTATAAACATTCATGTGCAGGATTTGTGTAGATGTAAGTTCTTAGTTCATTTGGGTAAATACCAAGGAGCACAATTGCTGGATCATATGGTAAGAGTATGTTTCATTTTGTAGGAAACTGCCAGTCTGTCTTCCAAAGCAGCTGTACCGTTTTACATTCCCATCAGCAGCGAATGAGAGTTCTTGTTATTCCACATCCTCAACAGCATTTGGTGTTGTCAGTGTTTTGGATTTTGGTCATTCTAATATGTGTGTAGTGATATCTCGTTGTTGTTTCTTTTACCTGTTTTAAGCAGAGAACTGGGCCATTTTAGTTGCCTCAGTCCAAATTTGAACTAGAGAGGGCTAGATCATATGTTGTTAGACAGTGATCCCTTTGGACTTTTTTAAGGATCTACAGAGATAATTCGTGTGGCCATTCTATAGTATAATTAGTTTTTTTAAAGTTTTCTGTTTGTATATGAATTTGAAATAGGTTAACATGATGGTGATTTATATTCTTTTGACAGGTATTAGTTACTAGTGGATTTTCTCAAAATTTGTAATGTCGAAAATTTTCTGTGTACTAAACATTTTTTTCATTCCTCAGTAGAGCTTTTGAGAAAATTGTAACACATGACTTTGGGGCTCTTGCTGGAGTGGGAGAAGAAATATGGGGTGAAGGGGTGCAAAAACCAACTGTGACCAGAGTAGTTGGCTTAGCTCCCTTCATGGCTCAAATATCAGTAGATAATAGGCAAGCAGAGAGCTAATATTATTGGAATTCCAGAAATGGAAGGGATCTGCATTTGCCTGGAACTGGGCAGTATGGTGTGTGGAAGATGTGGAAATTAGGAAAGTTTTAAAATGCAGTAGACTTTTGGAGAATAGAAAGTCTGATTGGCAGGTAATGAGGAAAAAGCATAGTTATGTGGGACTTGGATCTAATATTTGTTGCATGCACACCATTTGCCAGGCATTACACTAAGTACTTTTGTATCTGTTAATGCTTTTAACCTTTGTCACAACTGTGGGCAGTTACAGTTCTTATTTCCAGAGTAAGAAACTGAGACTTAGAATAACTTGAGAAAGAATAACTTGACAAGATCACCCTGCAGTAACTAATGGAGATGTCAGAGTGTGAGCAGCTTGTGTTCTGCCACACATGTGTGATTCTCTTAAATTTGTTTGCCTTCCTGTAAGAGAGATGACATGGATCACTCATCATCAAAAATTTGCTACTTTCCTTTTGAAATATGATCTTTGACCTCTTGATTTGTAGCCTGAGAGATCGCAGCATAAGCAGAGTGATGGAAAGAAGACAGACTAAAAACAAAAATTAAATTCATGTAAAAAGAGATGAGTTGCAGGCATTTTGTGTTTAAATAAAAGGATACCCTCTCCACCCCCACTATTTGTACACTAAGACTTGAAGGTGAGATGGGACAGCAGGAAGTGTTAGAAGGCAGATATTACTGATGGTGTGCAACATTAGTATTAGTCCAGGTGCTTTGCAGATAGGACTGGGGTATTCAGACAAAGCATAACTGGAGGGAGGAAGAGGCCAGACTGGTGACTAGTGGACGTGGCAGCAGATAAATGCATAAGCTAACCTTAGTCACTGTTGCTTTATCTCATGTCTCTTACTACCACTGCGGCCTTCCCATTACTTTCCTCTTCCAGACCATCCTGAAATCCACTTTCATTCTTCTCCCAAATACCCATATAATCACTGTGCTCCGCAACTTTAAAACGTCCAGGGATTCCCATTGCTCACCAGACAAAACCCAGCCTGCACAGCCTAGTGGCCAGCCCCTCACAGCCTGGTCCTCCTCTCTACACCCAGCTCTTTATTCTTGTCAGTGCGGCCCCTTCCTCCCCCCTCACCTTCTGAAGAGCCCTTGTCTATGCCCAGCTCCAGAGATGCTCCTGCCCCACCTCCCGCAAGGTGTCGGGCACCTGCAGTAGGTGATAGCGCTCTAGTCACTGCACACACTGACCTGGGCTGATTACACCTGGCATTCTCCCGGGGTGGGGAAAGTGGGTGCACATTTAAGTGCTTGTAGAAATTGACTCCAGCCCCCAAACACCCAGCAAATTGCTATTCTGACCCTGCGGGCCTCTGAGACTATTTAGTCCTAGTGTAGGTGCAAATTAATGTTCTTGGTCACATTCTGATGTCCTTCACCAGAAGGATAGGAGTGATTTATTGGCAGTTACTGTATGAATTTTGCTGCTCTGTCAGTGACTTAAGATGGATTGCTTTGTTGAGAGGAGGATCTAAGACCTTTCTGCTAAGTCGAGACGTGCACCTTTCTTTAACAGCCACTTGTGGTTCAGCATTTCTGGAGCCTGGTTGTCCATGTCCTCCTGCCAGAGATGGAAGATTTGTATAGTACATGAAATATATAGGAATACAGTGATGCCTTTATTTGCACATTTTTCCTTACTACATTATTATAAAAGTGATTTTTTTCAGTATATTGGGTTGGCCAAAACGTTAATGGGGCTTTAAGTAAAAAAAGACATTTTTCACTTTCACGAAGATCTTTATTGAACAACGTGTTCACTAACTGAACGAACCTTTTGGCCAACCCAATAGCTGTATCCTTTCTGGAAGTAAATTGATTTTCACAGGCAAAAAGTGCAGTTATGGTGGGAAAGGAACAAGATGGCAAGGGCCTGGGGGTGGGTAGAAGTCAGTGACTGATCTTAGGAAGTGCTGAAAGGGACCTTGGAGATCAACTAGTCCAACTACTCATTTTACAGCTGGGGAAAATGAGATCCAGGGTTCTGACTTTCCGTATTTCTCATAACCAAAGCATGAACTAAGGATTCAGACCTTCGGACTCCAATGCAGTTCTTTCATTTTGATTTTTCTTCCTTTCCCTTTTCCTTCCCTCCCTGTTTCTCCAGCCTACTCGCAAAGTTCCTGGATTCTTCTAGGGTTTTACATTTCACTACAAGCAGCCTTTCCATGTACTGGAAAGTTCTCTAATGTTTCACTGAAAGGAGTGGACAGCACAGCACCACAAATCTTCCTGTGGCTCCTCTGGAGTCCTGAGAAATAAGGTATTCAAGGACTGTCGCCCAGCTTTATGGACAGCCTGCAGCTGTAGTGGAGAGAGAAGTGCTTGAATAGTGTCAGCTTTTGCTGCAGTCCTGTTTAAAAACTGAGATTTTTAATTTGGAGGTAACAGGTGTAATCCTTGGCAGCCTAAATGATGCTTTGACACTAGAAACAAAAAAATATGTTTGAGTATATTGACCATGCTAGGAAGAAACTGGTGTCCAACCAGGTGGTTTTGCGTGTCTGTCTTCTAACATAAATGTTTCATCACTTTGATTTGAAAATGTGTTTGGTGGACATGGTTTTACTTTGTACTCTGTGGTCATTTATGTTGAAGGTCACTGCCTTGTACAGTACCGTTTCCAAATTCCCCATGGCCTTTTCAGCATTGGAGATCCAAGTGTCCTTAGTGGAGTGCCTCCTCTTCACATCATTCTCAACTTATTTCTGTCTTGTAAAGCCTGATACGTCTCCTTTTGGTTGAGGAAATGCAAGCGAACAGTAGAGGTCATAGGTGAATTGTGTCTAGTTCTTCCCATTAACAGGGAAGGCAAATGTACCTTTGCCTCCTTGTTAACAAAAACAGAGGCATATCCGGACCATTTTTTTCCCCATGAAATTTAAACTTCTCTAATTAGCCTTGCTATAGCCATTCTGGTAAGCCTTGCCATATTTTCCTTTTACTTCAGCTTAGTCTAATAAACATTTCAGTAGACATTTATTAAGCATGAACTATAGGCTTAACACTGTGCTGAAGATACAAAGATGGTCCTCACCTTCCAGAAAAGCACCTTATAGTTTTACTTAAGCTACATTGAAAGTCTTTTAGAGGGGTAAAAATAACATCTGTGTTTTATTCATAGAATGATTGCAGAGGTAGATGTATAATTCTAGTTTTCTTCTCCACTTCATCTTCACCACGTCAACCAGTGATCTATGCTAATCCGTGACTGTTCTCAGGATTGACAGAGAAGTTTTCTAGAGCAAAATCAGGCTTGCAAATTTCTATTCTGCCTCTTGTGCTGTCGCCTCTGGTACTGATGTAATTCATGTCTACATCTGTGCTTCCTATTCACTCTGCAGGTATAACCGAGACTATGTGGTAGAAGGGGAACCTTATGCTGGTTATGATAGACACAATGCAGAGGTAGCAGCCTTTCATTTGGACAGGTATGTGTAATCACAGTGGGTTACATTCGTTTTGTTTCCTTTTAGGAATATCCTGGAGAGGACTTGTGGATGCCTTTCAAAGGAATGTAATAAAAAAAACCGAAATCTAATAACTTTAACTTGTTACCTACTTTAGATAACTGATTAATTCCATTAAATTTGTGTGAGTTCCTTATTATTTGGGTGGTACTAGGAATACCAAAGTAAATGTCTTAACTCCAGGCTTTTTTAGGTCATTTCATTCTGTTATGCCCTCTCTCATTAGCATGAGTGAAGATGTTCTTGGTAAATAAAATGGCAGGAAGAAAACCAGAGTTTGAATTCAAGTCCCTAAATTGAACTGGTCATTAATTGGGCCTGGCAGTCCTGATTTTTGTTTTGTTTTGAGTAATACTCACTTATCCTCATATGCTAAAAACATGTAGCATGACATATATGTGAATTTTATTGTCCTTCATATAAAATATGCACAGCTTCAATAACCAGGATAATTCTAAGAGGAAAATAGATGTGAATTCCAAATATATAAGTTAACTAGGAAAATTAATACTTTGGTAGCAAGTTACTAGTCAGGATCCTTGTAACTGAATTGTCTAGTATCCCAGTTGCTACTCTGATCAGCTCTTTAATTAGGGCATATTGGTAGACTTTAAAATAAATTATTCACAATATTTTAAAAATGAATCTATAAGGAAACCAGAAGTAAATAAAGGTGAATTTTTGTCTTTTTTCTGGATTAGGAAGGATTTTCTAAGCATAAAAGCAATAATTTAAAAATCACAAAGAAAAAACTCAATAGATTCAACTAAATTAAAAAAAAAAATTAACTCATATGTCAAGAAACATCAAACAAAATTTAAAAGCAAACAAACTTAGGAGGAAAATACTTGAATCTAATATAATCTAAGCATTAATAGCCTTAATATATAAATGTTTAGAAAATCTTATACATGCTCTAAAACGCTAGTAGAAAATGGTCTAAGAACACAGTTGGTTGAATAGAAATTATTGATTGCTAATAAATATGACAGAGGGAGTTCATCTTCACCAGTAATAAAATAAAATCCAGGGAATTCCCTTGTGGTCCAGTGGTTAGGACTCTGCACTTTCACTGCTGTGGGCCAGGGTTCAATCCCTGGTCAGGGAACTAAGATCCCACAAGCCATGCAGCGAGGCCAAAAAAAAAAAAAAAAAATCCAGTTGAAACAATGGGATACTATTTTCTCCTACTGAAAATGGCGAAGATTAGAAAAAAGATAATACTTTATTGGCAGGAATACATTGACATTCGTATACTGCTTGTGTCATTGTTAATTGGTTCAGTCATTCTTTTAAAAACTCCGGCATTATGTATCAAAAACCTTAATGTTCATACCCTTTGAATGAGTAACTACCTTTTTATACAAACATCCCAGATATTTCTAGGAAGTACTCTAGAGAATCAGAAATTCAAAGATACATACACCAAGATCTTAGCTAGTAGCATTTTCAGTAGTGAAAATATGGAAGCAATCTAAACATCTAATGAAAGGGAAGAATTAAATACATGTTTGTTCACAATACCGTGAATTTTCACTGCCTCTTCTAAGGCCTAGTGGGAAGGAGTTGGGTAAATCCTACTTGTCACTTAATTGCACGTTAGAATCAGTCTTTCCAAGACCTTGTTTGTTTCCTTATTTTTTCATCCCTAAACCCCGTCCTGTTTCTCTGTTGATGGACACCAGTTCATGAAGATCCTTTTCCCATATCCATACCAATATTTTATATTATCCAACATACTAATTTTAGTTAATATATGTAAAGTGGTATCTCATTGTTATTTTATATTCCCCCAATTATGGGTAGAGATTAGTACCTCCTTTTCACAGCACAACACCTGTTAACTTAGAGTGAAGTGGTCTTTGTATGGAAATTACTTTTGATGTTAATTAAATATAATCATGTTTCTAATTATTTATTTATTTTTGTGGCCTCGCCACACAGCATGCGGGATCCTAGTTCCGTGACCAGGGATCTGACCTGTGCCCCTTGCAGTGGAAGCACCGAGTATTAACCACTGGACTGC
Source organism: Neophocaena asiaeorientalis asiaeorientalis (assembly GCF_003031525.2). Taxonomy (NCBI): domain Eukaryota; kingdom Metazoa; phylum Chordata; class Mammalia; order Artiodactyla; family Phocoenidae; genus Neophocaena; species Neophocaena asiaeorientalis. The sequence goes on along the minus strand of NW_020174648.1, from coordinate 1,909,423 downwards.
CAGGGAAGTCCCTGTAACGTTTCAATTTATCACCTGTGCTTTGGGGGTCTTGTATTTTAAAGCCCTTCCCTCCCTCAAAGTCTGAAAGATATTCTGTGGCCAGTCCCCCTACCCCTTTTATTAACTGCCCCATCCAAGCTCAGGTGCCACTGGACACGGCTTCCCAGCACTAAGTGGCTGCTGTTCTTTGAAGGCCTGACAACAGTCAATGGGGAGAAAAAATACTTCCTCACTTTCTTTCCCACCTTATACTTTTCTGCTCTGGGTTGCTATTTCTCCATTACATTAGGATTTAACCACCTCCTCTGGCCTCAGGAAGTTCTCTCATTTTTTATGTTATTTTGACATCTATTGATCTCCTTGCTTTTGTGGCTTTTCTGAAAATGAGTTTAGGACAGAGTCAGTCAGCAGCCCTGAACAATAGATTATTTATTGCACAGTCATTTTTTTAACATCTTTGTTGGAGTGTAATTGCTTTACAATGGTGTGTTACTTTCTGCTTTATAACAAAGTGAATCAGTTATACATGTACATATGCCCCATGTGCACATTTTTTTTTCTAATAACATGAGAAAAGGCTCATGATACAATGATGAGTGAAAAGCAGGAGACAGAAGTGCATATAGCATAATCTCAATTGTGTATATATACACAAGAGTGAGTATGTGTTTATATATACATGTGAAGGAAAAAATGGTCTTATGCCGAAATGGCAGTAGTTACTTCTCGGTTGTGGAATTATGGATGATTTTAATTTTCTCCCATAAATTTTCTGTGTGTTCCAAATCCTGCCCCTCCAGCTTTTCTTCAGCGAGTATGTATTTTTTAGCCAGAAAATTTCCTTTCTTTAAAAAAATGATGGTGCTCAACGATAAGGTTGCACTTTTAGACCATTAGAAGTATCTTCAAATGTATCTATATTTAAGTTGTCCTGTGAGTTTATCCTTTTAGATTAATCTGTGTAGTTTTCTGTCAATGTTTTATGTAAAGGTTTGAAGCCCTGTATGGGTTTAGGCCCAATTTTTTTTTAATGCTTCGTTAAATTTTAAAATTTTGTTATGAAAAATTTCTAACAGACGTAGAAAGAATAGTATAGTGAACCCATATACCCACTCCCTAGGTTTAACAATTGCTCACATTTTGCTAGATTTGTCTTACATAAATTATTTACATCTTGATATTAAATTCACAAATATATGTACCTCTAAAAAATACTTACCAGCAGTCAGCAATACCTTTACACACCTAACACGATTAACCATGATATTTAAGACTACTGTTTAGGGAATTCCCCGGCAGTCCTGTGGTTAGTGTTTAGGACTCTGCGCTCTCACTGCCAGGGGCCCAGTTCGATCCCTGGTTGGGGAACTAATATCCCGCAAGCTGCACAATGCAGCCACAAAAAAAAAAAAAAAAAGATTACTGTTTAAAATATATCCCCAAAGATTTTTCTCTTCTGTTCAACCTTCCAAACCAGGATTCTGGGTTTCCGCCGAGCCCCCTTGGTGGTTGGCAGATTTGTTAATCTGCGGACAGAGATCAAGCCTGTTGCCACGGAGCAGCTCTTGAGCACCTTCCTAACTGTAGGTAAGGAGGTTATAGAGGACGTTTAGGTAAGGGAATAGTTAATAAATTAAATGGGGCATCATTGAGCAAGCTGGCTCATGACTTTTAGGAACTGAAGAACTCAAGGGACTACAAAAGCAAATCAGGCAACTTGTTCTCAGAGTACTGGGGGAAATAGATCTAAAGGTGGATGGCAGGAAATTGAAAGTTTTCCCTAATGCACGCTTTGTGTGTCTCTGATAGGAAGTGAGATCATTTACGACAGTGTAATTAGGGGATAACTTAATTTCCTTCTGCTTGATCTTAAACTAAATCTCAAACTCAAAATTTGGTCTGAATCAGTTACTGTCTGTGTATCATTGCCTTGGTGGTCTTTTTCATACTCCTGTACTTTCTTGGGAACTGTTTCCTATCTCCTGAGAATTGAGCAAACCTTAAGGCAACTCTATAAGAGGGTCAGAAATTCCCTTGTAGGGTTGCCCTTGGGCCTGGAAGATCACCACTGCCTCCTCCTACTCTGCAAAGGTTAGCTTATGTAACTCTTTGTGTGTGGAATTGACTGCCATCCCTCTGGCCTCTGTTCTCCGTTGTCACACTCTGAGGTAAGGGGTCTGGGCTAGAATTCTCACTCCTGTTCTCCTTGCAGACATAGTAAGAATGGGAGGAATTCAGAGGTGCTGTGGTCTCTTGTCTGAGCCTCCTCAGGGTGCCATTTTCAATGACACAGTACTCTGCGTTGATATGACTGTTGAAATAGACATTGCAAGATGAACTTCAACTTGCTTTGCTAGAGTGAATGGATTTACATTTATAATGAGGTGAAACTGAATATTTAAAGCACTTTTGACAGATTCATCATTCAGAATTTAAACTTATCAGGCTAGGGCTCTGCTGTTCTTGCAAATAACCAAAAGCATACACTGTCACTGATTTGTTTCATATATTTTCTAATCACTTCTGCTTGTCCAATTTTATGCTTAGGCAAACATGCATTCCTGATGGATGGGAAGAATAGGCCTGCTGTCTAGAGACTCAGAGAAGGTTAACTCTCCTATATTGTGCAAGGTGCAGGGGAAGGGAGAGGCCAGAAAAAGGTTTGTAAGGAGGTTATTAACACTTGGGCTGAGTATTGAAGAATCCATAGACGCTACCCAGGCTGCAAAGAGGGAAGGGCATTGGGCACAACAACAGGAAGTATAATGGAAATGAGGGCACAAAGACCTGAAAGTACAAAGCACTGGTACATTTAGAGAAAAGCTTCTAGATACACTCTACAGCATAGGGCAGTGTCTTAGTTTGGCTGCTATAACAAGATATCATGGACTGTGTGGCTTAAACAATAGGGATTTATTTTTCACAGTTCTGGTTACTAGAAATCCAAGATCAGGGTGCCACCATGGTTGGGTTCTGGTGAAAGCCCTCTTTGTGATTCACAGGCAGCAGTCTTCTTCCTGTATCCATCCTCACATTGCAGAGAAAGAATGAAAGAGGAATCATCTCTATCATGTCTCTTATAAAGGCACTAATCCCATCATGAGGACTCCTCCCTAAAATCCCACCTCCAAATACCACCGCACTGGGGCTTCACCGTGTGAATTCTAGGGGGGTCATGAACATTCAGTCCATAGCAGGCAGGTAGAGGGATTGGCTGGAGATGGGTTTTAAATGATGGACTGACCTTAGCACAATTTTTAAAATGTATTACTAGATAACTTGGTATAATGATAGCTAAATTTTGTATAGCCCTTGCAACTTGACAAAGCACTTTCACACAGTTACCTTATTTAATCCTCTTGACAAGAGTGCAATAAGTAGGGAAGATTTATCCACATTTCAGACCTGAGAAAGAGGTTTAAAAGAGTTAAATGACGTTCCCAAATTCACAAAGCTGCTAATTGTTAGCCAGGATTCAAACCCAGATTTTGAGACTAAAATATTTGATCTGCGTATATTCTTGTATATTCATTCATTTATTTATTGAACAAAATTTTGTTTCACTCTGTGTGGCAGGCTCTGAACTAGGTGTTGAATATACAAAAATGAATGACACCTTCCTGCCTTCAAGGAGCTTTATCTAATGGGGGAGCCACACATATACAGAGGGCCTGTGGGAATGTGGAGGGGAAGAGGAGGGGGTCTAGAAGTTAGGGCTGGGGTGATAGTTTCAACCAAGTCTTAAAGGGAGAATAGCAATCCTGCAGGAAGATACAGTGGGAAAGAACACCCTAGGTTTGGAAAAGGACTCTTAACCTTTTTTTGTGCAAGTGACTCCTTTGGCAGTCTAGAGAAGTTTCTGGATCCTTTCTCAAAATAATGTTTTTAAATACATAAATTAAAATACGTAGACTTATAAACAAAACTAATAATATTGAAGTATATATTTTTTAACCTAAAATTACAAAAAGCTAATTTGTGATAGAGTAACATGTGCTTCGTTATTTACACATTAACAAGATTTAGAGTGATCTAGTAACTACCATAATTTCGGACCATAAATATAAATGATACTTTGAAGTATCTGCAACAATGCTAATATGATATGAAAAATTTATTGATTTCTTCTGTTGAGAAAGTCACAGGTAACGCTAATACTATGGTTTGCTGCCTACCATCGTAACTGAAGGAAATGCTAAGTTTCAGGTAGAAGTTAGTGAAAATAAAAATGTAATTTTGTTTCCGTCCAGTTCACAGGCTCCCTGAGTTAACCCTGTTCTAGGTGGAGGACAGAGCAGAGACAACAGCGACAAGAAATGAGAGAAGAGCATGGCAAGCTCAGGAGACTGTGTAGTTGAGCTGAAGTAAAGATTTTCTCCTTAGGCACTGGGAGGCCATGGAAAAGACTTTGAATGTGGAAAGATCAGATTTGAGTTTTAGAAAACTAATTGTAGCAGCATTGTGGAGGATGAATTGGGAAGGGCAAGCTGAGATGAGAGCCCTTGGGGGCTGTTGTAGTAAATGCACATGCAGTGAGTCCAAACTAAAACCTGGACATCTAGGGGATACTCAAGAACTGGAATGGAAGGAATTTGGTGAACATTTGGGCTGAGTGAGACAATTGAGAGAGAGGAAGAAGTTAAAAATGACTCCTAAATTTCTGGATTGGATGACTAAGTGTATAATGAAGCTGTTAGCTATCTTAGGAATATATAGAAAGGAGCAGACTTAGGGAGATGGAGCAGAGGAAGATAATGAATTTAATTTTGGATATTTTGTTTCCTTGTGTAAAATAATAAGAAATAGATATATTGGTTTCTGTCCCCAGTTCCTGACACACAGCTCCTAAAACCCTTGTAAATTCCTAAGTGGTAGGAACACTAGGAGCATATCTTATTCTATTGAGGTGATTCTGGGTTGGTTCCTGGATGCCTCCTGGATGGAGGCTGTCCACCAGAAAGACCAAGCCATAATTAGAAGCTTGGAATTTTCAGCCCCGCACCCTTGCCCTTTCTCCGGGGAGTGGAGAGGAGCTGGAAATAACTGATCATGGCTGGAGTTACTAATTGATCTTGCCTACGTAAGGAAGCCTCTATAAAAATTCCAACAGTACGGGGTTCGGGGAACTTTACAGGTTGGTGAACCAAAAGTTTCCGTGTGCCACCATGCCAGGCCCCAAACTCCACAAAGACAGAAGCTTCTTTGTTCAGGACCTCGACCTATGTATCTCTTCATCGGCTCTTGATTGATATCCTTTGTAATAAACCAGTAATCTAGGGAGTAAACTGGTTTCCTAAGACCTGTGAGCCGCCCTAGCAAATTTTTTTTTTGAGGTATAATTGTACATTATGTTAGTTTCAGATGTACAGCATAATGATTCAGTATTTGTACATATTGTGAAATGATCACCACAATAAGTCTAGTTAACAAACATCACCATATATAGGTACAGAATTTTTTTTTTCTTGTGAAGAGAACTTTTGAGATCTGTTCACTTAGCAGCTTTCAAATATGCAGTACAGTATTATTTACCATAGTCACCATCCTGATGACTTATTTTATAACTGGTCGTCTGTACCTTTTGATTCCCTTCACCCATGTCTCCCACCCCCCGACCCCCCAGCCTCTGGCAGCCACCCATCTGTTCTCAGTATCTGTGAGCTTGGGTTTGTTTTGTTTCATTTTGTTTTAGATTCTGTAAGTGAGATCATACAGTATTTATCTTTCTCTGACTTATTTCACTTAGTGTAATGCCCTCAAGGGCCATCAGTGTTATTGCAAATGACAAGGTTTTATTCTTTTTTATGGCCGAGTAATATTCCATTGTATATATACCACATTTTTTTTCTTTATCCATTCATACGTTGATGAGTACTTAGGTTGTTTCCATACCTTGGATATTGTAAATAGTACTGCAGTGAATGTGGGGGTGCAGGTATCTTTTTGAATTAGTGTTTTTGTTCTCTCTTCAGTTAAATACCTAGAAGTAAAATTGCTGGATCATATGGCAGTTCTATTTTTAATTTTTTGAGGAACCTCCATAATGTTTTCCACAGCGCCTGCACCAATTTACGTTCCCACCAGTGATGCACAAGGGTTCCCTTTTCTCCACAGCCGTACCAACACTGGTTATTTCTTGTCTCTTTGATGATAGCCATTCTAACAGGTATGAGGTGATGTCTTATTGTGGTTTGATTTGCATTTCCCTTGTGATTAGTGATGTTGAGCACCTTTTCATGTATCTGTTGGCCACTTGTATGTCTTCTTTGGAAAAATGTCTATTCAGATCTTCTGCTTATTTTTTAATTGGATTATTTTTTTGCTATTGAGTTGTATGAGTTCTTTATATATTTTGGATACGAACCACTTATCAGATATATGATTTGCAAATATTTTCTCCCATTCAGTAGGTTGTCTTCTTGTTTTGTTGATGGTTTCCTTTGCTTTGCAGAAGCTTTTTGGTTTGATGTAGTCCCACTTGTTTATTTTTGCTTTTGTTGCCTTTGCTTTTGGTGTCAAATCCAAAATATAATTGCCAAGACCAATGTCAAGGAACTCACCGCATATGTTTTTTTCTAGGAGTTTTATGGTGTCAGGTCTTAAGTTCAAGTCTTTAATCCATTTTGAGTTAATTTTTGCATATGTTATAAAATAGTTGTCCAGTTTCGTTCCTTTGCATGTGACTGCCCAGTTTTCCCAACACCATTTATTGAAGAGACTGTCCTCTCCCTGTTGTATATTCTTTACCCTAGCAAATTAATTGAACCCAAACAGGGGCTCATAGGGACCTCTAATTTATAGCCAGCTGGTCAGAAGCACAGGTGACAACCTGGACTTGCAATTGCCATCTGAAGTGGAGGGCAGTCCTATGGGACTGAGCCCTTAACCTGTGGAGTCTGATGCTATCTCCGGGTAGATAGTGTCAGAATTAAGTTAAATTGTAGGACACCCAGCTGGTGTCCAAGAATTGCTTGGTGGTGGGGGAAAACCCACACACAGTGAAATTGGGTGCAGAATCTCACCTTGACAGGAACATCCAGGAGTAAATGTTGACTAGTTACTTAGGAGCTAAAATCTGTAGCTTAGGCGAGAAGTGTGGGCTGGAGCTGTAGATTTTATTATCATAGGTGGTAGTTCATCCAAGGAGAGCATGGAGATCGAGGTCATCAGAAAACCAGTTTTAAAAGTTTGGTGCATTCAGGAAATAGTGAAAGATTCGGAGCCTCAGGTTCATGGCTCTAAAACTGGAATATTGAGGTCTGGAAAGGTAGATTGGAACCAGATTATTCCTAATAAATAGCTGGCATTGATTGGTCTCTGACAATGTGTCAGGCACCGTGCTGAGCATTACTGGGGATTGTCTCTTTCACTCTTCACAACCCAAGGAGGGAAGAACTGTTACATTATCTCCGTTTTACAGAGGGAGCTTAGATAGGTGAAATTACATGCCCAATGTCTTGCAGTCTAATGACTATTTAGAGTTTATATTTTGATCCCACAAACCTGACCTTAGATTGCACTTTTAGCCAGTACACCTGACTCCATTTGGTTATAAAGGGTCTTATTTACCAAACTCAGAAGTTTGGATTTTGTCACATAGGCAACAGGTTTCCTACACCAAGCAATGTTTTGTTTTGTTTTTCTGTTTTTTGAATCAGTAATACATTCCCACAGCTCACAATTTTTAAAAAATATCAAAAGGACATCATGCTCCATTGTATGGATCTACCATAATTCATTTAACCAGGCCCTTGTTGGACATAAAAGTTCCAGTATTTTGTTTTTACAACCACTGTTGCCCAAAATTACCCTGTACATATTTTATTTCATACATGATCAAATATATCCAGAAGTGGAAGTGCTGGGTCAAAGGGCACATACATTTTTACATAGGTGTTTAATCAGTTTACATTCTCAGCAGTGGTGTATGAGAATGCCTCTTCCCCGCTAGCCTCAACAACAGTGTATTATCAAACTTTGGGTTTTGTTTGTTTCACATGTAGCATCTTTTTATTTGTTTAAGAGCCATTTGTATTTTGTCTTTGCATATCCTTTGCTCATTTTTTAAAATAAATTTATGTATTTATTTATTTATTTTTGGCTGCGTTGGGTCTTTGTTGCTGCAAGCGGGCTTTCCCTAGCTGCAGCGAGCGAGGACCACTCTTTGTTGCGGTGCGCAGGCTTCTCATTGCGGCGGCTTCTCTTGTTATGGAGCATGGGCTCTAGAGCGCCGGCTCAGTAGTTGTGGCGCATGGGCTTAGTTGCTGCACGGGATATGGGATCTTCCCGGACCAGGGCTCGAACCCATGTCCCCTGCATTGGCAGGCGGATTCTTAACCACTGCACCACCCCTTTGCTCATTTTTAGCTTTGTCATTGGTCCTATCAATTTACAGGAGCTCATACATAAGAAGGATAATAGCCCTTTGTGATATGAGATATAAATATTTTCCCCAATTTTTAAATTTCTTTTGACTTTGCTTATAGTTTTTTGTTTTGTTATCTTTGGGGGGGGGTGTTTGCCTTACAGAAACTTTTTGTTTTTAATGTAATCAGTTCATCTTTTCTGATAGATTTTCTGATTTTGAATCATAGTTAGCCTTGCTCACTCCAACATTATGGAGGAATTCTGCTTTTTTTTTTTCTTTTAGTACCTTTATAGTTTTATTTTTTGCATTTAAGTTTTTGATATTGTTGGAATTTATCCTGGTATATGTAATGAAGTATGGCTCCACTGTTGTTGTTGTTTTTTCCCAGATGGCTATCAGTTGTCCCAATAGCATTTGTTAAAGAGTCTCTTGTTTTTCCCTGTAGTAAATTTTCTTTATTTAGTTTCTTTATTTAGCTTTAGTTTCTGGACTTTCTGTTCTGCTCCATTGGACATTAACTCTGTTTATGAGCTGGTCTATAATGTTGTTGTTGTTGTTTAATATTTATTTTATTTATTTATTTTGGCTGCTCTGGGTCTTCATTGCGGCACTCAGGATCTTTCTGGCGGCATGCAGACTCTCAGTTGCGGCATGCGGACTCTTAGCTGCGGCATGCGTGTGGGATCTATTTCCCTGACCAGGGATTGAACCCGCGGCCCCTGCATTGGGAGTGTGGAGTCTTACCTACTGGACCACCAGGGAAGTCCCCTATAATGTTTTAATTACTGAGGCATTATACTATGTTTTGATATCTGGTAGGTCTAGTCCCCTCTCTTTGCAGTTATTTTAACAATTTTCTAGCAGTTCTTAGTTATTTTTTCTTATGACCTTTAAAATTGTCATACCTAGTTACCCTCTAAAAGATCCATTGGTATTTCTGATGGATCAAGTTAAACTTACAAGTTTATATTTTTATAATTAAAAAATAAATGTGGTATATCTTTCAATTAGTGTTCAAATCTTCTTTACCTAGAAAAGTTTGTAAAGTAATGGAGAGTGATAGAATCAGCTTTGTGGGTGGGTATATAGTGGATTAGTTTCTATTTAGTGTGTACTATGCCAGAGGTTGGAAATACTAAAAAGTTTGAGTGCTGTTTGTCTCTTCAAGGACACATATACATGAGAACATAAACAATCATTAAAGGAGCATGTGAGGTTTTCTGGGTGTAGGGAATTAGCTCATTTGATGGCTATTATTTTGTAGAGGTAGAGAGCAAAGAAAGCATTACTTTACTTAACTTTTTATTTTGAAATAATTTTATATTTACATAAAAGTTGCAGAAATGATCCAGAATCCCCCAGATTCCTCAATTGTTAATACTTCTGAATCATTTGAGAACAGGTTGCAGACATGAATATCCATTACAGCATTATATGCTCCCTTAAGACTTCAGTGAGTATATCCCAACTACCAGCACACTCTCCTACACAACAACATTCAACCATCAAAATGAAGAGATGAACTTTGATCCAATATTGCTATCTAATTCATAGATCCTATTCAGATTTTGCCACTTGTCCATGTAATGGCCTATGTACATCCAGGATTCAATCTAGAATATTGCATTCAGTTGCATGATTAAGATGGTGAGTGTCTGCAAGGTTTCTCCAGTATTTTATACTTACTAATAAATAATTACTGAGTACTTTGTAGGGAGAAACTCAAAACTATATAAATATTCTATCCTCATGAAACTTTTGCCCACCAGTTTTAGAGTTCATTGATAATTCTTACCCGAATCAGTTACTAATGTGATAGTTGCCAAATGGTGATTTGCTAATTCTGTCATTTCTTCTAGACTTACTGGTTGCCATTCTTTTGATGAGTAGAGCTCCCGTCGCCCTGCCCCACTTTTGTTTACTTATTTATTTATATCACTATGAACACGTAGACTCTTAATTTACTCAGTTACAATTTGTTACTATTATTATTTATTTTGATGCTCAAACTGTCCTAGATTTGGCCAGTGGGAACCCCTACAAACTGTCTCTTGTGTTATTTGGAATGTCCCCGTCATTCTGAGTGCCTCCTTACAGCTGGCATAGCAGTATGACCCAGGCTCATCTTGTACTTTCCCTGCCCCTGCCCTAGGGGTCATCTGTTTCTCCAGGGAGCTCTGGTTCCTTTTAATATAGTATTAAAATGATATTTAGAAACTGATATGTGAGTGTGTTCATTACTACCTGAGTGTTATTGTTTCCAGGTTTTCTAAAGGGGCATAATATGTGTGTATATATATATATATATATATATACATGCGTATGTATATATATGCATACATATACACACACAAACATTTGTACTTTCTTTTATATCTCTGTGTTTTAAAACCATCAATTCAAATCAATATCTCCAGTTCTAATTCAACACTGCAGGATTTACTCTGGCCTTCTCTCTTTTTATATGTTAAACTCCCTTCTCCATCTATGAGAAACCTGGTTCCCACTATCCTCAGTCTGTTTACTCATTTGCTGTAGACCCTACTCCCCACTCCGCATGTAACCAAAGTCCTGGTCCATGGCTTGGCCTCGTACATGCCCTCT
>NW_020174648.1:1776977-1898381 GCF_003031525.2 Neophocaena asiaeorientalis asiaeorientalis | reverse complement strand
AAGGAGAAGAGGACATAACTTAAAGTGAATTCAGAAAGATCCTTGTGACAGTAGTTGACTTCTGGGAGAGATTGGGTAGAAGGGACAGAGAGGGAAAGGGAGACTTAACTTTTTTGTATATATATCCTTTTGTACCTTTTGAATTTTTTTTACACCATGTGCTTTTATTTCCTATACAGAAAATAAATAAAGATTTAAAAATAAGCTCAGGATCTTTGTTTTCACATAGAGCTGCTCTCTTCATTGTTTGGGGAGAATTTGGAGTTATCCTTTTTCTGTAAGTGTATATGGTTCCATTCTCTCCTTTAGGAAATAATACTTGTTTCTATGGGAAGTGTTATTATTGCCGAGAAACAGAGCCAGCCTGTGCTGATGGAGACACGATGGAGGGGTCTGTCACGCTTTGGCTTCCAGATGTGTGGCCTCTACAGAAACACCGACACCCATGGGGCAGGACTTATCGAGAGGGCAAATTAGCCAGGTAAATGCTCCTTTGAGACACTACTTCATTCTCTCCTGTGCCTGGACAGGTGCCAACCCTGTGTAGGAGCCAGGGTTCTGTCCAAGACTAAAAAGGACTGTGGGGTGTTCAGGGGAAAACCTGCTAGTCAGGGACTCTCTCTTCTCTGTGTTTTAAACAATGTTACATGTGGTGCTGGCACTCAGTGAACGACCCTGGTGCTGCTGCTTCCCTCCAGGTGGGAGTATGATGAGAGCTACTGTGACGCTGTGAAGAAAACGTCCCCTTATGACTCCGGCCCTCGCCTCTTGGACATCATTGATACAGCTGTCTTTGATTACCTGATTGGCAATGCTGACCGCCATCACTACGAGAGTTTTCAAGACGATGAAGGCGCTAGTATGCTCATTCTTCTCGATAATGCCAAAAGGTAGGACCAGCAGGACTCTCCTTGTCAGTTAGGGGTCCCGTGTATACAAGAAGAATGCTTTCTGGGGTATCCTCAAAACCTCCAGAACAGGCTCAACAGAAGGCATCCTTCTTGTTTCCACTCGGAGTCTTTGCCATTGGCACCCATCCTTCCAACTTGTTCAGAGTTTGTACTCCTTTCACCTTCAGGGTTCTGAGGACTTTAAAAAAGTGGAAAACTCACTTTTTCCAAAGAGTCAAAGAGTATGATTCTCTTCACAAACAACTGGAAACCAAGGTCTTCTATTTATTGCTACTTACATCATTCTTTCTTGACTAGGTTGTTTAGAATCTTGAGAAATACATCGTTAATGGAACATGAAATTTAGCTGTTGTTAAATTATTCTATCCAAAGATTCATACAGTTTAAAATATTAGTTTATTTGATAGGATGTTTTTGCTATTTTTATGGCAGTCTAGGCCCAGATTTTTTCTGTTATGAGTAGGAGAGCAGTTAGTTGCTTAGTAATTATATATAAAGACAAGTTACTTTTATCTTGAATAAAACAATTTTATTAATTTTGAATAAATGGAATGTCCTTATTTAGGCCTGAGCTATTTGAAGAGCACATTGTATTTTCAGTTTGCACTCTGCATTCTTCATGGTACCCAGTTAAGTGCCACACTTCTAGTTACACATAATAAATGTTTGCTAAATAGAATACTTCCTTGGAGCTGGAATTGTTCAGGCTCTGAGTCACTATTGGGTTTTTTGGGGGGGGGTTTTTTTTGTATTTTTGAATTTTATTTTATTTATTTTTTTATACAGCAGGTTCTTACTAATTATCTATTTTATACATATTGGTGTATATATGTCAATCCCAATCTCCCAATTTATCCCACCACCACTGCCCCCCGCCGCTTTCCCCACTTGGTGTCCATACGTTTGTTCTCTACATCTGTGTCTCTATTTCTGCCCTGCAAACCTGTTCATCTGTACCGTTCTTCTAGGTTCCACACATATGCATTAATATACGATATTTGTTTTTTTCTTCCTGATTTACTTCACTCTGTATGACAGTCTCTAGATCCATCCACATTACTTTTTATGGCTGAGTAATATTCCATTGTATATATGTACCACATCTTCTTTCGAATGGATAAAGAAGATGAGTCACTATTGTTAACGTTGGTTGCTGAGAATAAGCTGAGACATGGACACTCAGCGAAGAATGCTTAGGCAGCATTTGCTAAGGAGGCCACCACCTCATACTGAGCACCAGGTGCCTCATACTCCATGAAAGGGGGTGACAGCTACGCAGAGTGAGAGGCCAGCAAACATTGCCTCTCCCATTCCCAGCAAAGCAGGTAGTGACCAGTGCTACGTATTTCATTTTCATTTATACTATATTTTCAGTTCCTGAATATCTTTATCCTTACTTGTAAAACTGATCATGAGCTGTGGAAATACACATTGAAATAATTGCCTTTGCCTTTTATTATTTGTGGGCCTGCCCTGTGCTGAGGGCTACCAGACCCTCCAGCTATTAAGGTGAGCTTCCAGGAAAAGAGTGGAAGGTTGACAGTTTTTCCAGAATCAGTTCTCCTTTTCTAACTCGGAATTACTAAGAGCATTTTTACATCTGCTTTGAATCACTGTTTTCCCAGCCTCTGTGAGCAGTTTTTACAGTTTGAATCTGACCATATACTTTCTTGTAGGGAATACGATAATCTAAGTCTTTTTCTGATTGGTAATATTAAAGTAGAACAAGTATAACTTCTTTTTACAGGTAATGACCTTCTGCTTGTTTGCGAGAACCTAATATCAATAGCCTTTATTGCTCTACGTACCATAAAAACCTTCTCGGGTTTGGGGGTCTTCAGGTTCTCCCTTGGTCTGTGGACTCCATACCGTGTTAGGAGGGTTATGCTTCAACACCTTGCAATATCCTGGCAGGAGAAAGGATCCTTGTAAAGGAGTATATTTGTTGTTTGATGCTGCAGTACAAGCTGTTAGGAATCCTGTGTCTAATTGGTCATGCCCTGTTTATTTTTAATTTAAGTGATTTGAGCTGTGGGAGCATAAAATTATCCAGGATCACATTCAGGTTTCATATGGAATTTGTTGTTGCTTTGATGCTAAGAAGGGGATGGGTGCTTCCGCCTAATTCACTAACTTTTCATTTAATTTTCAGCTTTGGGAACCCCTCGCTGGATGAGAGAAGCATTCTTGCCCCTCTCTATCAGTGTTGCATGTAAGTTATGCAGTCAAGTACATTTGCCTGCATTGCCTTCCTTTCCAGGCTCAGGTAACAGTACATCAGTTTGCTTGGCTTTAAAACTTCCTAATACCTGAGCAGCGCTTTTCATGCTTTTCTAACCCCGAACCTCCTGGAGATCCTGAGCTGTAGGGGATCAGGGAAAGGTTTCCACAGCAGTGTAGCCCAAAGCTCAGAATGCATTTTGAGTTTTGTATGAGTAGAAATTTTCAGTTTATCCAATAATGTATATCCATGTTTGTTTTAATATCAGAATATAGTCCTCACTCCCCCCCCCACCCAAAACCTAGTGCAACCCATGCCCCTAGTTGCTGTACTATGTTTACCTTGTGGTTTCAAGTCCTCTCACTCAACACCACAACCCACCTGTGGTTTGCTTATCTCAGTTTGAAATTGTGTAAACCAAAAGTAGCTTTCTCCTTAGGTATTTAGTAATTGATTTTTTTAAAGTCTGTATTAGATAACAAAGAAATTAAAAAGTAAATCAAGAAAATGAGATAAAGACTGGGCTCTCAGGAGCTCCTTTTCAGATCTTCGTTGCCAGTATGATTTAAAAGCATGAACACTAAGAATCAGCTGGGACCCACCTTGCTTGGCTACACAGACGTGCAGGTCCCGGAGAGCCGCTTCCTACTGCTCGGCTCCCAGAGACACACTGATCATGTGAGACTGCCTCTTCTGGCGACTGGTCTGTTTTACTTTTCTTTTCTTTCTTTTTTTCGTAACAACAATATTCTGCAGAAAGTGTTTACCTAGGCAACCCTTAATTATCTTCATTAATATTGGGAAGCAGTGATACATCCAATCAAAACCTGCATCTGTGAAGGAAGATGTTTTTGTTTTAATAGTGCTATCAGTCTGGTCCAGTCAGGAGATAGAAAAGACATGGTGGGTTAAACAGGAAAGTTTAGTATAAGAATTATTAAACTCTTTCATACAAGAGTGACTATAAAAGAAAACTAGAGCTGAGGGAGAGTACCCAAGGAAGAACAAACTTGGAAGGGGATCCCCCTCCCCAAGCCTGGGGTTTTGACCTCAGTGGAAAAGGTATAGTTCAGCCCACTGAATAGCAGAGAAGTGTGCTAGTTTGCAGGTGCTGGGAGTGCAGGAAGCAGCCCTCCAGAATGCAGGCAGGGTACAGGCAATCAGCAGGTGGTAGCATGACATACCGAGAGAGCAACGACTCAGTAGAAACCCTCCAGGCTACAGGCAAGGCTTATTTGTGGGCCTGCACAGGGAATTGGGGCACCAGCATGGGTGCGTGGCTTTGGGGGCTCTGGTTTCCATGTCAAGAGGGCCTTAGGAAAGTTATCACCAAGCCAGGCCAAGGCCGCAACATCATGGTGGGCCTACCTGTTCTGGAAATGTGGCCAAGGCAGAGTTTCATTTGCTGACCTTCCCCACACACTACTGACCCACTCACTGTACAGCAGCCAGAAGCGTCTGGAGAACCTCTTCCTTCTGCAGTCTCCTTCCAGTGTCCTCTACCGAGAAAGCCTAAGAGGAGAGATGCTTAAAGGACCTCTGTCCATTATAGCAGGGTATATATGAAGAGTGAACTTGGAGCTGAGAGGCAATCGAGTGATACCTTCGTCACACAGGGGGAACTCTAATGCTCTAGGCACTTGTAGTATTTTTCAGAAGAGTAAAACCACGCTGACTCTGTGCTTGTCCATCCCTGCCATGCTTTATCCGAAGATCCTTGCTTTCTTACTTTTTAAATGGTTGCAGAACAAGTTGCCTGCCTCATGCAGAGTCAGACTTTAATGCATACCTAGTAATTCCCACATTACCCACAGGGAGGTAAATACTTTTTTTCTAAGATAATAAGAGATCCTCTTTAGTTGGTAAAATAATTGAGAAAAATAGGTACCCTTAAACTTTTTCTATTTATAATATTGCTAGAATTTTTAATTAAGAAACATAAAAAGAAGGAAATTAAATTATTAAGATGTAAGGATAACTCCTGTTAACACTCTAGTGTGATTTCATTGTAATCGTGTGTGTATGTTTGTATGTATGCTTATACACACATTTTCTTTCCCCACAGGTTTGGAGTAAAAGAGTGTTTTCCCTCCAACTATTTTCCCTGACTCAATATTATATTATGGGCATTTCCCCATGCCACTGAATTTTCATAACTGCTTTTAATGGCTACATGGTATTCCCTTGAATGGATAAGCCATAATTTATTTAACTATTTCTCAGTTGTTGGACATTCAGATTGTTTCACATTTTTCCTGCTACAAATAGCACTGCAGTGAACATGCGTAAATATTGTATATATTTCTCATTAATTACTGAGAAAGAAATATCAAAATGTGGTAATGTTACTTACTCATAATGTAGAGCTATTTCTAAAACAGAAATTATTTTTCTAGTTGAGATATTTTACATAATTATTTCTTTACTTTCATCTGCTATGCGGGCTTTAATCTCCATTTGATAGTGAGAGGTTTTATGTAACCTGTCCTAAAACTTTTTTTCTCCCAGCATTCGGGTTTCTACCTGGAACAGACTGAACTCCCTGAAGAATGGTGTGCTGAAGTCTGCCTTAAAATCTGCCATGGCCCATGACCCCATCTCCCCAGTGCTCTCTGATCCTCACCTAGATGCTGTGGACCAGCGGCTCCTGAGTGTCCTGGCCACCGTGAAGCAGTGCACTGACCAGTTTGGGATGGACGCAGTGCTGGTGGAAGACAGGATGCCTCTCTCCCACTTGTAATTCTCCACAAAATAAGTGAAACTTCTTTTTACAAAGATAGAGAAACAGCACAATCAATTCTGAATGGTATGAGGTGGATTGGAAATGGCCAGCAGCACATTCTGGTGATAGGGGACAGGGTGGCCTTGGTGTTTGCTGTAGTAGAAGTTGAAGCAAAGGCTACAAGTTTCAGACCACGGAGCTGTACCTGCTGAACCACCTTCTGACTTCCTCGGCGTATGCCCATTTTAGCAGTGGGTGTCACAGTTGGTCAGTATTAATTCTCATGCCAAAGGACAAATTAGAGGTGTGACATTTGAATAGATTAATGTTGGGGTTGGTTCTGGAGTATGTGTTTTGAGTCCATCCTTATAATCCTTTCTCCACACTTGTGGATTTTCCGAAAACACTTTGTAATCTCTTGAGTCCTTTCTTACCAGGACTAGTCAAATTGGAAATTTTACTGCTTCCTAAGGAGTGGCAGCAAGTAACCCAGCGTTCTGTTGAGCCAAAGTAGCATGCTCTGTTGGAGGGACTATGTTTTGAAGATAGAATTAGAGGAAAGACAAAAGCAAGAAAGATGTTTGGGCTTTTAACTGAGTAGGTGGTGCTTTTGATGATTCTTAAAGGAGGGAAGAAGAGAGAGAGACCTACTTGGTAGAACCAGAATCAAGGCGGTGATTGAATTAGTGAAAAACAGGTTCCCCTGTATTTAAGTTCTTAACGTATATAAAAGCAAGCATGACTTGTACCTAAGTAAGATTTGCATTCTCATAATTGTGTCCAAATTAATCCAAAAAAGTGTCCCTGGAGAACCTACCATTACAACCCAAGCACAATTCTGTCATGGAGACTTTTTTTCCTTTTGCCCAGAGCAGGCAAATCCTTTGCAAATTATCAAAGCAAACTGAAATAACAGCTTGAATAAGAGTTAGGTTGCCTGTCTTCTCTGCCATCCTGATTTCTAAAATGAATTTCCACTTCTGTCTTCAAGGCATTTGGTCATTAAAGCGGCTGTTCCCAAGAGATTGGCGATCCTACTTGTGCCTTTCTTGTGAGGAAAGCCAGCTCGCTCCTACGGATAATATAGTTTAGATCCTGCTGGTGGTTGGACCTATCTTGTGATTTGGGCCATGTGGAAGGCTGGAAACAAAGATTTTAAGCCTTCTGAGCCTTAAAATTAAGGTGGTTACCAGGAAGAGCCTTAAGATTTTGATTTATGTCAAACCCTGATTTCATCATTTAATCTTGTTTGGAGTTCTGAACCCACGATGTAGTATTGTCCTTCTGTCTCCTATTAGCACTTTCAAATTTCAAGTTGCTAAAACAGGCTTAGTTCTGTGTTCTGCCAAAGCAATTTGACATATAAGCACTTGCATTAAAATACAGGGCAGAGGAAACTAGGCCTGGTGTGCCCACTCACGTGCCCTCAGAGGTGGGTGCTTCTCTCCTGCATTTTGTCTGGGGACTGTTGCGGTTTTGACTTCTGTGAAGCAGACACTGATATTTAAACAGTGTGGTTAAACAAATTTACTGCCAGCTATTGGAGACCAGTTTTACGTAGCCACCCTTTCAAAAACAGTTTAGAATTTATGCCCCAATTTTCTCAAATTGAAAGATAACTGAGTACCCCAAAACTACTTTAAAGTAACATGACCGGGCTTCCCTGGTGGCGCAGTGGTTGAGAGTCCGCCTGCTGATGCAGGGGATACGGGTTCGTGCCCCGGTCCGGGAAGATCCCACATGCCGCGGAGCGGCTGGGCCCATGAGCCATGGCCACTGAGCCTGTGCGTCCAGAGCTGTGCTCCACAATGGGAGAGGCCACAACAGTGAGAGGCCCGCGTACCGCAAAAAAAAAAAAAAAAAAAAGACAACACTTAAAGTAACGTGAAATTAGGACGCTTTTGTACTTTAGTATGTACATTTGGCAATGTACACAGAATGGGCTGAGTTATTTTTAAAAAGGTATTAAATTTAAGAAGACAGGTAGTAGCACAAAACACTGAGCTAGTGTTAACAAAAGGAAGCATTAACTCCAATTTTAAACTCATTTACTATGTGCATCCAGGGAAGTTCACATTTGAGCCTGAGAATACCTTGGATGGTGCTTACCTCAGAGCATCAGGGAGCCAGCTGGAGGGACAGTGGGAAGGAAGTCAATGCTGCTTTCCTTGGTAAATGTTAGCTGAACTAAATTTCTTGCAAACATGTGATACCTTCAGTATGCCCCAGTGAAGTGAATAAGAGCTGTTCCCAAACTGGGAACTTTATTCATGATGTTGAAGGCAGAAGATTCTGCTAAGGAAAAAAGTAGGAGGAAAAGCTACTTTGAAAAATGCCTCATTCTTTTTCCCAAACATTGCAGAAAATGTATAATCTCATTCTCTTTCCCTATTTTAAAATTCATGATCTTAAAAGGTGTTCAAATGTATAGTGGTTAAAGTTAGAATTATGCTAATAGAGTGGTGTCAACTGATGCTTAGAATATAAATTTATGTTCTAAGTCAGGATCGGATTAAGCTGCAAAAGTACGTTTAGAATCTTGGAAAAAACCAACCATAAGCTTATAGCCCTAAAATTCATAAACACTAAATTCTGTTTCAAAAAAGAGGTAGATATCTTTTTTTTTAAGTTTTGTAACACTGTCCTCTTGATGGTTTATCTTTTAGAATCGAGGACTATTATAATCAAACGGGGGTCATTGGAAGGGTTTTTGATCAGTCCTAACCTGGGCTTGCCTAGCTAACATCTAAAGGTAGATGTGGGTACATTTTAATATTATAAAACTAAGAAAATCAGAACTGAGTACCATTTCCTACCTCCCTTCTTCCACTTCTTAAATATTAGGTTGCCCAAAAAGTTCATTCTGGCTTTCCACACCATCTTACAAAAAGCCTGAATGAACTTTTTGGCCAACCCAATATATATATTCCATAGTTTGGGCGAATATGGGTATAGAGGTTTCATTCAAGAATTGTCATTTAATATGAAGCTGTATTTTGGGTTTTGGGGGTAAATAATTTTCTGTGCAAAACATTAATAGGATCTGATTTACTCAGAGTATTGCTCAATAATTTATTAATAAGGCATTTCTCCCTATTTGCACTCAGGATTAATATGTCAAATGAAATCTAATAAGGAAATGGGAGAATTCAGGTACATCCTATTATTTTGGGAAAGATGAATTCTATACATGGCAGAAATTCCATGTCACCTGAAGGCAACATGTTCTTCCAAAGAAATCCATCTTTTCCTTTCTTTAAAAAAAAAAAAAGGCTTTTGGCCTTCCCCTCCCATCCACCATGTTCCTTCACTCTCCCTTCTCCACGGCTTCCGTATTCTTGTTTGACCATTACCTGACCACACCTCAAATGATGGTAAACAGCATCTATCAGTGAGCTGTCTTATGTGAGTCGTCTTGTGAGCTTGGGCTTCAGGAAACATGAGTCAAGGTATATGTATATATATAGTCATATATGTATTCTAACAAGAAAAAATGTATTTATTTTGACACAGGGAAACACTGTTGCTGAAGAACCTGAAGCTAGGAAAAGGTTCTCTTAGTCTCTGAGAGTGAATCTAAGTGACATAAAGATATCCATTCAGCAAACACCTCCTGTGCTAGCCAGGGCCGACGCCCGAGGGACATAGACCAGCCTCCTGAGACTGTTGTACAGGGGAAGGCCAGCTTTCCCCTTTCGACGCCTCAAGTCTGGGTTGAAAAGGTGAGGGCTGGATACTCTACTGCCACAGGGTTTTAAGGAACTAAGGTGTTACTCACAAATACAAAATGTCTGTGGGGGAACTGGGAATAACTTACTGGGAAGTTAATTTATTTGCTTCAAAGAGAGGTGTAGGAACCACTACCCTCTGTTTTGATCTGCCAAGGATTTCCTCTCAGAGCTATTGCACAAATAGAGGTTGTGCTTGGTAAGATACCAAACAAGACAGATATGCACCTAAATTTCTAATGTGTTCTGTGGGTTTCAATTCTGAAAGAAAGAAAATGAATAAAGATTTTAATAAGTACTGATGTACCATCTTTTCCTCATTCTTTCCCTACCTCCCCACCCCGGTTCAGGATACTTCCATTGTTTTTCAGTTGCGATTTCCTGTTTTGTTAGGGGACAGAAGATTACATCTTCTTCATCCACATAAACTTCCACAGGGTTTGTTTCACAGAATCTACGGATGAGACCTTTACACTTCTCACCAGTCTTCAGAAGGCCCATATCAGGTTGTGACTGAACCGAGAATTTCAGTAGGATAATTCTTAGGTGCTTTTTGTTTATTTAATAGTTAACTTCTTTCTTTCAGCTTCTTTAGAGATAAAGAATTATGAATCCCAAAGAACTTGTCAGCACAGTATCATAGAGGCCTGAAAGAAGAGACCGGCTGCCCTGACTATAATCCTTAGGACACCCAGACTTTTAAATTGTGAAATGGAAATGCAGCATCATAAACCTCAACCAGACAACTGAGCAGAGTTCTCAAGATTTTTACTTGATTTGTAGCATTTTTGTTTGTGCCAGTTTTTGTCACTTGCACTTGAATACCAAAGGGAGGCTAAAGCCTAGTTAACAGGTTCCTCGCTGACTCACCTCATACGATCATTTTCCAGGTGAGATTTCATTTTCTTCTCAAGCATACCAGAAAGACCAGTATTAAGGCCTGAAAAGGCAGCTGGGAGTAAGGAGGGAGAGGTTGTGTTATGGGGTCATTTTACCCACTGTATTTGCCTATAAAAACTGATTTTTAGCAGCCCTCATTTTGTAAAATAGACAAGAATGGTCATAACCACTGGTTTAGCATGGGTGAATTCTGTAAGATAAGCCACTTTATAAATCCGAGGGAATTAGAGAATGAAGTCACAGTGTGTAAAGTACCGGTCTTCAGTAGACACTTGGGCCTTGTGCTGGAGGCCATCAAGATGATAATGACTGTCCCTTCCTTCAAGGAGCCCATAGTCCTAGCAGAAGAGACTACTTGTGAAGTACCAAATGCCTCAGGAATCGTGTGAATTAGAGTGGAAATAAGGAGCAGGAAAGAATCACAGGAGGTTGAGAGTGAGAGGTAGGCAGACCTACCTTGGGGAAGAAGGGGAGATCAATCCAGGCTTGACATGTGCTGTGTGTAGAACCCGACTCCAGAAATGCAAAGCCGGGTGTTTGGAAGACACAGAGCCTCCTGGGCCTGTACTCTGTTTTCAGTACCTGGGTCACCAGAAATAACCCTTCAGGGGTTTCCTTTAGTTTTCATCAGGTGTGCCCTGCCTCTTGAGAGGAAGTCTCAGTCCACTGTGATGCTTCAGTTGCTCTTCATAGATGTTAAAGGAGCCATTGGCTTATAGATTAGCTGTGAAACATTCATTTTATCTTTTCAGAGTTTGCTTATTACATGCCAAATTTATTTGGCGATAAAGACTTGATTTTTACCCAAAGGTTGTTTTCAAGGTGGATGGTGTTCTGACAGCCTTCAGCGGGGTAGGGAAGTTGTCTAATTGCAAAGCTAGGTCCCATTCAGATGATCTCAATAAAGGTGCTGTGTGCCCATTTTCTCTTTGAAAGACTGTGCTAAAATGCATATTTTGGTTGAGTAGGTTTGGGGCCTGAGTTTGCATTTCTAACAAGCTCCAGGGCAATGCCAGTGCCACTGGTCCTTGGGCCATTCATGAGTAGCACTAAGGAATCAAAGCTACCCGTAGTTTTCACAAAAGCCTCTAGATGTCCCCATCATCTATGAGATCTTGCTCCTAGAGTTACAACCAGTAGCTTCCAAGCACTGAGAATGAAATATTAGCAATTTACTTGAAATAGAGGCTTAGCTAAAAACTGGTGTTTGGATTCATTGTTTCTATGTGGGACTGATCTGGTAAAAAAAAAAAAAAAAGTTTACTCTTTCCGGAAAAAGATGTCTTGAAATCAAATTGTCCAAGAACTTCCAAACTACCTGCTTTATTTACCATGAAATGTGAAATCCAAATAAAAATCCAGTCTCAAAAATTATCAGACCTACATGAAAGTTACCAGTAGAGAATTATTTCCATAGTCTTAAAACATGGATTTTTTAAAAAAAGCAGCCAGGGTAAATACTAGTAATTTTATCACCATAAATTCACCTGTGAAGTTCGCAAGTGTAAATAAAGTCTTCCAAAGCCTCCTGTATAGACCAGTCTCCTCCAAGGCGGGGGCATTTACAATAATAAAGCTTAATGTAGAACTGAACAAGCTCATTCGCCCTCACAGCATGCCTACGAAGTGACCATTTTATTATCCCCTCTTAGAGGTGGGGAAACGGAGGCATAGAACAGTTAAGTAACACCCAAAGTGACATATCAGAAAAGGGGCCATTCAGTTAATCACTATACTAGATTGCCATGCATGCTCAAACAACGTTTATTGAATGAGTTAATGTTTTCAATTTCCAAATAAGCATAATGGTGTGTTCCTTGTTAACTGTCCTTCCAAGGGTTTCACGAGCTTGACTGCAGATAACTCAGCGCTGGTGTACTAGCAACTGCTCTGAGGAAGGTTTGAGTTCAGTTCTGACGTCACTCTGAATGACTAAAACATACAATATGCATACATAATGTAGCTTTTCAATTTCACTTTCTTGGTATCCTCACACAGGTGCTTATCTGATATATGCAGCTGTTTTGTCTTTTTTTTTCTTTCCTTTTTTGTAAATTATCAATATGTATATTCTTATTGCCATTTTGTTAATTGTTTTGGATTTGTTTTTGTAAGTCTTTTTCTTTCTCTATTGCTGTTTGAATTAAAGGCAGGAGCACATTTGGTGAGCTCTTGAGGAAGGAACAGACCTGGCGTTGAGTGTTACCTAAGAGACTGGAATGAACATATGAATCAATTTGGCTGTGACAGATCTGGTGCTAGGATTCACCTTATTGTATGGAGAGGCCAGCCTCAAAGCCACTGAGCCTATGAAATTAGTCAAGTCCCATGATTTCGAGACAGCAGTTTCTTTCTAGGACAAGACGGCTCTTAGGCCAGTGGCTTCAGTAACTCAGGTGATTTTGAAAAATGCATTAAGCTCTTCCAAAATGTAGCGACCTTGTTACCTGCTCAGGTTATGAGAACAGAGTCCCAGGAAAGAGGCTCCAAGGTCTTTTGCCAGTGGTGTCTGAGAAGCTGCTCACAGCCACAAGCATTTGAAAGTTGCAAACTTAAAGCCAAGAAAGTGCGCCCAGTACTCGGCCTAACTTGTTTTTAATGGGCTATGATAACATTGATATGAGACCTTGTGATTTTCCCATGGCTCTGGGAGCTTCCAAAGCCCAAATATCTCCAGACTGGAGCCCACCAGCTTCCTCTTGCTTTTTTTGGTGGACTCCAGCTGTGGAAACCTGCTGATTATTTGCTACTGTTTCATTTCCCTTTGTAGAGGAGCCACGCCCGGGCTGACTCAAGCTCCCGGGTGAGATGGTTGCCCGACTTCGTCTAACAGGTTGGCAAGAAGTTGATCTGCAGACACGGGACAGGGCACAAGTGGGTGCCCGTGTTAAGTAGGCCTCAGATGGGCCACCAGAGCTGCCCGGAAGTATCTGGGTGATTACTGACAGTGGCCATCTTAAGGCCTGACTTCAACTTCTTTGCAACCACAATCACCCAGAAGAGACTGCTTGCTGCCTGGCAGCGAGTCCCCGGTGGGTGGGCGGCGCCTGCAAGCGGCCTCGGGATGCCTTCCGGGGTACCATCCGGGTTTCGGTTCCCGGCCGGCGTCTGGCTCGCCCTGGGTCACGTGGGAGGCGAGCTCTGCCCGCCTGCGGTTCCCGTGGCAACGCCAATCCCCGGCCAATCCGGGCCTCGGAAGTGCCGGCGCCGCCCCGCCCACCGGTGGCTGGAAAGGGCCGTGGAGGACGGGCGGCGGAGGGACCGGCTGCCGACCCGGCCATGCCTCGCGACCCGCGGAGTCCGCTCTGGCTCCTGCTCCTGCTGCTGCTGCTGCCGCCCCCGGGCACGTGGGGAGACGGCGGCCGCGCGAGGCCGACGGAGGGAGCCGAGGAGGCGGGCTCGGCCGGGTCCTGGTCGGCCTTCCAGGGCCTGCGGGAGCAGCTGAGGGCGGCCGGCGCCCTCTGCAGACGCTACTGGGCTCTCTTCAGCTGCCGCGTGTGGCCCGAGGGATGCAGGCAGGATGAGGAGCCGCCGGCGCGGCCCCCGGGTAAGACCCGCCGGCTCGGGAGGGCGGGAGAGCGCGGGCTGGGTGCGCGAGGCACGATGGAATCCGGGCACGGAGGTCAGCCTCGCGCCTGCCCTGGGCCATTGTGATCGGGGTCACGAGGCGGGCGCCTTAGCCGCCGGCTTTGCTATTCCGCCCAGCCTTTGGGCCAGGCTGAGGGCAGGGAGCCTCTGCGGGACCAGGAAGGCCCGTCACTGCCGTCGTTCCCAGCCCTGGCGCAGCGCCCTAGTGCATACGAGTGGACCTGGCTGCGCTCCCCCACGTCACCCGTTCTTGACTCCTCCAGACGGATCACACTTCCTTGCTGTCTCCGAACCTGCCCTGGCATCATTCCAAGGAGCTGCCCTTGCCCACCTTCTTGATGGCTTTAAGGAAAGTCCCCGGTTGGATACATCCCCAAGTACCTTCTTCCCCTTTGCTGCTTATGGCGGCGGAGGCTGGGCTATGAGTCCACCGGACCTGAGTTCTGATTTATTCTCTGTCACTGACAAATCGTGAGGCAAGGTTGTCACATCACGGTCGTGGACTCAGTGATCTCTGAAGCTCCTTGCAGTCGATGTCGTTACTTCTAGGTCCTGTAATAGTACTGTAACGGTAATGCTGCAGTGGTGCTAGAAACATCTTCCATTTAAATCGAGAGTTCTAAATTCCAGTGAATGGTTTTTGTTTCGTTTTTGCTAATGCTGGGCATATTCAAATTGATATTTGATAAAAGAATCGAGACACTTGGGGTTGGCCGTGATCAGATGATTCTGCAATCCAAAGCAAGTAGGAAGAATGATAATCACCAGTTACTATGTGTCTCCCTCCTAGGCTCCAGACTCCTTGCAGGCAGGGCTTGGGTTTCTTACACGTCTGGCACAAATGCTTAAGGCTTATTTGTTGAGTAAACTGAGCTTTTGCTGCAGCCGGAGCTGCATCTATATATAGCAAGGCCATCTGCTTCCTCATAGCCGGAGGTGCCCATTTGTGCCCATTCCCTAGTGCGGCACAAGGAAGGCCCAGGGCAGAGCAGCAGGGAGTGGCTCTGGAGAGAGGACGGGAGAAGGGAGGCAGTGCTCAGCTCTCCCTGGACCCCGGGCTCCGTCCCTGTCTCACAGCTCCTCCTTTTCCAGGCTGGAGCCTTCCCCTGTTGGGCCAGCAGTACCTGGATATCCTGACCACCTGGTACTGCAGCTTCCAGGACTGTTGTGACAGTGGGGACTGCAGGATCATCAATAACTTCACAGGTTGGACCTTACATGGCCCTAAGGCCCAGGAATCTGTGGGGAGGGGAGGCAATTCAGGAAAATGCTAGGATGAAGGGACCCAACCTCTGCCTGCCCACAGCTGGCAGCACACCCTCCTTGTCTCCACCACGGCTCCTGATCGAAACCCTGCGACCTCATGGCTGAGAGGAAGGACAGCCTTGGAGGAGGGCTTTGCACACACTAGCTGCCTCCATTAGGTGTTTGCTGAATTGAATTAGAATGAATAAAATGAGGGTGTCTCCATAAAATATTTAGGCGGTCCTAAAACTTCTGGGTGGGAGCAACTTCCTCATCCGGGTGGGATTCTGCCGACCTTTCTGGGGTGTCTTCAGGACCTTCAGAAAGGGTGAAGTCAACGTTGATTTCTCAAACTCTTCAGAAAATAGCCCTGAATCTCTTCCGCTGCAAGGTCTGCCCAGTGGCTTCTTGTCCTGAGGCCACCAAACAGGATGGCTCCCACCTCATAGACGCTCAGTCTACGCGTGCTCAGTCTCTCAGCTGTCGCTGAGCCTGGTGGGGATGCACCTGTGGGCACCTCTCAGCATGGCTCTTTCCTGGCCCTAGGCCTAGAGGCGGATCTGCGCGTGCGCCTGCACGGCCAGCACCTGGCCCGGGAGCTGGTCCTGACAGCAGCCAGGGGCTACTTGGAGCTGCCCCAGCCAGACAAGGCCCTGGCTCTGTCGTTCCACGGCTGGTCTGGCACAGGCAAGAACTTCGTGGCACGGATGCTGGCAGAGAACCTGTACCGGGACGGGCTGAGGAGCGACTGTGTCAAGGTGTTCGTCGCCACGTTGCACTTTCCTCACCACAAGTATGTGGACCTGTACCAGGTGAGGCCGGCCGTGCCGGGGAGCTGGGCCAGTGGGGCCGAGCCCGGCTAAGGCTCCGGCAGCTGAGGCGCAGGCCCCTGTGCTGGGAGGGGGGCTGAAGCCAGCCCTGGGTGTGGCGGTTGGAGGACGGGGGCGCAGTTGCAAGGGAACCTGTAACCCACAGAGGCATCCACTCCACACAGATGAGGCCCTGAACACGTGGAGGAAAGAGTGATGTCCCAAACGCTATTTGTCCCGAGCTGTCGCCCTCCCAGCCATACAGGAGAGGCCAGGCACTGAGCTTAACCAGAGACTTCGTGTGTTGATTTTTCTGTCACAGGAGTAATGGAAGTGCCTCAGGAAGTGTGGAACAGAGAAAGCAAAAACTTTATCATGATCTCCCCACACAGACACCGCCACAGTTAGCATTCTGGTGTACTTCCTTCAGGCCATTCCCCTGTGCTCTTTTATGTCACTGTAATTATATTGGACAGAAAGTTGCATATCCCACTGTCTTTTTAAACAGGCTTATCGAAAGTGATTTTTCCACGTCTTCCCCAAACTACTCATTATATGTCAACAAGTGGAGGGCAGAAAGTGTCTCTGCTGCTCTGCTGTTTTGGGTTTCATTCAGACATGTTAGCCAGACGATGACCAAACCCCACTGCAGCATGACAGAGGTGGTTGTGTCTACGTTTGGCTTTTAGTTCCAATATTTGTAGTGTGTTAACCTGGGAAGATTATGTAAGCCTTTGAGGACAGATTGCCTGGCAATCTTTCAGTGCAGCCCGGGAGGGCAGGGGTAGGCTAATGTGTTCTAAGGGCAGGCAGCTGGTCAGCCGGGCCTTCCCAGAAAGAACTGGCTGGCTTTGCAGTAAAACAGCTGTGAATCTCAGCTTCCTCGCTGTGAAAATCACTCTCATCCCTGCCCATCCTCTCACACACACTATGGGGAGGTGGGGCTGAAGTCAGAATCCAGGAAGGCTAGAGGTGGATGGTGAGTGTGGGCTCTGCTAAAACACCCCACCCTGGGGCAGGAGCTGGCCCTGTTCTCCTGAACCCTGTAGAGCAGCATCTTTTCACTAGAGGGCTTACTATCCTGCCTGGGGCGGGGAACCCCAGTTTTGAGTTGGCTGGGTCCCAAACAGGTCCTCCCCTGGGTTCTTCCCTGAGAGCCCAGCCTGGTGCCAGCGGGTGCTCTGCTTGTGGGAGTTCAAGACGGCACCTGTGGGCATTCAAGCCTATCTCTGCCTATCACCCCCCTGTGAGAGCCTGAATCCTATCCCTGGGGAGGGTGAGTTAGGGTTAGTTCTGGGACGGAACCTCATCCTGAAGGGGAGGGAGCATGGCTGGGGCCATTTCCCAAAGGCCCTCTCCCTTTCCCCAGGCTGGCTCCACCTAGTTGGCTTTCAAACCTCAGGGCTCAGGAGAATCACCTGGGAAGCTCATTAGAGGCAGATGCCCTAGCTCCACCCCCAGAGGTTTGGATTGGTGGTTCTGCGGTGGAAACCAGCTCCAGGTGATCCATTGCAGGAGCCCTGGGGAAACCAGTGCCTCACCAGGGCCCTCCCGGGTAGAAGGTGCCTCCCACTGCACCTCAGCAGCTCCCTGTGTTCTGTGCAGGAGCAGCTGGCAGGCCAGATCAGGAAGACGCAGGAGCACTGCCACCAGACCCTGTTCATTTTAGATGAGGCTGAGAAGCTGCACCCAGGACTGCTAGAGGCCCTCAGGCCACACCTGGAACACCAGGCCCCCGAGAACCCGAAGGCCAAGTCCCCGAGAACCATCTTTCTTTTTCTCAGGTAAGGTCTGGGGAACGACAGTCAGGAGGACTGTGTGAGGGGAGGAAGAACCCTGTCCAGGCGCTGTGTGTGCCAGGCCTGGGAGCTGTTACTTGGCCTGTAAGCCTGTGGTGGAGGGCTTCCACGCTCTCCTAGGCTGCCCACCCTTTTCCACAAGGGAGACCAACACAAACTCTGGGAGAGAAAACAGTAACCCAGCTGACTGGGTGGCAGCAGGGGCGGAGAGCCTTAGGTCTCCCTGCTCCTGCCTTGATTCTGCCAAGCACTTCTGAAGGACTCTGACATCCCCTCCCCCAGCACAGGCCAGCTAACTAGCTCCCAGGACCAGCCTGGGGAGGACAAGCTGTCCCTCATCTGACCTCCTCCATGGTTCTCTTAGGATGGGGAGGCTCCCCTCAGACTCCCCAGTTAGTACATAGCCTCCTGAGAGAGGGACACTGGGAGTCCCCTCTTAGAAGGACATTAAGTGTTCTTTTTTAATTGAGGTATAATTGACATATTAGTTTCAGGTGGACAACGTGATTATATTGTGAGGTGATCACAATAAGTCTAGTTAACATCTGTCACCATACTAGTTACAAAACGTTTTTGTTCTTGTGATGAGAACTTTTAATATGTACTCTCTTAACAACTTCCAAATAGGCACTACAGTGTTATTTACTAAAGCCACCCTGCTGTACATTACATCCCCATGGCTTATTTATTGCTTGAAGTTTGTACAGTATTTGTCTTATTCATCTTTCTCTGTCTGACCTATTTCACTCAGCATAATGCCTTCAAGGTCCATCCATGTTGTTGCAAATAGCAAGATTTCCTACTTTTTATGCTGAATAATATTCCATTATATATGTGTGTGTGTGTGTGTGTGTGTGTGTGTATGTATGTATGTATATATACACACACACACATTTTTTTCTATATCCATTCATCTGTTGATGGACACAGGTTATTTCTTATCTTGGCTATTGTGAATAATGTTGCATTGAACATAGGACTGCAGATATCTTTTCAAGTTAGTGTTTTCATTATCTTTGGATAAATGCCCAGAAGTGGAATTGCTGGATCATATGGTAGTTGTATTTTTAATTTTTTGAGGAACCTCCATACTGTTTTCCATAGTGGTTGCACCAATTTATATTCCCACCAACAATACACAAGGGTTCCCTTTTCTCCACAGCCTTACCAACACTGGTTATTTCTTGTCTATTTAATGATAGCCATTCTAAAAGGTATGAGGTGGTATCTCATACCTGTTATGATTTCCATAATATCCCCCATGATTAGTGATGTTGAGCACCTTTTGTCTACCTGTTGGCTACTTGTATGTCTTCTTTGGAAAAATGTCAATTCAGATCTGCCCATTTTTTAATTGGACTATTTTTTTGCTATTGAGTTGTATGAGTTCTTTATATGTTTTGGATACTAACCCGTTATCAGATATATGATTTGCAAATATTTTCTCCCATTTAGTAGGTTGCTGTTTTATTATTTATTTATTTGGCCACACTGGGTCTTAGTTGTGCCACACAGGATCTTCGCTGCTGCGTGCGGGATCTTTAGGTGTGGCATGCGGGCCCTTTTAGTTGCGGCATGCAGGCTGTTAGTTGCAGCATGTGGGATCAAGTTCCCTGACCAGGGATCGAACCTGGGCCCCCTACATTGAGAGCGCGGAGTCTTAACCACTGGACCTCAGCGAAGTCCCTGCCTTTTTGTTTTGTTGATGGTTTCCTTTGCTGTGCAGGAGCTTTTTGGTTTGATGTAGTCCCACTTGTTTATTTTTGATTTTGTTGCCTTAGCTTTTGGTGTCAAATCCAAAAAATATTTGCTAAGACCAATGTGAAGTAACTTACCACCTATGTTTTCCTCTAGGAATTTCATAGTTTCAGGTCTTAAGTTCAAGTCTTTAATCCATTTTTAAAAACTTTTTATTTTCTATTGGAGTACAGTTGATTATTTTGTTAGTTTCAGGTGTACAGCAAAGTGATTCATTATACATATACATGTATCTGTTCTTTTTCAAATTCTTTTCCCTTTAGGTTATTACACAATATTGAGCATAATACCTTGTGCTATACGATAGGTCCTTGTTGGTTATCTATTTTAAATACAGTAGTGTGTATATATCAATCCCAAACTCCCAGTTTATCCCTCCCCCCCACCTTTCTCCTTTGGTAACCATAAGTTTATTCTCTAAGTCTATGAATCTGTTTCTGTTTTGTAATAAGTTCATTTGCATCATTTTTTTAGATTCCTCATATACGCGATATCATATGATATTTGTCTTTCTCGTCTGACTTCACTTAGTATGATAATCTCCAGGTCCATCCATTATTTCATTCTTTATATATATTTCATTTATATATATTTCATTCTTTATATATATGTACCACATCTTCTTTATCCATTCCTCTGTTGATGGACATTTAGGTGCATGGGTTTATCTCTGGGCTTTCTATCCTGTTACATTGATCTATATTTGTTTTTGTGCCAGTACTGTACTGTTTTGATGACTAGCTTTGTAGTATAGTCTGAAGGCAGGGAGCCTGATTCCTCCAGTTCTGTTATTCTTTCTTAAGATTGCTTTGGCTGTTTGGGGTCTTCTGTGTCTCCATACAAATTATAACATTTTTTGTTCTATTTCTGTGAAAAAATGCCATTGGTACAATAATGCAATAGGGGTTGCATTGAATCTGTAGATTGCCGTGCGTAGTATAGTCATTTTGACAATATTGATCCTTCTAATATAAGAACATGGTATATCTTTACATCTGATTGTGTAATCTTTGATTTCTTTATCGGTGTCTTACAGTTTTTGGAGTACAGGTCTTTTGGCTCCTTAAGTAGGTTTATTCCTAGGTATTTTATTCTTTTTGATGCAGTGGTAAATGGGATTGTTTCTTTAATTTCCCTTTCTGATCTTTTGTTGTTAGTGTATAGAAATGCAACAGATTTCTGTGTATTAATTTTGTATCCTGTCACTTTACCAAATTCATTGATGAGCTCTAGTAGTTTTCTGGTAGCATCTTTAGGATTTTCTGTGTATCGTATCATGTAATCTGCAAACAGTGATGGTTTTACTTCTTTTCCAATTTGAATTCCTTTTCTTTTTATATCTTTTTCTTCTCTGATTGCCATGGTTAGAACTTCCAAAACCTATGTTGAATAAAAGTGGCAAAAATGAGGGGGCTTCCCTGGTGGTGCAGTGGTTAAGAATCCACCTGACAATGCAGGGGACATGGGGTCGAGCCCTGGTCTGGGAAGATCCCACATGCTGCGGAGCAACTAAGCCCGTGCGCCACAACTACTGAGCCTGCACTCTAGAGCCCGCGAGCCACAACGACTGAGCCCATGTGCCATAGCTGCTGAAGCACCTAGAGCCCTTGCTCCACAACAAGACAAGCCACTGCAATGAGAAGACCGCACACTGCAACGAAGAGTAGACCCCGTATTATCTGTTTTTTACGTGTTAGTGTATATATGTCAATCCCAATCTCCCAATTCTTACCACCCCGCCACTGCTTTCCCCCTTTGGTGTCTGTATGTCTGTTCTCTACTTCAGGGCTCGAACCCGTGTCCCCTGCATTGGCAGGCAGACTCTCAACCACTGCGCCACCAGGGAAGCCCGCACATCTTCTTTATCCATTAATCTGCCCATGGGCATTTAGCTTGATTCCATGACCTGGCTATTGTAAGTAGTGCTGCAGTGAACATCAGGGTGCATGTGTCTTTTTGAATTATGGTTTTCTCTGGGTATGTGCCCAGTAGTGGGATTGCTGGGTCATATGGTAATTCTATTTTTAGTTTTTTAAGGAACCTCCATACTGTTCTCCACCATGGCTGTATCAATTTACATTCCCACCAACAGTACAAGAGGGTTCCCTTTTCTCCACACCTGCTCCAGCATTTGTAGTTTCTAGATTTCTGATGATGCCTGTTGTAACTAGTGTGAGGTGATACCTCATTGTAGGTTTGATTTGCATTTCTCTAATAATTGGTGCTGTTGAGCAGCTTTTCATGTGCCTCTTGGGCATCTGTCTGTCTTCTTTGAAAAAATGTCTATTTAGGTCTTCTGCCCATTTTTAGATTTTTTGTTTTTTTAATATTGAGCTGCATGAGCTGTTCATATATTTTGGAGATTAATCATTTGTCCATTGATTTCATTTGCAAATATTTTCTCCCATTCTGAGTGTTGCCTTTTCGTCTTGTTTATAGTTTCCTTTGCTGTGCAAAAGCTTTTAAGTTTCATTAGGTCCCATTTGTTTATTTTTGTTCTTATTTCCATTACTCTAGGAGATGGATCAAAAAAGATCTTGCTGTGAGTTACATCAAAGAGTGTTATTCCTATGTTTTCCTCTGAGAGTTTTATGGAGTCCAATCTTACATTTAGGTCTTTAATCCATTTTGAGTTTATTTTTGTGTATGGTGTTAGGGAGTGTTCTAATTTCATTCTTTTACATATAGCTGTCCAGTTTTCCCAGCACCATTTGTTGAAGAGACTGTGTTTTCTCCATTGTATATCCTTGCCTCCTTTGTCATAGATTAGTTGACCATAAGTGCGTGGGTTTATCTCTGGGCTTTCTATCCTGTTCCACTGATCTGTATTTCTGTCTTTGTGCCAATACTATGTTGTCTTGATTACTGTAGCTTCGTCATATAGTCTGAAGTCAAAGTCTGATTCCTCCAGCTCCATTTCTTCCCCTCAAGATTGCTTTGGCTATTCGGGGTCTTTTGTGTCTCCATGCAAATTTAAAGACGTTTTGTTCTAGTTCCGTAAGAAATGTCATTGGTAATTTGATAGGGATCGCGCTGAATTTGTAGATTGTTTTGGGCAGGATAGTCATTTTCACAATATTGAGTCTTCCAATCCAAGAACATGATATATTTTTCCATCTGTTTGTGTCATCTTTGCTTTCTTTCATCAGTGTCTTACAGTTTTCTGAGTACAGGTCTTTTACCTCCCTAGGTTGGTTTATTCCTAGGTATTTTATTCTTTTTGTTGCAGTGTTGAATGGGATTGTTTCCTTAATTTCTCTTTCTGATCTTTCGTTGTTAGTGTATAGGTGTGCAAGCTATTTCTGTGCATTAATTTTGTATCCTGCAACTTTACCAAATTCATTGATTAGCTCCAGTAGTTTTCTGGTGGCATCTTTAGGATTCTCTATGTATAGTACCATGTCATCTGCAAACAGTGACAGTTTTGCTTCTTTTCAATTTGGATTCCTTTTATTTCTTTTTCTTCTCTGATTGCTGTAGCTAGGACTTCCAAAACTATGTTGAATAATAGTGGCAAGAGTTGACATCCTTGATCTTAGAGGAAATGCTTTCAGTTTTTCACCTAAGAATGATGTTTGCCTGGGTTTGTTGTATATGGCCTTTATTATGTTGAGGTAGGTTCCCTCTATGCCCCCTTTCTGGAGAGTTTTTATCATAAATGGATGTTGAATTTTGTCAAAAGCTTTTTCTGCTCTATTGAGATGATCATATGGCTTTTATTCTTCAATCGGTTAATATGGTGTATCACGTTGATTGATTTGTGTATACTGAAGAATCCTTGCATCCCTGGGATAAATCCCACTTATTTGTAATTTATTTCTAATCTCATAGCGTTGTGATCAGAAAAGACATTTGGTATGATTTCAATTTTCTTAAATTTACTGAGGCTTGATTTGTGCCCCAAGACGTGATCTATCCTGGAGAATGTTCCATGTGCACTTGAGAAGAAAGTGTAATCTGCTGTTTTCTGATGGAATGTCCTATGAACATCAATTAAATCTATCTGGTCTGTTGTTCATTTAAAGCTTGTGTTTCCTTATTAGTTTTCTGTCTGGATGATCTGTCCATTGGTGTAAGTGAGGCAATAAAGTCCCCCATTATTATTGTGTTACTCTCGATTTCCTCTGTTATAGTTCTTAGCCATTGCCTTATTTATTGAGGTGCTCCTCTGTTGGGTTCATATATATTTATAATTGTTCTATCTTCTTGGATTGATCCCTTGATCATTATGTAGTGTCCTTCCTTGTCTCTTGTAACATTCTTTATTTTAAAGTCATTTTATCTGATATGAGTATTGCTACTCCAGCTTTCTTTTGATTTCCATTTGCATGGAATATCTTTTTCCATCCCCTCACTTTCAGTCTGTATGTGTCCCGAGGTCTGAAGTGGGTCTCTTGTAGACAGCATATATGGGTCTTGTTTTTGTATCCATTTGGCAAGCCTGTGTCTTTTGGTTGGAGTATGTAATCCATTCACATTTAAGGTAATTATCGATATGTATGTTCCTATTACCATTTTCTTAATTGCTTTGGTTTGTTTTTGTAGGTCTTTTTCTTCTCTTGTGTTTCCCACTTTGATAAGTTCCTCTAGCATTTGTTGTAGAGCTGGTTTGGAGGTGCTGAATTCTCTTAGCTTTCGCTTGTCTGTAAAACTTCTGATTTCTCCATCGAACCTGATTGAGATCCTTGCTGGGGAGAGTAATCTTGGTTGTAGGTTCTTCCCTTTCATCACTTTAAATATATCATGCCACTCCCTTCTGGCTTGTTTTCTGATGAGAAGTCAGCTGTTAACCTTATGGGAGCTCCTCTGTACATTATTTGTCATTTTTCCCTTGTTCCTTTTAATAATTTTTCTTTGTCTTTAATTTTTGTCAGTTTGATTACTATGTGTCTCGGCATGTTTCTCCTTGGGTTTATCCTGCCTGGGACTCTCTGTGTTCCTGGACTTGGTTTACTGTTTCCTTTCCCATGTTAGGTAAGTTTTCGACTATAATCTCTTCAAATATTTTTTCCGGTTCTTTCTCTTTTCTCCTCTGGGACCCCTATAATGCGAACGTTGTTGCGTTTAATGTTGTCCCAGAGGTCTCTTAGGTTGTCATTTCTTTTCATTCTTTTTCTTTATTCTGTTCCACAGCAGTGAATTCCACTATTCTGTCTTCCAGGTCCCTTATCCATTCTTCTGCCTCAGGTATTCTGCTATTGATTCCTTCTAGTGTATTTTTCATTTCAGTTATTGTATTGTTCTTCTCTGTTTACTTGTTCTTTAATTCTTCTAGGTCTTTGTTAAACATTTCTTGCATCTTCTTGATCTTTGTCTCCATTCTTTTTCCGAGATCCTGGACCATTTTCACTATCATTCTGAATTCTTTTTCTGGAAGGTTGCCTATGTCCACTTGGTTTAGTTGTTTTTCTGGGGTTTTATCTTGTTCCTTCATCTGGTACATAGTCCTCTGCCTTTTCATTTTGTCTGTCTTTCTGTGAATGTGGTTTTCATTCTACAGGCTGCAGGATTGTAGTTCTTCTTGCTTCTGCTGTCAGCTCTCTGGTAGATGAGGCTATCTGAGAGGCTTGTACAAGCTTCCTAATGGTAGGGACTGGTGATGGGTAGAGCTGGATGTTGCTCTGGTGGGCAGAGCTCAGTAAAATTTTAATCCGCTTGTGTGCTGATGGGTGGGGCTGAGTTCCCTCCCTGTTGGTTGTTTGGGCCAAGGCAACCCAGCACTGGAGCCTACGGCCTCTTTGGTGGGGCTAATGGTCGGACTCTTTGGTGGACTCCAAGGAGTACTTCCCAGAACTTCTGCTGCCAGTGTCCTTGTCCCTGCAGTGAGCCACAGCCGGCCCCTGCCTCTGCAGGAGACCCTCCAACATGCAAGTAGGTCTGGTTCAGTTTCCTATGGAGTCACTGCTCCTTCCCTTGGGTCCTGATGTGCACACTGCTTTGTGTGTGCCCTCCAAGAATGGAATCTCTTGTTTCCCCCAGTCCTTTCAAAGTCCTGCAATCAAACTTCGCTAGCCTTGAAAGTCTGATTCTCTGGGAATTCCTCCTCCTGTTGCCGGACCCCTGGGTCGACGGGCTCAGAACCTTCACTCCAGTGGGTGGACTTCTGTGGTATAATCGATCTCCCATTTGTGAGTCACCCACCCAGCGGTTAAGGGAGTTGATTTTGCCGTGATTGCGCCCCTGCTACCGTCTCATTGCGCCTTCTCCTTTGTCTTTGCATATGGGATATCTTTTTTGGTGAGTTCCAGTGTCTTCCTGTCGATGATTGTTCAGCATTTAATTGTGATTCTGGTGTTCTTCCAAGAGGGAGTGAGCGCACGTCCTACTCTGCCATCTTCAAGATGATCATATGGTTTTTATAATTCAATTTGTTGAAGAATTTTTTGATTTGCAGATATTGAAAAATCCTTGCATCCCTGGGGTAAATCCCACATAATCATGGTATACAATCCTCTTAATGTATTGTTGGGTTCGGTTTGCTAGTATTTTGTTGAGGATTTTTGTGTCTATGTTTAACAGTGATATTGGCCTGTAACTTTCTTTTTTTGTGGTATCTTTGTCTGGTTTTCCTATCAGAGTGGTGGGGCCTCAGAATGAATTTAGGAGTGTTCGTTCCTCTGCAATTGTTTTGGAATAGTTTCAGAAAGATAGGTGTTAACTCTTCTCTAAATGTTTGATAGAATTCGTCTGTGAAGCCATCTGGTTCTGGACTTTTGCTTGTTGGGAGTTTTTTAATCACAGTTTCAATTTCAGTACTTGTGATTGGTGTGTTCATATTTTCTGTTTCTTCCTGGGTCAGTCTTGGGAGATTGTACCTTTCTAAGAATTTGCCTATTTCTTCTAGGTTTTCCATTTTATTGGCATATAGTTATTCATAGTAGTCTCTTATGATCCTTCGTATTTCTCTGCTGTCTGTTGCAACTTCTCTTTTTCATTTCTAATTTCATTGATTTGAGCCCTCTCCCTTTTTTTCTTGATGAGTCTAGCTAAAGGTTTATCAATTTTGTTTATCTTTTCTACGAACCAGCTTTTAGTTTCATTGATCTTTTCTATTGTTTTCTTTGTCTTTCATTTACTCCTGCTCTGATCTTTATGATTTATTTCATTCCACTAACTTTGGGTTTTGTTCTTCTTTCTATAGTGCTTTAGGTATAATGTTAGGTTGTTTGAGATTTTTCTTGTTTCCTGAGGTAAGATTGTACTACTATAAACTTCCCTCTTAGAACTGCTTTTTCTGCGTCCCCTAGGTTTTGGATCATTGTGCTTTCATTTTCATTTTTCTCTAGGTTTTTTTTTATTTCCCCTTTGATTTCTTCAGTGATCCACTGGTCATTTAGTAGCACTGTTTAGCTTCCACGTGTTTGTTTTTACCGTTTTCTTCCTGTAGAGTTCTAATCTCAGTGTTGTGGTTGGAAAAGATGCTTGATATTATTTCAGTTTTCTTAAATTTACCGAGGGTTGCTTTGTGGCCCAGCATGTGTTCAATCCTGGAGAATGGTCCATGTGCACTTGAGAAAAATGTGTATTCTGCTGTTTTTGGATGGATTGCTCTATAAATATCAAGTAAGTCCACCTGGTCTAATGTATCATTTAAGGCCTATGTTTCTTTATTGATTTTCTGTCTGGATGATCTGTCCATTGATGAAAATGGGCTGTTAAAGTCCCCCACTCTTCTGTGTTACTGTCAGTTTCTCCTCTCATGGCTCTTAGTAGTTGCCTTATATATTGAGGTGCTCCTTTTGTGTATCTAGGTGCTCAAATATATAGTTGCATATATATTTATAGTTGTTTTATCTTCTTGGATTGATCCCTTGATTATTATGTAGTTTCTTTCTTTGTCTCTTATAACAGTCTTTATTTTAAAATCTATTTTGTCTGATATGAGTATTGCTCCTCCAGCTTTCTTTTGATTTACATTTACATGAAATACCTTATTCCACCCCCTCACTTTCAGTCTGCATGTGTCTCTAGGTCTGAAGTGGGTCTCTTACACACAGCATATATACAGGTCTTGTTTTTGTATCCATTCAGCCAGTCTGTGTACTTTGGTTGGAGCATTTAATCCATTTACATTTAAGGTAATCTTTTTTAATAAATTTATTTATTTTTTATTTATTTTTGGCTATGTTGGGTCTTTGTTGCTGTGCTCAGGCTTTCTCTAGCTGCGGCGAGTGGGGGCTACTCTTCATCGTGGTATGCGGGCTTCTCATTGCGGTGGCTTCTCTTGTTGTGGAGCACAGGCTCTAGGCACACAGGCTTAAGTAGTTGTAGTACGTAGACTCTGTAGTTGTGGCTCGCAGGCTCTAGAGCACGGGCTCAGTAGTTGTGGCACACAAGCTTAGCTGCTCCATGGCATGTGGGATCTTCCCGGACCAGGGTTCGAACTCGTGTCCCCTGCATTGGCAGGCAGATTCTTAACCACTTCGCCACCAGGGAAGTCCTATGGTAATTATTGATATGTATGTTTTTATTGCCATTTTGTTAATTGTTCTGGATTCGTTTTGTAGGTCTTTTTTTTCCTTTCCTCTTGTTCTCTTGTGATTTGATGACTAACATTAGTGTTGTTTTTGGATTCCTTTTTCTTTTGTGTATCTATTGTAGATGTTCAGTTTGCGGTTACCATGAGGTTTTGATATAACAGTCTATATATAAACAAGATTGTTTTAAGTTGCTGGTCTTTTAATTTCAAATGCGTTTCCAATATCCTGCATTTGTACTCACCTTTTCTCATGATTGCTGGTTTCAATATCATATTTGTGTGTGGGTGATTTCCTACCTTTACTGTATGTTCACCTTTTCCAGTCAGCTTTTCCATTCATAATTTTCTTGTTTCTAGTTGTGGCCTTTTCTTTTCTGCCTAGAGAAGCTGCAAAGCTGGTCTGATGGTGCTGAATTCTCTTAGCTTTTGCTTGTTTGTAAAACTTTTGATTTCTCTATTGAATCTGAATGAGAGCCTTGCTGGGTAGAGTATTCTTGGTTGTAGGTTCTTCCCTTTCTTCACTTTAAATACATCATGCCACTCCCTTCTGGCCTGCAGAGTTTCTGCTGAGAAATCAGCTGATAACCTTATGGGAATTCCCTCGTGTGTCATTTGTTGTTTTTCTCTTGTTGCTTTTAGTATTTTTTCTTTGTCTTTAATTTTTGTCAGTTTAATTACTGTGTGTCTTGGCATGTTCCTCCTTGTATTTATCCTGCCTGGGACTCTCTTTGCTTCCTGGACTTGGGTGACTGTTTCTTTCCCATGTTAGGGAATTTTTCAGCTATTATCTCTTCAGATATTTTCTCAGGTCCTCTCTCTTTCTCCTTCTGGGACTCCTATAACGCGAATGTTGTTGCATT
Organism: Neophocaena asiaeorientalis asiaeorientalis; assembly: GCF_003031525.2. Classification (NCBI taxonomy): domain Eukaryota; kingdom Metazoa; phylum Chordata; class Mammalia; order Artiodactyla; family Phocoenidae; genus Neophocaena; species Neophocaena asiaeorientalis. The sequence goes on along the minus strand of NW_020174648.1, from coordinate 1,869,361 downwards.
TAATGTTGTCCCAGAGGTATCCTAGACTGTCCTCTTTTCTTTTCATTCTTTTTTCCTTATTCTGTTCCATGGCAGTGATTCCCACCATTCTGTCTTCCAGCTCACTTATCCATTCTTCTGCCTTAGTTATTCTGCTATTGATTCATTGTAGTGTATTTTTTATTTCAGTTATTGTATACGTCTTTTTTTTTTTTTACTTTTATGAGGATTGCCTTCCTCACCTTGTAACAGATTTTTTCTTTATTTAATTTACTAATTTATTTATTTTTGGCTGTGTTGGGTCTTTGTTTCTCTGCGAGGGCTTTCTCTAGTTGCGGCAAGCGGGGCCACTCTTTGTGGTACGCGGGCCTCTCACTATCACGGTCTCTCTGGTTGCGGAGCACAAGCTCCAGACGTGCAGGCTCAGTAGTTGTGGCTCACAGGCCTAGTTGCTCTGCGGTATGTGGGATCTTCCCAGACCAGGGCTCGAACCCGTGTCCCCTGCATTGGCAGGCAGATTCTTACCCACTGCGCCACCAGGGAAGCCCTGTCTGCTTATTCTTTAGTTCTTCTAGGTCTTTGTTACAAACATTTCTTGTTATCTTCTAGATCTGTGCTTCCATTCTTTTTCCGAGATCTTGGATCATCCTTACTGTCATTACTCTGAATTCTTTTTCAGGTAGATTGCCTATCCACTTCATTCAGTTGTTCTTCTGGGGTTTTATCTTGTTTCTTCATCTGGGACACATTCCTCTGCCTTTTCATTTTGTATAACTTTTTGTGATTGCAGTTGAGCTGGGTCTTGTCCCTCTGGTGGGCAGGGCCATGTCAAGGGGTGTGTTTAGCAGGTAGCTGTACGCTCAGGAAGACTTTAAGCACCCTGTCTGTTGATGGGTGTGGCTGTGTTTCTGCCGTTTGGCTTGAGGTCCCAGCACTGGAGCCTGAAGGCTGTTGTGGGACCAGGTCTTGGTGAGAAAATAGCAGCCTCCAGCAGGGCTCACGCCAATGAGCACTCCCCAGAACTACCGCCACCATTGTCTTTGTCTCCACAATGAGCCACAGCTGCCCCCTGCCTCCACAGGAGAGCCTCCAATACCAGCAAGTAGGTTTTGTCTAGGCTCTTAGGGGAGGTCACTGCTTTCTTCCCTGGGTCCTGATGCACATGAGACGTTGTGTGCACCCTCCAAGAGTGGAGTTTCTGTTTCCCCTAGTCCTGTGAAATTCCTGTGCTCACACCCCACTGGCCTTCAAAGCCAGATTCTCTTGGGGCTCCTCCTCCTGTTGCCAGACCCCCAGGTTGGGGAGCCTGACGTGAGGCTCAGAACTTTCACTCCTGTGGGAGAACTTCTGTGATATAATTATTTTCTAGTTTGTGGGTTGCCTACCCAGCAGGAATGGGATTTGATTTTATTGCAGTTATGCCCCTCCTACTGTCTCATTGTGGCTTCTTCTTTGTCTTTGGTTGTAGGATATCTTGTTTGGTCAGTTCCAGCATTTTTTTGTGGTTAAGTTCATTTTGCATGTAGCTTCCCGGTACCATTTATTGAAGAGACTGTCCTTTCCCCATTGCATACTTATAGCTCTGTCGTAAATTAATTAACCATATATGTATGGATTTATTTCCAGACTCTATTCTGTTACATTTATCTGTTTGTATGCCAGTACCATACTGCTTTGATTGCTAAAGCTTTGTAATATAGTTGGAAATGTACACACTAGGAGTTCCCTCTTACTGTGTGCCACAGGCTCTAGAAATGGCTTGCAAAATGTTAATTTTGAAATCAAGCTGTCCAATCCTATCTTTTTATGGCAGCTCCAACAGAAAGTCCTGCCTAAGGTCTGTTAGCAGTCAAGTTTGGGTCCCTGTTGGCCCGACTTGAATGCTTCACAAGCAGCTTCTTGTACTCAGTGGAAGCCAAAGCACTCCTCCCCACTGTCACCCGCCTCCTGCAGGCCAGTACATGCTTGCTAGGGGATTTCCCCCAGCTTTAGGGTACACCCTGTGAGGAGAAGTAAGGGGTCTGGTTTTTCATCCAGGCTTGGAATGTGTGAAGGAGTGAGCTGTGGAGGGCAGATCTTGGTTCGTTGTGGACCCGCAAGACAAGGTGGAACCAGTTTATTAAACTGTTGCTGGGTTGGGATTTTGGTGTGTCAGTGGCAAGTCCTTCCTGGTCTGTAAATAAGGCTGACGGAACGCTACAATGCATTGCAAAGGAGGGCCTTTGGGAGCCCCCAAAGGTGATTTTCAGAGAAAAGCAGAGAAAGATTTTCTGATATGACTTGAGTGATCAGAATCAGGAGGCAAGGACAGTAAACTCTGTGATACTACTTATCACCTTCTGAGGTAGCCCAGAAGTGCGGATCTCTTCCTGTTGCAGTGAACTAGGTAGGGGCTCCAAAATGCAGAGGAGGCAAAATAAGGAATCACCTTGGTTCACCAAGGCTTCTCCACCCAAGCCCTGGCAGGGGACCCCTGGAACCATTCCTGCAGGCAGAGTCCTTTTCTCAGAACAGAAGGAAGCCTAGTGCCCAGCTACCTCAGGACACCCTTCCTATTGCAGGGATCCTTTGACTTCACGTGTGGCTTCTTCCCCCCTCCACTGACTGGCTCCTTCCTCCTTCCTCCTACCAGGCCAAGCCTGCTTCTGCCTTGTGGCTGTGGCCAACGTTTCCCCAGCTTGGCTCAAGGTGCCAGGGTACTGACTTCCCTACCAGTTCTCAGCTTGGAAAACCTCACCCTTGCTGTTGCCAGGATTTCCTAATGCGACCCAGGTGACCCTGCTATCTCTAGGCAAACTTTGCGTTTGTAGTGTTTTGGTCATTGACCTGCTGGCAGTGCCCCTGTCCCACCACCTGCCCTTTCCCCCTAGTGACCCAGCGGCTGTGCACTGTCTGAGGCCACGGGGTCCTGATGAGCAGACACTGGCAGAGTGGAGGCAGGGCCAGGAAGAGAGCCACTGTCGACAAGCTACCCTTTGGGCCTACTGTGGCAGGGGATGCAGAGGCTGCACTGGCCCTGAAGGAGCCTTTGAGCCCCTAGGGAGGAAGATGCACACTGGTGACTGAGAGGCAAGGACATGGCTTCCAGTTCCAGTGGCCCTGGTGTGGGCCTGGCCTGTGAGAGCCAGTGGTCCCCAACAGGCCTGGGTGGACTGTCTGGAGCCCGTGGGCCAGCTAGGCTGTCAGTGCGGTGCAGCAGCTTGCACCCCTGCCTCGGGCAGCCAGAAAGCAGCACCTCTAAACCCCAAAGTTTTCAGCTAGTCTAGTGATAGGTGGGGGAAGATGGTGTCTCTGGACTTGATTTCTACAATAACCTTACCTGTGTGGTGAGGACTCTTATATTTAAAAGAAAAGCACAGCTGATTCAAATTGATGGTGTAAACAAATCACTAGTGTAAGGCCAGTGGTTTAATTCTGAAAAAAATCCTAAACCTGCTATTTGAAGTGAAGTCCTAGCGGCTCTGCTGGCCCCCCTGCAAAGTGGTGGTGTCGGACGGCGGAAAGGAGGAGGTGGCAGCTGAAGCAGGGGGTGTAGTGGGGAGTGGGGCTATGGCTAGAGTTGCCCCAGCACTCAGCCAGTCCTTCACCTGGGCCTGAGGAATTTGGGGCTCCTGGCCAAGTACTAACTGCTTGGTTAGTAGTTAGTAACATTGACTAACTAACTACTAACATTGACTACTTTTGCCCATTTCTACCAAGTACAGAAGGCTCTGGGAATGGAGTCACGGGGCAGGACAGGCACAGTGGAACTCTGGGGATCAGAGCTACTGGCCTCTTCCGTTGAAGCTGTAAAGTGAAGAGGGTAATTAATGCCTGTTCTCTTTGGGCTGCTGTCAGAAAAAGAATGGATGGAAAGGGCTTTGAAAAATGCAGAGAACTATACAAATGTCAGTTACTCATGGAATCAAAGGCCTTGTACCCCAGCACATAGCAGGTGCTCACAGAAGTGTCTATTTTTTGACCACTGAATCCAAGGTGACCTAAGGAGGGCTTCTTAAATTGTCTGCTTCAAGTCTCTCATCTTACAAATTAGGAAACTAAGGTTCAGAGAGATTATGATTGAGTCAAGTTTGTATCTGTTCTTCAGGGAAGACTTAGCAGTTAAGGCTGGGTTTTGTGATCACAGTTCTGGAGAGGTCTTTGAGCCTCCTTCCTCTGTGGTGAGATTTCATGTCGTCCTGTCCCGGAGCCAGGGGAGAGAGTTTGTTTCTAGAGGTGCCTTCTGTCCCTTGATCCCTTCAGACCTCCCAGTCAGCAGGCAACCTGGGAGGCTATGCAAGGGAATTGAAGTGTTCTGGGAAGGCAACATCTGTTTAAAGGTGTAATTGTTGGTGCCTGAGGAGCTGAAGACTAGGGGTGGGGTTGGAATAGAAAAGGGGCCCAGGTTATGTATTGGTGGGTGAGATAAAGCCTGTAACGTGGAGGAAGAAATTCAGAAGGGAGGTGGAGATAGTGTAGATAAACATGCAGAGATGTCCATTTATTCAGTAAACATTTAATAAATATTGAGCGCCTGACAGGTGCTAGGCACTGGGTTACCACAAACAGGCTAAGCTTATGCTCTCAACAAACTTAGTGTCAGGTGGCTTTCTGGGCAGAAATGGGGAAGGCACTGGAGTCTGTGCCCCTGGGGCTGAGCAAGTGAATCCTCTTCCTCGCCCTTTCACCCTGGATGCCTGTCCTGCAGCCCATGGAAAGGTAAACCCTCCTTTGCCTCCTGTGAGGAATGCAGGATTGGGCAATCCCTTGGCAGTGGGCAGGTCTTGCCTCAGCTGATGCAACTGTGGTCTTGCGTGTACACAGATGACCTGCCTGGCAGGCCTTCCTGCAGGAGGAGGAGTCGGGCCACAGCTTCAGGAAGTAGAAGTGTCGTCATAAGCAGCTTCCCCAGCTATAGATGCCAGGGGAAGTCTGGCTGAGCAGCTGAACTTGAGCAGGGAACCCCCAGCCTCTCTAGCTGGGGGCTTATGGCCTCAGGTAAAATCTAGCTCAGTGGTCAGCTTATCCATTTGGAAGCCAAATATAAAAATAATGAAATCTAAGACAGGACACCATAAAACTCCTTGAAGAGAACATAGGCAAAACATTTTCTGACATAAGTTGTGGCAATATTTTCTTGGATCAGTCTCCCAAGGTGAAAGAAAGAAAAGCAAAAATAAACAAATAGGACCTAATCAAACTTAAAAGCTTTTGCACAGCAAAGGAACCCATCAACAAAACGAAAAGACAACCTGCTACGGAATGGGAGAAAATATTTGTAATGCAACCAACAAGGGCTTAATTTCCGAAAGATACAGACAGCTCATACAACTCAATATCAAAAAAAAAAAAAAAAATCAAAAAACGGTCAGAAGACCTAAATAGACATTTCTCCAAAGACATACAGATGGCCAACAGGCACATCCAAAGATGCTCAACATTGCTAATTATTAGAGAAATGTAAATCATAACCACAATGAGGGGACTTCCCTTGCCCCTCACAATTCCAAGCAATGAGGTCGCTCAGTGGTTAAGAACCCACCTGCCAATGCAGGGGACACGGGTTCGATCCCTGGTCCGGGAAGATCCCACATGCCGCGGAGTGACTAAGCCCGTGCGCCACAACTACTGAGCCTGCGCTCTAGAGCCTGCGAGCCACAACTGCTGATCAGCCCACAGGCCTAGAGCCCATGCTGCACAACAAGAGAAGCCACTGCAATGAGAAGCCCGTGCACCACAATGAAGAGTAGCCCCCGCTTGCCGCAACTAGAGAAAGCCTGCGTGCAGCAACGAAGACCCAACGCAGCCAAAAATAAATAAAAAAAAAAAAACCACAATGAGGTATCACCTCACACTGGTCAGAATGGCTATCATCTAAAAGTCTACAAATAATAAATGCTGGAGAGGGCGTAGAGAAAAGGTAACCTTCCTGCACTGTTGGTGGGAATGTAAATTGGTGCAGCCACTATGGAAAACTGTGGAGGTTCCTCAGAAAACTAAAAATAGAGCTACCATGTGATCCAGCAATCCCACTCCTAAGCATATATCCAGAAATGATAAAAATTCTAATTTGAGAAGATACATGCAGTGTTCTTTAGCAGCACTAGTGTGCTCTTCTTTAACATCCCAGTTTTCATAGCAGCACTCCACAATAGCCAAGACATGGAAACAACCCAAATGCCTATCAACAGACGATTCGTTTAAGAAGATGTGGTACACACACACACACAATATGGAATGTTAACCGGCCATAATAACAAAATATTGCCTTTGCTGGATGGACCTAGGGAATATCATACTAAGTGAAGTAAGTCAGAAAAAGTAAATATTATGTGATATCACTTATATATGGAGATATCACTTATATATGGAACCTAAAAAAAATAATACAAATGAATCTATATACAAAACATAAATAGATCCACAAACGTAGAAAACAAAGTTCTGGTTACCAAAGGGGAAAGGGGGGGTGATAAATTAGGGGTACGGGATTTACAGATACTATATAAAATAGATAAGCAACAAGGATTTACTGTATAACAGAGGGAACGATATTCCCAACAATATTATAATCACCTATAATGGAAAATTTTCCCAACAATATTGTAATCACCTATAATGGAAAATAATCTGAAAAAAAATATATAAAACTAAATCACTTTGTCGTTCATCTGAAACTAACCCAATATTGTAAATCAACTCTACTTCAATTTAAAAAAATCAACAACAGAATTTGTTAACCAGGCTTGTCTCTTTCAGTAACCTTGGGGGCAATATCATCAATGAGGTAGTCCTGAACCTGCTTAAGGCTGGGTGGTCCCGGGAAGAAATTGGGATGGAGCACTTGGAGCCCCAACTCCAGGCTGGGATTGTGGAAGCCACAGGTAAGTGACTCCCAGCCTTGCAGAAAATAAGCCTCTGTTGAGAGGGGAGGAGGAGGGTGATGTGTATGTACTAGAAGGTGTACTCATGAGATAGGGTATTCAGGATCACAGAGGATGCGCCATATAATCATCTCGTTGTCAACTTCAGATAGGCACTAGAAAAGTGCCAAGAAAGCTGAAGTCCTTTTCTGAAAGTCCTTTGTAAGGGAGTAAGCTGGCCGTGGCCATACAGGCAGTGGTCTATGGAGCATGCAGACCCTGAGGAAGAAAGTCTCACTGTGAGAGCCTCAGTGGCTCAGCCTCCAGTTGGATAGGTAGGGTCACTCCACCTTCTGCTTTCTGCCATCCAATGAAACCATAACCTGGCAGGCATAGCCCCTCTCCCTCTCTCACACATCCAGTTAATCATGGCCCTGTTTCCCTAAAGGAAGACACAGGTGCATAGTTCTTGACATAAAGTTCAGACAGCCCTCCTGGAGTTGGCATATAAGAACAAACCTTGCCCAGGCCTAAGGGTGGGGGACACCTCATAATTCCAGTTGGGTTCAGCCCCGGGTCAGACTCCATGTAACTTTGCTCTTGATTTTAGACAGTGGCTTTGGACACAGCTGTCTTGTGAAGGAAAACCTGATTGACTTCTTCATCCCCTTCCTGCCACTGGAGTATCGTCACGTGAGGCTGTGTGCACGTGATGCTTTCCTGAGCCAAGAGCTCCTGTATACGGAAGAGGCACTAGATGAAATCGCCAAGATGATGGTGTACGTCCCCAAGGAGGAACAACTCTTCTCTTCTCAGGGATGCAAATCTGTTTCCCAGAGAATTAACTATTTCATGCCTTGAGAGCTAGATGAAAACTTCCCAAAGCTGCCTTCCTTCCACTAATAGGATCCAGGGGCCTGTCAGCACACTGTCCAGAACGTTAACGGGTTGGAGGGGCAGGCTAGCATCCAGCAGCCACAAGCACTAAAAGGGAGGCCTTACATCAGAGACAGAGCCAATTCTTAAAATCACTTGGTGCCTTACAGAGCCACATTCCAAAATGGTCGGCCAGCTGGTTGGAGAAAGTCATGTGGGAGATAAATCCCAAGGATTTATTAGCATATCAGCTCCTGCCTGATGCCTGGGCTTGGGGGTTGGGCCTGAGGCTGCAGTATTCTCAGTGACAGAGAAGGGAAAAATGAACTTCTGCTTACCAGTGGCAGGAACTGGGTGGGTTAGCTTTCAAGTTGTTATTCCCAGAGGGAAGCTGATCAGCTTCTATCTGTGAGATCAGGAAAGAGCCTCAGGCTGAAGGAAAAAGTGCACAGAGGAAGATTTTTTTTTTTTTAAATCAGGTCAGTGTAGGCTAAGCCTTGTTCTGCTCTGCAGATTTAAATCAATTAAAATTATTTTTTTAAGTTAGGGACCTTGACATGATTTTATCGTATGTAAAGATTAATAAAATTTTGTATTTTTCTAAAACCCTCGGCTTACTTACCTTCTTACTGAGCCCTAGTAATCGTGCTCACTCAGCAAAATTCCACATGCCAGGTAACACTGGTGGGGACTGGTGGAGACGGGGGACATATACTGGCACTCACAGAGCTGACAGGGTGACTGCCTCGTCTGCCAGTTTACTTCAGTTTGCTTTGGAACCACATCAGCTGAGCCAGGCTATTTCAACCTCTTACTGAAGAAGCATCCACAGCATACTGCCCTTATATTTATGAAAACAGCACTCCTGTGCTCCCAGCTTTAAAAAGAAAAACAGTCATCGTTGAGGATTGAATGACCATGTGTAAATGTGTACTTTGTGCCTCTATACACAGGAGGTGCTCATTATGTGTTTTCCCCTTCCCTTGATTCTTCCCTTCTACCACACTTATGGAATTACACACGGCTCTTTCATATGTGTCATCACCTCACGTGGCCCTCTTATTTACAGTCCTCCCAACCCTCTCACCTTTAGCCCTGGTAAAATGGAACACTTCTGCTTCTCTCCTGTTTAACACTTTATTACATTCATTCATTTACTTGAATTCATTTACCTCTAGGTTAGGCAGTACCCGGCCTGAGCAACATTAGATACCCAATCAATACTCACATGAATTAAAGGAACTTAGTTTTACACCACCCATGGGACAGACGTAAACCTGGCCTAACTGCACAATAAAATAGGGGCCGGTTTTAGGTGCTGGCTCCTTGTCTCACTCTAGAGCATTTCAGGAACAGCATGCAGCCACCCAATCCTGTAACATAACAAACTCTGTAAATACACACTTTAAAAGGTATGTTCTATAGCTTTAGGTCTCAGAGCCACAGAGCAGCTGACATGCTTTTAGCACTGGCCAGCCATGTTTGATGTCATAAACATTGGGTCTGAATCTCATACCTCGGGAACCAAAACAAGCAGCAGGCTGCAGTGGTTCCGAACACTCCTCTGGAGCCAGACTCCTCTGCTCAGCGGCTCCGCCACTTGCTGTTGAGACCACGGGGAAAGCTACTGGCTTCAGTTTAACTTTGGTTTCCACTTCTGTAAAAGTGAACATAACTGTACCCACCTCACAGGGCTGTGAGAATTAAATGAATTAATATTAAGTACTCAGCACACAGAACTTTAGGTGTTTTAAGAATAATAAAACCTAGTAAAACTGCTGTCAGTTTTGGCACCATACTCAAAGCCCAGGCTGGGCCTTTCCCTCCATTCTAATTCTTGGAACCCTGCAAGTTTTGTTTTAGGTAACTAACATTTGCAAACATACCATGTGTCATACTACGTGCTAAGCGCTCTATAGCCTAGTCAATACCTCATGTAATACTTAACACTTAGGGACCAATTTAATCACCATTTAATGACTGAGAAAATTGGGGCTCTGAGAGGTTAAATAACTTGGGTTAAGTCACAGAGCTAGTCAATGAGGGAGTGGGATTCAACCCTGGCAGTCCAACTCTAATTCCTATGCATTAATGACAATGTTTCTAAAATGATTTTCTTGGCAAATGCTATAGCCTCGGGTGTGGAAAGTGTGTGGAACAATGGGAGGTTGGAAAGTGGGTGGAAACAATGGGAGGTTCTCCTTGAATGACTCTGAAACAAGCCTTCCTAAACTAAACCAGAAATGCATGGGAGAAAAGGACTGAAAGTGGCATGTTAAGGAGGTGTATAAACTGATGCTTACAGGGTCAGGGAGGACAATTTTTCCTTTTCCCCTTCTAGCATCTTTGGCTGGCCTAATAATTAAATTGACATAAGATTAACAGGAGAAAAACAAAAGTTTAGTAAAATGTACACATGAGAGAGACCTAGGAAAACTAACTCCAAAATGGCAGAAACTATCACCTTAACTACTATTTTCAGCTGAAGACAAAAGCAGATATTGGGGCTGGGAGGTCAGTTACGGTTACCAGGAAAAGCACAGTAAACAATTGTGAGGTTGTTATTTAAATTTACATCCTCACCTTCTCCACTGATAAGTTTCTAGTTTCATCCTCTTCTTGGTAGAGCAAGGGAGACACCCTTACAAATGGAGATTTCCCTCAACTGTAAATCTCTCTTACAAAAGGGTAACTTAGTTACTCAGGTTTCACCTGTGTCTGCAGTTCCTTAAAGATAACCAGCTTAAAATAACCCTTATGCCAAAGAGGCATATTTTGGGGTGGCAAATTCTGCTCCCCTACAACAGCCATTCTGATTAGACCGTATGTGTGCATCGCTTGAGTATATCCTACTCATCCTGAATTAAAATGTTACTTCTAAAAGCAATGAGTCATTCATTTTTTTTTAAATTGAAGACCAAGTCAAACAAGACTAGAATGTTCCCTGTGAGGTTCTACACTTACTCCATTAATGCTGCTTTGGCTCAAAACATTTTTACAACTTATTTGAAACTGTCCTCAGAATGAACTTTGAGAGAATTAAGCCTCATTTTACAGTCACCTCATGTTGGATGGACAGACCCACACACACATCACCCACCTTATGTATCAGCTGGGCTCCAGATGATGCCTTTGGCCATTTCCAAAACTGTAATCCATCAAAGGGTGAGTAGCCACCCCCATAGAGGACCATTCTAAAGAATATGCCAGAGGGATGCTTGCTAAAATCAGCTTCTTTACCTTACAGATATCTATTTTATGTAGAGAGAGAAAGAAATTATGCTTAGATTACCCATCAGTTAAAATTATAGGAGAAACACTCCAATCACAAGCCCACGTTGCCAATAAAATATTGCAACCTTTATTTAAAATAAAACACAAGTTGGCAAGCCTTGTGAGACAACAGGCAGACAGCATTCCCCTTTCAAGGGCCTCATTATTTACATCAAGTTTAACACTGTTAGCAGTTCACAGTCAGACAACAGGGTGAAAGTATTAAATTAGAAAAACAAAACACCTGAAAATATATTACAATAACAATTAAGAACAAATACCTGACAACACTGGTAGTGTGACCCATGATTGATGTGTTTTCAATTAAATCCCATATTGTCTCACTGTGTCCCCTTAGCAATGCACACAGGGGTAGGCCCTCCAGACTTCCCCCTCTGTGCACCCACCACACATACACCTGCAGAGCGTGACCTTTGGTATAAATATTAAACAAGTTTTAAAGAATCTGAATCATACGTTTTAAGGACAAACTTCCATCAACCACCTTGAAATGTTCAAACTTATTTTTGCCAAGCAAGCACAAAACTGGGGTTTCTCCACTGATAGTCATGACAGAATCAGACTGCAAAGAAGGAAAAGCGTGGGGTCTACCCAGGAGACAGGGGGTTCTGAGCATGCATTAACAGCTCAGTCGGCCTGTTCACGGCAAACACACTAACCAGGGCACAGCTTTCATTCACCACAGGGAAAGATCTGATTAACTCCTCTCTCCCCTCCTTTCTTAGTGAGCACAACAACAGTGTATGTACGTAATGTGGACTCAATCGCATGTACCCTCTACACAGATCTGAGATATGAGGGTTTTCAAACATACGCCCTAAAGAACTGTTAAGATGAGTACCTCATTGTTCCTTCTAGCTGCTGAATACTCATTTCTCTGAAGGACAATCAGCCTAGTCAGGGTGATTTCTCAAGACCTCAGCAAATTTCCCTCATGAGGAAGTCCCAAGAAGAGTGGCCACAGTGAAAACTGGTTTGTCAAAATGGAGGAAGGCTGGTTATCTGGCCCTCATCTACCGGAAACATCTGCCTCTTGGCATCCTTGCCACTTACAACATATGGTACGGTACTTCAGAATTGTACAGAATTTGGATTCTCCACCAATGACCCTAAAGCACTGCAGGATCCTGCAGTACCTTCCGAATCAAGAATAAATTTATGTGGCATATCTGTGTTATTGTTGTTAGAACTGCTGAAGACTAATTGCATTTATATGTGAAAATTTTACTAACCAAAAGTCCCATTCTGTAACTAAAGTTCATTACATGATTTAAAACTCCTGAGGCTCAGAAGCAAATCTAAGCAAGCTCCAACCATACAAACCCTTGGTATTTCCTTTCTTAAAGCCTGCTGGCATTTGACAGTCCACCTCCACCGTGTTTTAAAGAGTTAAGTAGAATGATCCAAGACCTCAAGCCCTGTGCGTATAGCTCAGCAGCTTGGAATGACATGCAGGATCCGGAAACTTGCTGCTTCGAGTACAATGATGAACGAAGAATCTCAAAGAACGGATATAGTCGGTGTGCACGTGTGTGGGGCCCGGCCTTTCAACGTACAAGGAGACGTCCCTTCCCTTAGATGGTCTGCAGGTTTGAAGATCTGCTCACACGCCATCTGTGACCTCAGGCTGAGGTAACAGGGCCTTGCTACTGTGTTCAGGTCACAGAGCAATGGAGAGGGTAAAGGATATAATTTTTCTAGGAGAGGTAAACAATTTCAAACTCATAATTGTACATAGTGCACTTGGAGGGTGGGAAGGGTCCAGTTAGAGCGTCCTCCCCCCAGCTCACCAAGGGGAAGGAGAGAAGTGCAGCAATTTACCAAATCAGCACCCCATGTGGAGAGAACATCTCACTGACGGGGGCTTTGAGCCACTGCTACCAAAAAGTTCACTTCCACCAGTTTTAGTCTGATATCTGTGCAACATCAACCTAGCTGACAATCTTTTCTTCTGCAAAACACATGAAACCCATCTTTGAAGGCACAATCCTCTAGGAATGATCTCTACCACTCCAAGTCAGCCCAGAATCAAGATGACCTGCCCAGGCCTTCTCACCCGGAGAGAAACATTGGATCTTCTTACCCTGATTATCACAGGGTGGAATCTTCCCTAATTTCCTGTCCTTTGGATCTAGGATATTGAGTCAGAAGTGAAGGAAATATCATCTTGCACACTTGTTATCTCAAGATACAATAGAACATATACACCTCAGGTGGGTGGCATGAAAACCAGCAGCCCCAGAGCAGGAACTCATCTTTCGGGACATTGCAGTAAACTTCACAAAAGACAGGCTGGAGCTAAGACAGTCACTTGGGTAGATGCTCTGGAGCAGGGTGCAGCTCATTCCGCAGCCCTGAAATCTACCCCCCACCCCCGCCAAGTCATACAGGAGGGCGGAGGATGGCAGTTGAAGTTCTGGCTGTAACAGAGCTGCAACAAAGCAGGTAACAGTAATTGTTACTCCAGGCACTGTTAGCTTGCCAAAAAAAGCTAGCCTTGTATTATATTTTTAAAAGTCTGATAGCTGGAAAACTGGAACTCTATCCTGACTGTTAAGAGTGGGACAAGTTTCAGAACCAGCCCAAGGCCTCTCCTCTCTGACCAGTGAGGCCTACAGCAATTTCCCTGTGTTGTCACGTGGAAGGTACAGGCAACCTTAGGGCTGCCTTTCCCTATTTCTCCCCTGCTCCCACATATCCCAGACTGAAGCAGGAATTTACAAAAGAACTGAGCTACTGGCTTGACAGAAGCTAAGACAGAGATATAGATAGCTGAAGTCCATCAATACATACGAAGAAACTCATATCCAGAGAAACTTACCTAAAGATGACTGGTCATAACAGATGCTTGGAGCACAGAGATGGCCCCCAAATCCAGGTAGAACAAGTTAATGTAAGCAAGATGAAACCCCAAAATCATCAAGAATAAAAATGTAGACAACCCTGTCAGCTCAACATGGACTCCTGTGGGAGCATAGCTTGATAGTAACGATGACATTGGTAGCAAAAATGGAAGGGAGTGGGAGAGGTCAGAATGCAGTAGAGCTACAAACTCAGATGTGGCCACCGAAGCAATTTACTCTTTTTTTAAATAATTTAATAGGTGAGTTATGTTCAGCTACTCCTCTTAGGGGGAAAAAAAAAAAAACTAAACAGGGATGATGAATATCAAGCTCATCTACATCTGGTAGGAAATCCCAGAAAAGTAATTCCCAAAGTGCACTGGTTCTACAGCCATCCCATCTCTGCCCCCACCCCACCCCCCAAAAAAACAACAAAACTATGCAGGACATAGGTTAAAAAAGACACTGTCAACATGAACAGGTAACGAGTCTGCTCCCACATTTAGGGTACTAAATGGCTGAGCATGTGCTGGACAAACGTTCAAGGATGAGAGGGCCACACTCTTCTTGAATCAAGGTCCCTAGAAGAGCTTCTTTGTTCTGGAGTGAGTACATGTTACTATTTTTTAAAGATTAAACCAGAAAGTTGGTCCCTAGTTTTCTGAAGTTATTCAGCACTGAGCTACAATTTTAACAAGACACTTACTAAACCTGCACATATTCATTTAGCAGTTTCATATTTATAAATGTGATAAATTACAGAGCTGATTGTTCATATATCTGCATTTTCAGGTCCCCCACAGGCAAAAGCTTGTAAGTCAATCAACATCTAATTAACTGTTTTAACTTCTCAATAGACATTAATAATACAACTTTATAGTTATATTACACTTGATACTTTTCTCAAAGTGCTTTCATATACATTACCTCATAGTTATCAAAATGATATGGAACAATAAAGTTTGCTATTTTTTTAAGAAAAAGGAATGTAGGACTAGGTTTTTTAAAACTTAAGTTGTTATTTCTTTATTACAAAGTGCAGATTGCTGTGTCGCTGAGGTCTGTCCAAAAGAATGACCCCATATAATTTTTTAAATTACCGAGTTCTACTGAATGCCTGCTTTGCTAGTGTTGCCGTTACTCAACATTCAAGTCCCTTAAGGTCAGGGAATGCCAGGAACGTGTGCTTTAGAAAGTGTGCAGCACTGTGCAGACTGATTGTCTGAGCCTTTTTTTTTTTTTTTGCAGTGTCTCACAAGGCAACAGGAATGGTGGAAAGACCCCACAATGAGAAAGTGAATAAGACCCAACTCTAGCCTTGGCTCTGCCACTAATTAACTGCTCTGAGAATATGGGCAAGTAACTTAACCATCCTCTCTTCCAATTTCTTAAGCTGTAAAAAAAACAAAAGAGTTGGGGTATTGCTAGTGTTCACACAGTGCTGGGTGTCTGAAACACCTGGAGAGATTCTTGGAAAACACACTGGCTGAGACCCAACCCCACGGGGAATTCTTGATCTGGGGTAAGGCCGACGCATCAGGTTTTTTGTTGTTTTTCTTTTTTTAAACCCCAGGAAATTTTGTTGCACATCCTTGGCTAAGACTCACTGGAATAAGCGTTAATAATAATAGTAGTAGTAGTTAACATTTATGGAGTACTCATTACATGCCAGGCACTCAAGCTAACTATCCTACACACATTATCTCATTTAATCCTTACAACAACCCTGAGGTAGTTACTATTATTATCCCTGTTTTCCAATGAGGAAACTAAGGCCCAGGAAGGTTAAGTGACTTGCCTTCTAGACTAGCTTTAGAGTCTAAACTCTTAACCACTATCTAAACTGTATCCTTGAAGCTCAAAATCTCCATGATTTTGTTAAATAAATATGGGTGGTGCCTTAGGAAAGTCAGCATTTTATTAACTGGGCACTATTTTACTAGCTAACTTGCAACTGAATTGTAAGAAAATTCTAACTTAAACCCCATAATTCAGCTGAGAAAGGGTCTCCACTATAAGAACCTCAATGTCATCTGGAGAAACACTGAATAAATTTCTCAGGGCCAATTTTTTTTAAGGCTATATCTCTGAAAATCATGATGGAGATCTGTAGGAAAATATACACATTTTTACACAAAGCCTTTTAAGAAAATACTTCACGTAAAGCACAATCAAGATGTATTCTAAACACTGCATTTTAAGGTAGTAAATCTAAACTGAAATCATATTATCTGTGCATGAAAAGACTGAAGGTGTGGTAACCCGAAAGGTATACAATACGTATAAGCACTTTAGAAAGTTTTCAACACCTTGTAGAAGGGCTTTTGCTATCTGCTTTGTTTTCAAACTAGATAGAATTAAACTACATTTTTAGTTTCTAAAAGCAGTTTTCTCTGCTTTGAATTCAAACTTTTAAATTTACCTATGGTTATTTAAAAAATCTGGTCCTTTTCAAGTAGATAATGGAAAAAACCTAAGTTACACTTTTATAGTAAGTTGACAGTGCCTCTTTAACCTGAACCCTGAGCCCTCAACTCCTGAAGTTACACAGTTAAAGCATCACGTGGCTGGGTGTGCTACAACAGTCAATGCTACTCTTGACAGTGATGAGAAAAAGATCCATTCTATTCATGAACTTACTGAGCACCTACTGCGGACGAGGCAGAGCCAGGTGCGGCACCTGAGAAAGACCCAGCCCCCACCCTCAAAGACTGTTCTTCGATGAGAAAACCAGGGAGCTTAAATACACTCAGTAGTGTTCCTCCAAGGCTTATTTTCAGAGCACTCAAGGAAAGATCCCTTGCTTTAAAAAAAAAAAAAAAAAAAATCCCCTGAAAAACAATTAGAATCCCTCAAGTTGCATCCACAATGACAGGGATAAACTTAAAAAGCAGCATAACAATATTCCAAAGTTTTAGCTTTCCCTGCCCCACCCTTAAAAGGCTAATTGCTAAAACGATTTCAAGTTTATGGAAATATATGATGAAGGAGAGTGGCAAAGAAGAAGGTAGTAGGACTGCTGGTTTTTAAATCCAAGTTAAAGGGAACTCTTCCAACCATTACAAGGAGATTAGCCAGATCACTAGTTGCCTGTGCTCCACCTGTAGGTAACAGACAGACAGGGATCACCCAACTCCTGAAAGGAATGCCCGGTATTGTCTCCTCCCTTCTTATCCTTCTCTTGGCCTGGGACTCCTCTGGAACACCCGCGGTAAGAATCAGTTCCTTTCTTTCTAATGAAAACTAAATTTCCTCCTTGGTCAAAGATGCCAAACTCTATCCAAAATGTTTTTCCCCCCTTAGTATTCTAGCCCAATTAGTATAATCTCAGCAGTTTTAAATTTCATTATCTGCTGCTGAGCAAAGAAGAGAATGAAAAAGTTGTATTCATATATAACAATACTGCACTGAAGAGCTTTCCAGAGAGGCTCTCAAAGGGATAACTATACACTTATTTGCAAAACACCCTTGATAACATGTATCATTACCTCCATTTAATAGATTAAGAGACGGGGCTATGGCCTGACAGTGGATCGATGACAGAGCCAGGAAGAAAACTCACTGTTCATCAATGTTGATTTAATAGATTAAGAGACGGGGCTATGGCCTGACAGTGGATCGATGACAGAGCCAGGAAGAAAACTCACTGTTCATCAATGTTGATTTAATAGATTAAGAGACGGGGCTATGGCCTGACAGTGGATCGATGACAGAGCCAGGAAGAAAACTCACTGTTCATCAATGTTGAATTCCTATCTTCCTAAGTTAATATTCCTTTGGGAGGAAAAAATAATGTATTTTTTTTATATTGCGTTCTCCTTGGAGGCAGGAATGGAGAGGGCATAAAGTTTTAAGAAGAGAATGAAGTGGTCACTGGAATTAGACCTGATGTCGAAAGTATTAATAATATCTAACCAATTAGACTTGGTTCTAAATTAAGAAGCGATCCTAATTAACTTCCATAACAATAACTGAATAGGGAAGGAAAAGGAATCATTAGGTTTCTGGGATCTAATTGGTGTCCCCCGAAAATAACTTGCTCCTTCAACTATGCATTCTTAAAATAGAGGTGAAATGATAAAATAAATATCAAAGAATATTCCCAATATGATCTTCACAAACAAGCACAACAATTGGCAGGGGGAGTATGTGAGAGGAGAAAAACATGTGAGAATAATTTAGGGTGATTCATTTGAAACTGTAGAGTGAGAGAATGCTTCTCCCTATTCTCCACCTAGATTGGGTCTAAGGTGATAAGGGAGGGAGGGGAAACAGCCATTAGGACCAAGCCAGCTTCTCCACTCAGTCACAGACCTCTAGGCTGACCACCGGATTTCAAGAAGACACCCTTTCCCTGGCATTTTAGTTGATAAAGAAACATACAGCTGCTCAAGTCCTTTGCCGGTATGTCAGTATGCAGGGGCACTGTAACAGAAAAGGATTCCCCTGTGAGACCTGTACATGACCATTGTTTTCAATAATGTTCAGTGGTGGTTAATGCCCTGAATGCTGCCAGGAATAAAGGAAGACAGCCTGCCCAGCAAGGGGGAGAAGAAAATTACCAAAGAGACTCCTATGCCTATGGTTCACAAGATAGGCACCAACAAGCAGAAAGCCAATCCTGATCCATCTGGAAACAATATATTAGCCTGGGAGAAGTGGCTTCTGCTAAGTAATGTAAGAGGTTTCAATCTCCCTAAATATACTTCCTAGCATTCTTTACCTCCTGTACCAATTAATACACCAATGGAAAACAGGACAGAAGCATACTGACAGAACCACATTTCCCAGTGTTGCATCTAGCCATCTGATCTGCAGTTCTTACTGCAGCAGTGACCTGTGGAAGCGAGGCTAACAGTAGCTTCCAACAGCCTTGAACAAAACTTCTCTTGGCACATTCCCAGCTTTCTTCTGTCCCACCCAATAAGTTAGATGAGTTGGAGCATAATCACCATTAGTACCTACTGGGGCCCCAAGTCAATTCCCTTCTGTGTGGTGCAGAATGAGTGCCACAGCCAACGCACTGTCTGGGCACAGTCCCTGCGGCCCTGCTGGAGCAGCCCTAACCAGCTCACATCACTCCAGGTAAGAACGGGCTGGATTTGGTTCTTCACGGCACGACATATGCATGTTCCCTGATGTCCCAGTGCAGCTTCCAATCCGGTCCACAACTGCCCTGCCCCCATCTATTTTCCCTCTCCTATGGTTTTTGCTTTTTGTTATTTTTGAGATGAACCTGTAAACGTGAGAACTCAGAGATCTGAGGTACTTCACAGAAACACACTCAAGTATCAGTCTTCCACTTTTTGAAACGAGAACACAGGAAAACAAGTCCCTTTTCCTCTCCCCTCAGAAATGTGTGCATCTTCCCACCCGGCTAACGGTGGCTACCTCTGCACCACATCACTGATTTCCTGTACACATGACAGTAAGTTGTTAAGGACAGGGTTTGCCCCGGGCACACCAGCAGCTGCAGAAGACACCTGCAGCTCCTGCAGGCTGAGTTCCAGTTTGCTCACAGCCTCGCGGAAGGCAAATTTGTTGCGAGTTTGGGGGATGCAGTCCACATAGCCTGAGCAGTAGTCGAGCAGCTGGTGTCCAGTGTCCACCAGCTGGCTGTTGGGCACAGGTTCCGTGATTGCACTGGACAGTAGGTCAGCACATTCCAGCAGGGCCTCCTTACTGATTTTGTCAGCTGAGATTTTCTCAGCCACCTGTCTGGTTTTTCTCAGAGCCACTTTAGTACCTGCTGTGCCATTGGCCATTTTCGCTGGCGAGATGGAAGATGTGGGCAGAGGCACTTGAGGTGGAGGCATTACAGGCCTCCCAGCTTTCCCACTGATGGGCACTGCCCCTGGAGCCGCCTTCTTCCCTCCCTCCTGTGTTTCTGACATGGGCTCTTCCGTGGAGTCTGAGCACACGGCCGGATGCTGCAGTAGTCTCACCCCTGGCGGCGGGGGTGGGGCACACTTTGGTTTTACCCGGCGGGGTCGGTCCTTGTCTCCAGAGGAAGTGACCTGATGCTCAGACAAGAGCTTGAACTTATTCCCCTGAGAGTCTGTGCCAATAAGCTGCACGTCAGCTGGAGTGTGCTTCAGAGTGGGTGAGATAAGGACTGGCACTTTGTGGTTGTGAGTGGTCGGGAGGACTGCCGCAGCCTTGGCTGGGGCAGCCCAGCCTGTCTGCTCGCCATCCTCTGGGACTCCAGCCATGCCAAGTCGTGCCCCACCATTCCTCTCTCTGCTCTTGGGGGCAGCTGCCACTCCAGCCACTCCCAGCCCTGGAGAGTCCTTCTCTGTAATGGCTGGATCCCCAGAGGGGGTTCTGAGAGGAAGAGCGGTGGCTCCTCTGGGCAAAAGTTTGGCTTTTGGTCTCTCCCTGGTCGGAGCGGCACCTTCCTCTGATTTTTTGGGAAGCATGTCATTGGCCCTATCCACATTCTCTTCTGGCTGAGAAGAGGTGGACACTGTCCTTTCCAGCTGGAGTTTGGACCTCTGGCAGTTCCTGGGAAGGGTCATTGCCATCCTATCCTGCTCTGGAAGCCCTGAGGACATGGAAGATGTAGAGTTTGACCTTGGAAAAGGCTTGGAAGTGTCATCACTGGCTGTGGGTTTACCTGCTCGTAAGCCCAGTGTCTTTTTGATTAAGCGTGGTGTGAAGAAGCCTGTGATGCCAGACCACCCACCCCCAGCAGCTCACTGTCGTCATTACAGAGGTTCCTCTGTGCAAAGCTACCCCCATAGCACTTGGGTGGCACCAGATTCGCCTCTTGCTGGGCAGCAGTAAAAGAGAACCCATCAGCATGCTGTAGAGAAGCAACAGATGAGAAGTTACCCGTGAGTTCATATTTCTTGTGGGGCTGATTCTCCATTTCTCGGAAGGAGCTGCTGCGTTTGGGGGGTGTGGGAGCATTTCTCTTTTTCATGAAGGAACTGAAGAAGCCTCCCTTCCTATCTCTGGTGAAGCATGTCTCTTTGGCATCTTCCAAGAGGCTGCTGGGGGACTTGTCTCTTTGCTTTCGAGGCAGTGCTGGGGACCCACTGGGGGCCTGTGCACTTCTAATGAAGCCTGATAAAAAACGGCCAATCAGTAATGTGAAAAATAAGAAGTGACTCATTTGAGTTACTAAGGCTGAACTGTAAGAGTGCTGTTGGCATCTATTAAATGTCAAGTGTTAGCAGGACTCAGAGGAAACTAATAAATACATTATCATTTCACGCTATTGTTCCAAATGCAATATGGGATATAAACGGAAAGAAATAATCCGCTGGTTTTTACCTCGGCATTCAACTTTTCTCTAGAAACTACAGCACAACCTGGCTTCATCTATCAGACTCAATGAAGAAATTTTTGCCGGAACTGTAAAGACAGTAACTATTTGGGAATCAGGAGTTTAGGAAATGGAGTGGGAGGCAGAGTTGTATGCTGGACGGACAGATCAGGACTACTAACACTGGCAATGCAGAGCCGAGGACTAGAGTGGTAAATAAAACAGAAGCCAGCCACACTTCCCTCAGGGAAGATGGGCAGGAAAGTGGAAATAAAAGCATCATACCCCAAGGCTCTTTAAAAAAGGCAGTTTTGGGCTTCCCTGGTGGCGCAGTGGTTGAGAGTCTTCCGCCTGCTGATGCAGGGGACACGGGTTCGTGCCCCGGTCCGGGAAGATCCCACATGCCGCAGAGCGGCTGGGCCTGTGAGCCATGGCCACTGAGCCTGCGCGTCCAGAGCCTGTGCTCCGCAACGGGAAAGGCCACAGCAGGGAGAGGCCCGCGTACTGCAAACAAAACAAAACAAAACAAAACAAAACAAAACAAAACAAAACAAAACAAAACAAAAAAAAAGGCAGTTTGACTCTACCTGCCTAGGGACTCATTCATACCTGGTGCTGAACTGGAAGCAGAATTTTCTGTGGCATCTTGTGGCCCTTCAATATTCTCCTTGTTCTCCCCCTGTTTCTTCAGCGTCCGGGTCTTAGAAGGAAGTATAGGTAATCGGGGCAGATATGGAACAACAGATGAGGAGGAGGCAGCTCTCCCAAGCTCCTCGGCTACCTCTGTGAGGAAGGCAAGGGGAATGATAAAAAGAACAATTTCATGACCAAAAAATGGGAGTTTCTCTTTTCAGAAAGGCATACAACTGAGAAGAACTGAAGAATGGAGTATAAAATATGTAAGTGGAATCACACACTATGTACTTTTTGTGTCTGGCTTCTTTTGCTCGGCATTCTATCTGTAGATTCATCCCTGTAGATTCATCATTCATACTGCATGTGGCAGGGGTTTTTCTTGTTGCTGTGTAGTGTTCAAATGCATGAATACACCAAATTTCATCCATTCTCTTCTTCATGAATATTTGTTTCTAGTTTTTGGCTATTATGAATATAGTGCTAGGGACATCCTATTGTACTATGTGTCTTTGGCTTCAGTGTTATGCACGTCTGCTGGGTATAGGAGCAGGTAGGTCACAGGGAGCACACAAATTCAGCTTTGCTGGGTCTTGCCAAACCTCCCCAAACTGGCTGGACCAATCTACATCCCCACTAACTTGTATGAAGGTTCTGGTTACCATGCATGCTTACCAAAGTTTGATGTTAGTTTTTTTTGTTTGATTTTAATTTTAGCCATTCTGGGATAGATGTGTAGTGGCCATCTCACTGTTTTATTTTGTACTTCTCTGATGATGGGTGATTTTGTGTGCTCATTGGTCATCTGGATATCCTTGTTTACTAAGCGCTTATTCAGAGGTTGAACAAAGCAAATGGATGTTTGCACATATTTTTATTTTCAGGTTGCGCCTTGCATAAAAAGGAAGGTAGATACAATCCATTCCATTTCATGCCAGTGAAGCAAATGAGGCTCCTGAAAATGTGTTCACCCCATTAGTAAGCCTCAGCTGATTAAAAGCAGTCATGGGTTTTGCAGCTTTTACTAATAAGGCAGACATACTTTGCTATTCATTCCTGAACAAAAATGAAGTATGGATCAATTAAATTGTGAATTTTTGTAATTAATTTACAACTTTTTTTGGTAATTATTTTTCAAAACTAACCCCCCACAAGCGTGGGTACATGGCACATAACCCAAGCCATGCCAATGAGATTCCTTTCTTACAGAGCAGCTGCGAGACAGACATGAGGATGCTGACAACTGTGTTCTATGCCACCTGGAGGATGAGATTAACGTAGAAACAAACGTAAAGAAATATTGGGTGGGTGAAGGTGTGGGAAGGAAAGAGAAGAGGGAAGGAGACCTGAAGCTATTTGAGTCCATAGCTTCAAGTGACCCTGAAGTTAGCGCCATCCCTGCTTTTCCATGGTTTGGTTATGAGGCAATAAATCCTCCTCTTGTTGCTTAAGAAAAGTTTGAGCTAAGTTTCTTTCACTTACAACTAATATACATCCTTTTAAGGTAAGAACTGTGTCTTATCTCTATGTCCTCAGACCTAGTATAGTGCTTACCACAGATTAAATACTTAATAAAATGTGGGTTAAATAATGTTAAATTTTTTGCTTAGCAATTTTTAATTGAAGTTAGCTTTGAAAATTGATACGGTTGCTTTTCTAAAAGAATATAACATTTTCAAGAGAAGCAGAAATATTTAGCTAAGGATTCAACAGAAGTTAAACGTTTACACAGAAGCACCCAATTCTATGACCAATATTTACGACTTCTACCACTTTGACTGCATAGGATATAAAGCAACAGAAGAAAGAAGACTGCTGTGATAGGCAGCTGCTCAATCTTGCCCAAAGGGCAAGCTGTGCCCTCCCCAAGCTGCGGAAGTTCCATACATTAAAGGACGAAGATGAAAATACTTTTCATTAAACTTTGGTGTTGTACTTCCTCCTTTCTTCTTACCTAGACATGATAAATCACTAAGGGAAGCAGACAAAATCAACTTAGCTGATTTCCTCTTCTAACATTTTTAACTTGAACTTAAACAGTAAGTTCTCTGTTCAATTATGAAGGAAAAGAAAAATTTGAAAAGTATGTATACAATTCTGGAACTACACCAAAATGTCTAACAGGCAAGTATAACTAAGAATTGTTTGTTTTTAGCTCTCTAGGAAGTCTCCCTCTCTTTATAACAAGTTATTGTTTCACTTTTGCAGATAATTTTAAAGAGACATTATACACAGAAGTAGAAAACTTCCTGTAAGTGTCCATATACTTGTTTGTTTTTTAGATAAGAAAAAGATTCTCACTATTCATAGCTTAACATTCTCATTCTAAACTTTCTGTGTCAATATATTTAAGAATATCATTTTAACTACTCAATTACATGGATATAATAATTGGCACACTAAATATTTAGATTGTTCTTAATTTTTCAGTATTATAAACTAGACTCTGATGTAACATCCTTACAGCTAAATCTTTGTTCATACTCTTAATTATTTCCTTAAGATCTATTTCCAGAAATGGAATTTCTGGATATTGCTTTTATGACTTGGTTCTGTCTTTATAGGTGTGGTTTAGAGAGTTGAAATATTTTTCATTCTCATTTTTTCCTCTTCTTTCCTGCATTGTGTTAATGCTTAACCACTGAACTTGAACTTATACTCTTCCTGAAAAGACTAAATTAATTTCTGATTAATATGAGCTAGAGACACAAATATACATCTTAAAATAGAAAAAAAAAGCAAAACAATAATAATAAAGGCCAAGAATTCAGTATCTTGAAATGGAGTCCCAAATTATAAGAATCTATGATTTTTGAAATGTTTTTATCATCCCCAGCACTCAGAACTAGCCACCACTGACAGTAAATCACCAGATTCTCACCTTCAGAAATGCTGGAGTCATGGAACATGGTTTCAAAAGCTTGATGTGTTTCAGCAAAAGAGGGCCTGTCGGCAGGGCTCCACTTCCAGCCTATGTAACAAAAGAAGAACAGTATTAAAAGCTTCTTGCAGGAATTAAATATTCAGGGGCACCCTGATGGTGAGTTCCATGCATTAGGACACATGCTTGTTAAAGCAGAGTTACAGCAAGTTCACAATGATAGTGAGGCAGCTGTTTCTTAGTTCCAGACTCAGAGGTGTGATGAACCCACTTCCTAGGGCCAATCCTTCTATGTAGCCTCAGCTCCTATTCCCTCTACTATAGGGATGCAGAAGGGTGGGGAGATGGTTTAGAAAATGACACGTTTTCTTCCACTGGAAAAATGAAAAGTAGTAAAACCTGTCTTTAAACTCACTCTTATAAATAATCAGTTGTACACATTCAGAAACATAACAGTATATCAAAGGCGGAGCTTGGAATTCACAGTTGACAACGACAGGGCAGTAGGCAACAACAATGCTCAATGGGAAAATAACAAGACATATTCATACACACTGCAGTTTAATTCACTACTCACCTTCCTACTTTCTCATCTTTAAGAAGTCAGATGCTTTTATTCATCACAGAAGTCAATTTCATGCATTCTCCATAGTCTTTAACAATCATTTTATGTAGCTGAAAGCAGCCCTCTCCTATCTAATCTCCAAACCCAATTTCTTATTATCCTATTATATATGCAAATGTTTGTGGAAAATTGGGTGAATATTTGGGCCACAGAGAATGACTCTTCGGATTCCAGTAAGACTCACTGGTAGAGCATACGATATCCCAACAGGCTGATCATTGACTAACTTTATGTCATGAGGCTGGACACAACCTTACAACACTGAGAGGAAAAATGTTTTGAATTTTGTTAATCATCCTGAATTGTTCACTTAAACCTTCAAAATTAAAATATGCAAAAATACTCACATGCTCTCATAAGTTCATACACCTTAGGGGGACATCCTTCAGGCTGTTCCATTCGATATCCTTTTTCCAGTAGATCATAGACCTGAGACAGGTCAATACCTGGATATGGTGACATTCCATATGTAGCAATTTCCCACAAGAGCACCCCAAAAGCTGCAAAAGGGATGAAAAAAAGAGCTTTATATTTCTTCTGATTTATTATTTGTTTTATACCATTAGGTAACTTCTCTTTCAAATTGTGGGTAACATTCACACTATTACAACATTAGTATACTCTTATAATTCTTACAACATGACTTGTTCTTCGAAGATATCTTCCACAGGAACACTTCACTGAAGGAACACTTCACTTTAAAGACAGTTTTCTTTAAATTTCCCAATTTTTATTTGGATTTCCTTTACTTCAATGAGGTAAAATAAACCATGACCATACAAGAAGTCTGGGGCATAAGCAAACTATTCTTAGAGCAATTTATGATCTATTTAATGAATTCACAATTTTTAAGTCAGCTAATACTAGAGGAATAATATAAAAATGGACTCATTTAAAATCAGATAAAATTCGCATGTGAAAAAAGAATTTGCTTGATTTTCTCACAGGTTATTCCTGAGTTTGAGATTTCTGGTAAAATATGACCTAGAATCCTCAACTATTTCTACTGGCCCACAATCGAAACTTCTAGACTTGTTCTTTCCCCCAAGTCTCTACTAAATCGTATTTCTTTTCAGGGCAGTAGAAACAAGATCAGTTACAAGGACAAATTCTAGATGAAACTTCATCATGCCTTCCTTGAAAAGAGGTTGCTACTCTGTGTCACAGTGCTCTAGAAACAAGCAATAAAGCCTAATGTGGAAAACAGGGAGCTTCACAGAGAGGATCATTAGAACTTCAGTGCAATATAATACCTAGACTGTGAGTGCTCTGAAGGCAGGGACTTTTTTTACCTTTTTCTTTACAACTTCTTTCTACAGTAAGCGCCTCGCAGATAGTACATATTTAATAAATGCTTGCTGAATGACTGAAGAAGGATGGGTGTAAAGGCAAAGGATACTGATCATATAAAAGAGAACCTCTAAAGAATTAAGCATTTACTTATAAAGAAAATGACAAAACACAGAAAAACATCCCTTCCAACCTTACCCCAGACGTCAGATTTAATTGAGAAGGTATTGTAGGCAAGACTCTCTGGTGCTGTCCATTTAATAGGAAATTTGGCTCCAGCATGAGCAGTATAGGTGTCTCCAGTCATCAATCTACTCAAGCCAAAGTCAGCCACTTTTACCACATGGTTTTCTCCCACCAGGCAGTTACGAGCTGCAAGATCTCTGTGGGAAAGAGAAGCCAAATGTGATTCCAATCAGATGGTTCTGGAAAATGGTCATGAATGCTCTGTTATCGGTTCTTTGTGCTACAAGCAGAGTTGATAAGTAACTGTTGACAGATACAGTGTTTTATGAAAATCGCTGACATGGTAGAAAGCCACTAATTATACATCACTTGTAGAGTACTCATCAAGAGGCGGTTATGTGATGCCACAACAAAGCAGGCTTCAGAAAACGGGTTCCTATTTGTAAGTACAGTGGGATAGGTTTCAGAGGTGAGTAACAGATGCTCTTCTACAAGGTTTCAAGTTCTTTACTAAGACAGAAAGCTATTTTTAAACTTAAGCCGCTAGATGGAGCAAAAAGATCTTGGATATAGTCTTGGGCAAAATAAACAGCTTTCTGTTCTGAGAACAGCAAAGGCCCCGCATTAATACTTTAATCAGAATACACAGTAGGTTTATAAGAAATGACATTACAATGGTCCCTGTGAAAGAGAAAATTACTTTCCTGAGTTATCTGAAAATTTCTGGGAAGGTTCTCATATTCTTTCCTTTATTTGCATGTCAGGCAAGGCAGCTTCATGGTTAATCATAGGCGATAATCAGGTTTTACACACCTATGGATGAAATTCTTCTTCTCTAAATACTCCATTGCAGAAGAGATCTGAGTGGCCATGTAAAGCAGTACAACTGCAGTCACCTCTTCTCGGTTGCATTCTCGGAGATAATCAAGCAAGTTCCCATAAGGCATGTATTCAGTCACAATGTAAAATGGTGGCTCCAAAGTACATACACCTGATAGTTCAAATAGAGCTTGCTTTATTAGTATATATTCAAACACTCCAAACCACTTTGGCAAGAAAAATGGACAATTTTTAAAGTCTAGTTCAGCAGTAGTCTTTTCCTTTCTTGCCATGTCATTCTCTAAAAATAATGCAGCAAAGTTAAGAAGCTGGCTGATTGGAAGTCTACTTCCATTGATATCACACTCTGGAAATTCACATGCATTTTGAGTATATGCCTGTTTGAGCAAAAGCAGTTACTTGTATTAATTCCATAAGGGGTCAGGACTACTGATACTTCTAGAGTTCTGTACATGCCCACAATTCCCATCCTCAACTGCATGCTAACAATGTTTATCTAAAAGTAATAGCAATTGTGCATATGTTGAAGGCTGTGTGAGTCCAGACTGTAATAATGCTTTTTAAAAAGATTATAACTGTTTCCATAGTTAAGGATTTCACTAATACATGGAGGACTCCTTGTAAAAAACCAGAAGAAACTACTTCCTTTGGGATTGTTTGGTACGATGAACACCCGAAGAAACTGGCCCTATTTTTAAAAGTCAATGGTTTCAGTCAAAGGTTTCTCTGTGATCTGAATAGGTGAGAAGCCAATCTATCACAGCACAGCACTTTCTGCTTGTAAAGGTAAACTGATGGGTGGTCACAATTTTTCATCTTAGTCCTTTGCTTAATTCCTCTTTATGACTATGATAAAAGAAGGACTTTAATCATAGACCTTTGCTTAATGCCTGTTTATTTTGCAAAAAACTTTGGGACAGTTTTTGGTTTAGTATCATTTTGAATGATTCTGAACTTTAGTCTGGGGCAATTACCATAAGCTGGGCAGTTTTATACATTGCAATCAATCCAGGTCACTGTTTGTTGGGTAATTTTTAAACACAGAGACTGCTGATTAAAACAACAACCATTTATTGAAATAGATTTGTACTAGGAGCTTCCACCATGGTGATTCAAAAGGAGGATTTGGAGGTAACAGGGTATGGGGGGACAAGTATCTTTGAAGAAACCTATGGTTCAGGCAAGCGTCCTCACCTAGTAGTTGTACCAGATTAGGATGCTTGATTTCCTTCATCACTGCAGCTTCTTTTAGGAATTCCTCCACCTCCATAGTATCTTCCTGGAAAGGGGGGAAGATAAGAAAGAAAAAGAGGAAAGGGACAAGCCCCATCTTAATCATTTGAGTCAACTCACAATCCTAAAACTTCAGCTTTAAAAGGTGGTATCTTTTGAATATTTTAGCACTTACTTCAAGAAATTTTATCACAAAATAATATGCTCTATACAAGTCCAATTAAGAAAATGTCTCCTTGAATTTATGCAGTATTTGAAACTGGAGTAAAATTTAGTAGTGTGAGTAAAATTCAGCAATCATGTCCTATCACAAGTGAAACACAAAAGACTTGGATAGATAACTCAGTTCTCTGCTAGTTTACTTCCCTAGATACCTCAAGCCTCTGAAAGAGGAGACAACAGTTGGCTGTTTACACATTTATCTTCCTGACAAATTCCTTAAGGAGCAAAGCATATCTGCAAGGCTGTACATACTGTTTCACACTCAGAACAAGCACTTAATAAGTGCTTGCAAAAGAACTGACTACTACTCATAGGTGAAGAGCAGTCCTTTCGAGTGACATGCCAGAGCTACTGAGGCATATGAGAAATCTTCAGAGAATGGAATGAGTGACAAAACTTGTAATTCGATACCAGGATGCTTAAAGGAGAAAGAGGGTGGCATCAGGAAAAAGATTTCTGTGAATATGAAGAACAAGAAAAAGTGATCTAATCTCATGGAGATGGGAGGAGCAAGCAGCAGGGAGATAAAGGACAGAACAAGAAAAGACAGTGCCCATGATTCTCCAACAATGCATGAAGAATTCTGTCCGGCAGGGGTTGTTCTGAGGAAGGAAAGCAGCTGCTTTGCTTTTACAAGTAATAATGTGCTTCTAACCTCCCACCAAGATCTACATGAACAGCCTCCAGAGACAAACCTTCCCCACATGTGGATTTCACTGCATTTCAGTGAATAATCTGCCCCTGCATTGTCAGCAACGGCACCAGGGTTAATCATCACAATTTGCTGATGTGCTTGGCACCAGTGGGTGGAAAGCATTCCAAAGCTAAAGAAGGGCAAGCTGATATTTCCAAGTGATTCAGCACAAAAGAAAAAGATGCCTGAAAACTAATTCTCAGCAACCCACCTTCAATGTTTTCACAGCAACCGTAAGGCTATATTTCTTCCAGACGCCAACGTAAACCTCTCCATACTGACCACCCCCAAGTTTGTGCTTCATGGTAATATCTGTTCGTTCCATTTCCCATTTGTCATGGATAGGGGACACACCGTAGACTGTAGGCTTATTACACTTGGGTGCTGGGTAGTGTAGTGTTGTTACCAGTCCATCAGCCACTGTGGAGTGATGGTGAACAAGCTCGGCCAAGGTGCTAAAGCGGCTCTCAGCAGTTACATAAACCTGGTGAGGAGAGTGGAGAAAAGCTAAACCAACTTAAAAGAGGTCATTATTTCACTGGTCTTAAGATATGAAAATAAGCAGCACTATTCACAATAGCCAAGACATGGAAACAACCTAAATGTCCATTGACAGATGAATGCATAAAGAAAATGTGGTACCTATATGCAATGGAATACTATTTGGCCATAAAAAAGAACGAAATAATGCCATTTCTAACAACATGGATGCGACTAGAGATTATCATACTAAGTGAAGTAGGTCAGAAAGAGAAAGACAAATACCGTATGATATCACTTATATGTGGAATCTAAAATATGACATAAATGAACTTATTTCTGAAATAGAAACAGAATCACGGACATAGAGAACAGACTGGGGGTTGCCAAGTGGAGGGGACTGGGGGAGGGATGGAGTGGGAGGTTGAGGTTAGCAGATGTAAGATTTATATATAGAATGGATAAACAACAAGGTCCTATTGTATAGCACAGGGAACTATATTCAATATCTTATGATAAAACATAATGGAAAAGAATATAAAAAAAGAATGTCGATATATATATAACTGAATCACTTTGCTGTACAGCAGAAATTAACACAACATTATATACCAATTATACTTCAGTTTAAAAAATACTGATTAATAAAATATGAAAATAAGGAATTATCTTATTGAGGTAAATGGAAGAATTAAACCATGATGGCAGGGAGAAACAGAACTTCAGTTTCATCTCATTTAAACCACTCTTCCTATGGTTCCTAAAGTAGCTCTAGTCTTGAGGGGGAAAAGCTTCCAAAATCTCTCTCTGGATCATCAAGATCACTGGTCTTCAAATATTTTTATGCAAAAAGACTACGGAACCCAAATATATAAGATAAAGGAAGAGAAATGCCGATTAAAGTAGGTAAGAGGGGACTGGCTTCCTGTAAAAATTTATGAAATACCACCTCAGAATCTTGCACAGAACATAATTTGAAAAACACTGATTTCAGTTTTTTTGGTAGGGAGAGGGTATTCAAATATCTTATAATTTTTATTTAAGATGTGCTTTTGAGTGTCTAGGCCGTTTTACAAAAAGCCACAATTTTATTTCAGAGAGTTGTTAACAAAATAGTAGTTAATTTGTGATAAGCAGTAAGAAGTATAAAGTAAGATAGCACTCTTTGGGCCTTACCTCCCAAGGGAGCTTGCTTATTTTTAAAAAAAGAAATTTCTAGTGTATACAGAAGAGTATACAATTAATAAATGGAGAATTGATGATTTCTATAAAGTGAACTCACCCATGTAAACATCTCCCACATGGAGCATCATAATATTACCAGCACCCAGACGCCTCCCTCGTGCCCTCCCAGCTATTTACCCCTGCAAATGTAACCACTCTGCTGACTTCTAACACCTTAGGTTAGCTTTGCCTGCTTGTGAACTATACCTATACAAATGGAATCACACAATAAGTACTGTTTTGTGCCTGCTTTCTTTCACTCAACTTCTTTTTTGTGATATAATTCATATATAACACCATAAAATTCATGATTTCAAGTGTACAATACAGCATTTTTCAATATATTCACTGGTTGTCCAACCACTACCACTATCTAATTCCCGAACATTTTCATCACCCTACAAAAGAACCCCATACCCATTAGCAGTCATTCCCACTCCCCTCATCCCCATGCCTTGGCAATCACTAACCCCTTCTGCTCAGCTTTATGTGTATGAGATTCATCTATGACAGGGGTCAGCAAACTTTTCTAGAGGACCAGATTGTAAATATTTTAGGCTTGTGGCCATAGCGTCTCTGTCATTACTCAAATCTGCCGTAATATTGAGAAAGCAGCCATAGACAATACATAAACAAATGGGTGTATCTGTATTCCAATAAAATTTTATTTACAAAAGTAGGCAGCTGGTGGGTCACAGTTTTTCCTGAGAGTGTGTGTAGCAGTACTATGTTAATTTTGTTGTTGTACGAGATTCCATTTTATGAATATACCACAATGTATTGATTCATTCTACTGTGGTTAGACAGTTGGGTGTTTCTAGTTTCTGACTACTATAAATAATGCTGCTGTGAACATTCTTGTACATGTCTTCTGTACACATATGCACTCATTTCTATTGGGTATACAACCAGAAGTAGATCTGTTGAGTCTCTCTTATATCATCACTTATCTGATTCTATTTGGTTTCATCAAGAAAAAATATGTCTGTAAGGTGATGCAAAAGAGAAAGAAAATTAATAATTTACTATCTCCTACTTTTTACCAGCCATTATGTTTTATGGAAATTATCTTACTGAATCCTCACAAGAATCCAATAATATGGGATGGGAAACTGAGGCTTAAGTAAGGTCACAACGTTAATAAATGATGGAGTTACCCAGCAAACCAGATCTGCTTGCTTTAAAGCCTGTGTGCTTTTCCCGTACTATGCATATCACAAAGAGAGAAAGAGTGGAAGAAACAATTCAATCTAAATTTACTGTTCAACAGAAGAACTGACGTAAGTCTATACTTTACCATTTATAAAGTAAAACAGTTCCATTCTAATATGGCCATTTCTATACGGTTGGTCTTTCTAACATATAAACTGCTAAATGACTGATTGAAATATTTATATTAACATACATTAATGATCAACATCAGTCTCAGAAGCCTAAATTCTTACTCGGTAAACTTTCTGGTAGAGATCATTATAATTTTCATAGATACAAGGCTTAATTTATAAATTCTACATAATGTACTGGATGCATATATGCATACTTATATACTGATGATGAGAACAGTTAACTTATACAGCTGTTTTCTTCATTCTTCACCTTCAAATCTAGCTCATCATTAAACTATTAACATAATACTGTTTTTAATTTCCATTACCATATTCTTTTGAAAAGAGTAAGCTCTCTCCCACATGCCAAACAGCTCAAACTCACATCAGTGATTAGTTTATTTCATATCAGACATAAAAACTATATTCTTTAGTCGTTCTGAATATTGTTTCTAAACAGCAGCCAGTCCACACCTAGAGGTGGCTGCCGGCCAGTCTTACCTTGCCATCTGTGGTGGTATTGATCCTGTAGTGATACACACGCCCCTCATACCTGAGCGAGATTGACAGCTGCCCAGGGCTGCTCTCACTTTCTCGCACCAGGAAGCTGCCATTGATTAGACTGCTGAGTAGATACTCTGCTGCACTGCGAGACACAGGTCCATGGTACCAGGAGTGTTTCTCCAGGCTGTTTACTGGGGTGATGTAGTTGCTTGGCACCCAGCCTTGGCCATTCTTAGAGCGAACTTCACTCCACTCACCATTCTGGTTGTAACCAAGGACTCGTAGCTTTTCACCTGGCCAGGAGGTCATCACAGAATGAAAGAAAAGATGTTAAGACTACCTCAAATGGAAGCAGTCTGTCAAACTTAAAACTCACTGAAAAATGAATCAAGAACTTTTAAACCAACAAAATTTTTAAAAATAATGAAAACTTGGCTGTCACCGTAGCCTGATTGATATCTTTAGCTCGTAGCTTAAACAAAAGCAGCATAGTTAAGAGATGGTTTTCTGACATTACCTACAGAGTTTTAAAGGTTTTTAACCAGAAACTCCATGTATGCAACTAAGGTAGCATACAAAGATAAAAAGGTTATTCAAATGTCTGGAAAATGACACAGTCTCACTCTTCAAAAAAATGAAATTAATTTTTTCCTCAAAACAGTCTGTCAGGGAATGTATCTTATATATGGTTCAGTGTTAACCACAATCAAGGATTAGGGATAAGACATGTAAAATACAAAGTTACTTCTAAATTTCAGTTGGCACAAAGGCTACAAAAACCATCAATGTAAAAAAAACAAAGAACAAAAAGGAACCGACCACAGAGCTTTCAGCAACATTTTCAGAAAGAAAAGTACTTGGAGGTGGAGGTGGGCAGTGAGGACTCCCAAAGCACAATCTTTTCCAGGACTCAAGTTTTAAAACAATTTCCCAATTTCCCTCCCATTCCCAATGATGAATTAATCACCCCTATCTGCTCCTCTCAAATTAGTGTGCAGCAAAGGGAAGCTGAGTCTGAAGTTGGAACCCAAGACATGAGTTACTCGGAGTTATCTTTGCTATCAACTTCAATGTCTTTGATCTAATAAACCTGTGAACATCAACTTTAGACTCCCCAAACATACACCCTGCCCCTGTACTTGCAGCACAGGCAAAACAGGGAAGGTGAAAGAGGTATCATTAGTGACAAATGATAACTTAAAGAATCCTTATAAGGCCTTAGGCTCCCATATCTGAGAGATGCAAGCTTTCCTATAGAGTTCCAGAGCAATCAAAAGCATATGGCTCAGTAATTATCAGGCAACGGCTGTTGAGGAAAAACTCAAAATTACTATTCTGTCAGCCATCTAACTTTTTTCAGCAGTCTACAGAAATGTTTGTCATAGGATAACTTTCTATTAGCCCCTACCACCTCACCCAAGACCCTGGGATGTGAGACATTTCAATGAGAAAAAACATGAGTATATGCATGTACACATGCACACACATACAAAAAATATATATACGTATAGGTATATAGTAGTGTATGTGCATGTGGTGGTGGAAATGCATGTGTACTAATAAATACTCCCCAACCATATCTGCAGAGGGAAAAAAAATCTTACTGCTGCCAGAAAAGCTAAATAAGACTTGTCAGTCTGTAGTTTTTCTCCACTACTCTAAGAGAATGAGAATTAAAGACTAAGTTCTTTACCAAGTACATTACTGTTGCTTCCTTACAAAGAACTGATAATCACATGTCATCATAATCAGGATACAGTCAAACTCCCTAGGTTTTTGGTTGTTTTTCTCTTTTTAGCAGTTAGGAGGAGAATTTTCCACTCTGGAAGTTTTGAATACCATGGAAATTGACAATGGATATAAACATTGGCCCTATTGCCAGAGGAATCCTGGGAGAACTTTGTTTTTTAATTCAAGCAAAATACCATCTTTGAAGAAGGAACTAAAATAAGTATTGCTATTTTATTTTTAAAATATTTTTCTTGTCTTTTAAAATCATAAATTAGCTTTAGCATGACATTGTTTTATATTAATAAGAACCTGGATAAAAATCTGGCATTTCGTAGGTTTTAAAAGAAATCACTGTTGGTCATAAGATAACGGGAATCACACTTCTTGGGCTGCACACTAGTAGTTGCCATTACTGGTAACTGATGAATCAATAGGCTTTCTTTATCAATGTTTCCTTGGTGACTGAGCTATCTTGGAAAATAACTGACATGAAAATTATATCTAGGAAAGAATGTTCTGAGTCTTCACTTCACCAACTTCTCCACTGAAGCATCTTAAGGTAAAAGAGTGTGTTGTAGCCCAAAGAGACTACCTACCACGCAGTATAAAATGCTTTTGAAGTCCTTTGTTTTATGCTAAACCTCTGTGTAAAATTTTCCTCCCATCATAAAACACAGCCCCCCACACATGTACAAATACCATCACCAACCTGCTGCCCCTAAAACTACCCAAAATCTTTTAAGTAAACTGATGTTAGGAGATAATAATACGCTTTACTTTTCCTGTACTTTTGAAACCTCCTTGCACATGTACCTCTGGGAGATACCTATACCCCAGTTTGAGAAACTCAGTTTTAAGGATTTCTGCTTTTGAAGAATCTGGCTGGATTTTAAAAATTGATGTATATAAAAATTTTATTTTAATGGTAACATTCCTTGAGTGAAGACCTGTCTTCTTAATTTGGTATATGCACTCCCATTTAATACCTCATTCTGAACCCTTACAAATAATAAGAATATGTTCGACAAATAATCACTGAAGTTACATTTTCACTTAGCTAAAAATTATCCTGAATCTTATTTCTTCCCAGTAGGAAGCTTTCATAAATGAAAAGACAAGAAAAGATTAAGCAGATTAGCAATCCAACTCACGTACACAATGAGAATGTCCTATACTATTTCCTTCTCAAAAAAGTTTCACTTTTTCTGTCCTTGTTCAAAAAACCAATAATGGTTGGTTTTACCTGGACATGTTCTCGATGTTCCCTTTGATAAGAATTTACTACTGAAAATAAACTACTACTCTGTTGAGAGTGTTACTACTATAGAAACCCTTCCTACTAGTCCTTTCATTAACCCATATAAACACAAATGAGAGGTAAGTTGTCTAGGCCAGTGCTACTCAAAGCAGGTCCACAACAAGATGCTTGTGCCAGAATGTGAATCACTGGATTACTTTCTTCCTGCTGAAAGTCTTGTTCCAAAAAAGGAAAATCTCAGCTGAACTAAATAATAAATAGTGTACTTAGCAATGTAGTTGTTTTACATTTTGAGTGAAAGTTCTTAATCCCAGTGCAGACTGGTAACGAATGGTTCTCAAGTAGGCAGTCAGTCCACGAACAACACTTAGAGTAGCACTGGGGTCTGGCAACATGTCATCTTAGCCACAGTTCAGTGAGAAGAGGTGTACGGTAAACCTTACCTTTGTGGCAGGTGAATGCTGGCATATTACGTATAGTACAGAATTCTGAGAATGAGTAAAGTCTATGTATATATCGTGTGGTGTTTTTTCTAAAGTACTTTGTCTCATTTTAGCCTTAATAAAAATCCTATAAAGTAGATAAAGTGGCATTATCCCCTACACAGGTTTAAAAAAAAAAGAATGAACCAAAGGTATCTGGGCCCAAACTGCCTAGCTAATTTTAGTCAGAGGCAGAATCTAGAATACACCCCTTTATTTCTTAACCACTAATAAAAACTGAAAAGTGAGAGGATGTTACATAGAAGCTCACCTTTAGTGATACTCAGTGTGTTATCACCACTTGCTACGAAATCATAAAGTGCAACGAAGAGATTAGGGTCACTCTCAGTGGCTCCAAGCAAGTTCTCCTTGGAGCTCCACCTGATGGCTTCATTCAGGGCCTGGGGTTCAACATCACAACCATAGGGGCGGTGCAAGGCTTCTGAAAGACATAAAGAGAAAGGAGTTCACAGGAAGTCCAGGAGATGGAAATTCATTTGAATTCAGTACATACACAATATTTTAGCTGCTGGCATTATACTGATGGCTCCAGGGTGGAACAAAACTGTTCACATAGTTGTGGAGTCATGAAGAAAGAGCAAAATAGCACCATCTCCTAAGCAGGAGAGAAGTCTACTTGTTGAAAATACAACAAGACAGAGAAAAGAACACAAAACGAGCATTTAGCTGTTATCTGCATTAACCAAAATCAGAAATAAATGAATAGGAAAGGCACAGTTTCCTCAAAATAAAAAAAGAAATCTCAAAAAGAAATGGCAGTTCATTTTATAAAACACACAAGATATTTTCTCTAGGTGACAGTGGTTTTAAGAAGGAATAGTTATGTTTTATAAGTCCTCCCAAAGTACCTTTCTCCCCTTACTCTCTCCATATAAAACAAATTGTGGAAAAGATAACAGAGATTTTAAGAAATATGTACAGATTGCATTAATCCAGACCTTCCATTTACATATACAAAATTACAGAAATAGTGCTTTTAGAAAAAAATCCTAAAATTATCTATTAAATAACAGAAAAATATTTTGGTTTAATACAAAATATTTTTGGCATCCCAAAATACCTTTGTGTTACCATGCACTGTCTATAACACAACAGCTTTCAACTGTTAACTGTTTTAATGAAAAAAATTTTTTACCCTATTTTCTTTTCCTAAGTGGTACATTTTTATAAAATAACTTAGGGCTCTAGAAAATACTGCCAGCAGTGGACATGGTTTATTGAGTTTCTAGCATGTGTACTTGTTGAAGCCTTGTAACACCTGGTTTCTTCCTCAAGGCATTGTGGTTCTTAGATTTAGTTATACTACACAAACAGGTGATCCCTATACCATCTAAGTTAAAGATCACCTGCTTCTCACAGTTCAGGATAATTATACAAAAAATACACTCATCTTTCAGTAGCAATGTTCTTAATCACTAAAAACTGGTTTTTGTGGCAATCTGCCACCATCCAACTGCCTCTGTCATAAAAACAACACTTTTCTAGTATGTCTCTCTCTCCCTCTCCTTCCACTCATTTTTAATTTAAACTTGGTTTTATCATACATGAAGAAGAAAAAACCTTGAATCTGTGATTTTATTTCTTTTCCAATCCATTCCCTCCTCTCCTTCTGTACTGCCAATGTCTTAGTTCAGATTCCCATCATCTCTCACCTGGACTACTGCCTCCAGTCTTGTCTCCCTCAAATCCATCCTCCACACAGCTGGCAAAGTGATCTATTTAAAACAAAAATTTGACCATGTCACTCTTAAGATTCTTTAATAGTTCACCATCAAGCT
This sequence comes from Neophocaena asiaeorientalis asiaeorientalis, assembly GCF_003031525.2. Lineage (NCBI taxonomy): Eukaryota > Metazoa > Chordata > Mammalia > Artiodactyla > Phocoenidae > Neophocaena > Neophocaena asiaeorientalis. The sequence goes on along the minus strand of NW_020174648.1, from coordinate 1,830,850 downwards.
AAAATCTCTTTAACATGGCCTACAAGGTCTCTTATTATCAGATCTCTACCTATTCCTCCAGCTTCACCTCTCCCCCATTCCACATCTCAAATTTTACATCTGAACATACACCACGATGCTTCTTACCTTTTTGCCTTTGTTCACATAGTCCTATCTACCTAGAATGCGAACTCATTCCACCCTTTTTACCCGTGTCCCCTGCATCGGCAGGCGGCCTCTCAACCACTGCGCCACCAGGGAAGTCCTATTCATTTCATGCTCCTCCTCCCTGTGCTCACAAAAGCGTACACTTGCTGCAGTAACACCTCCTATCTTTATCCTCAATTTATGTTCGTTTCCCCAACTTCACAATGTGCTGCCTGGCATAAGAACTGTATCTCTTTTCTAGCAAGAGTCACATAATACGTGTTCAGTAACTGTTGACTGAATGAATAACCAAAATACACAAAAATATAAGTGACAGGAAACAGTGAGATGCCTTTTAAACTTAAAATAGCATTAACCAATGTTTTTAAAATGGCTTCATAACCATCTGTATCATATAGGCAGAAATTCCTCTTATAGGTTGGATGTTCTTCTAACAGTTTATTTCACTTCTTCACATTCTTTCCTCCTCTTAAAGAGTATATTTTTAAAATTTCACAGCTAATTAAATTGTTTTACATTAAGAATGTTACAACAAACCTGAAGATATGTCCATATGTCCTGAAAAGTTAATTTGAAATAGATTACCTTGCTTCTTGTTTAAATGCAGAATTATAGTGAATAGGAACAGCTGTATTGTATATACTAAGATAACAAATTAGGATTACCAAACAAACAAAATACTGTATCATATAAAACATGCTTCAAACTGGTCTCAGGTACTATGTTTTTCTCCATTCTAATGCAATATTATCTACTCTAATGGAATTTCCATTGGGCTACTTTATTAAAATGAAAAAATTGCCAAAAAGAAGTACAGAGAATATTCTAATATTTTTTAGGTTCTATACTGAATATCACATGTTCCATCCATAATGATAAATGTTTCTTGCCAGTGATAGTGGTAACACATTACAATGTTTTATGATTATTATTTGGCTTAATGATTGTCAAACAGTTCAAGTATATTTCCTTCTTTTTAGATAAAAGAAAGTGCCCCTTGTTTGACATTATAAGAGGAACAAAAACCAAGGGCAACAAGAACTTCTGTACTACCAAGTCAGAAACAGTACTCAAGTAGACAATGAAGCCAACTCTTAAATCCTATCAGGCCCAAAATAACAAATACTGTATATTTATACCTTACTTTGTGAAAACCAGTATATTTAAAATCTAAGATTTACAAAACTAATGATTTTAGTGAACATCTACTATACAGTAGGCACCATGCTGGGCCTCAGAATATAAAGATTAAAAATCACAAATAACATTATTTGGACTTACTATAAAAAACTAGCATCCATTCTTTCCCCCAAATGTGCTGCTCTCACAGAATTTTCCACCTCAGTTAATGGCAAGTCCATCTTTTCAGTTCCTCAGGCCAAAAACCTTGGAAGTTTGAGTACAAACTGTAAGATAAATAAGCTCTGGGGATCTAGTGTATAACACAGTAATTATAGCTAATAATACTGTATTATAAATTTTAAAATTGCTAAGAGACTAGACTGAAATCGTTCTTACCACAAAAAAAAGAAATGGTAATTATGTGACATGATGCAGGTATTAGCTAATGCTATGATGGTAATCATCTTGCATTACCAAAGTGTACCAAATCAACACTTATGTATTATTATACCTTAAACTTACACAATGTTACATGTCAATTATATCAATAAAGGTGGGGAAAGAAAAACAAAAAACCTTGGAATCATTCATGACTCCATTTTTGCTCTCCAACACGAAATCCTATTGGCACTGCCTCCAAGAATATATCTGGAATTTATCCATTTCTCACCCCCTCCACTACTACTGCCCTGTCACCAGCATCATCTCTCAGCTAGATTATTTCACTAGACTTTTAACTGATCTCCATTCGTCTTATCCTAGCTCTCTGACTATTCCCAACACACCAACCAGCTTTTAAAGCATAAGTCAGATTGCTTTACTCCTCTGCTCGAAACTCTTTGATGGCTCCTTATCTTGGAATAAAAGCTAAAGTCCTTACAAGGGGCCTGCAAGGCCCTTTGCAACTTACCTTGCCCAATTCATCTTCCTACTATTCCTCTCCCATTTTACCTCATTCTGACTATTGGCATCCCTGCAGTTGCTTGAACAAGACAGGCACACTCCTACCTCAGGGCCTTTGTACTGGCTTTTCCATCCACCTAAAACATTCTTCCCCAAGACATCCACATGACACTTCACTCAAATGTTACCCTCTTGGTATGGCATTCTCTGACCATCCTATTTTAAAATGCATCTACTCCTGACAACACTTCCACATCCCCCACGCCTCCTTTCCTAATGTATTTCTCTCCATCACTTTTTTTTAATATAAGTTTATTATTATTTTTTTGGCTGTGTTGGGTCTTCGTTGCCATGCGCGGGTTTTCTCTAGTTGCGGCGAGTGGGCTCAGTAGTTGTGGCACATGGGCTTAGTTGCTCCGCAGCATGTGGGATCTTCCCGGACCAGAGCTCGAACCCATGTTCCCTGCATTGGCAGGCGGATTCTTAACCACTGTGCCACCAGGGAAGTCCCTCCATCACTCTTATTACCACAAAATATGTAATTTATCATCACATTCACATCAACTATTACCTCACCCCACTAGAATATTAGTTTCAGGAGGACAGATATTCTTGCCTGCTTTGTTCACTAATAAATTCCAAGCACCCCAAACAGTGAATGCATATAAGAGGCTCTTGAAAACAATTTGTTAAATAAATGAACCATGCATACTGCTATACTCACAGAGGATGCTATGAGAGGACAGAATAAGAAAACAAAACTCCGCAGTCAGAAAAGGTTTCAGAGAAGAGAAAGCATTTAAATTGGATGAGCAGGAATTCTGCTCTGATGATAGTAGAATGACAGACTGTCAAAGTGCAAGAATATGTCTATGACATGTGATTCATCTGTACTGGAGAGGAACTCCATCAAGCTGAAAGGAGGATTTTTAAAGGCAAGTCAGCTTCTTAAAACCATGTTATTTGACAAAAGGAGAAAGGAGAAAAGAGAATGAGACCTGTGGCACAATTTTATGAAAACTTAAAACATATATACAGGCTAAAAAATACCGTACATTTCTGTAATATATAAAAAATAATAAATACAGGAAAACAGTCATTTCTGAGACTAAAAAGTACTAAAAGAACCACAACTTGGAAAACAATCCTTTTTATTCCCCAATCCCCTTCTTCCCATCTCTGGTTTTACAGTCTTTTTGGTCAAGTCAAAAGATCTTATTTTCGGGCTTCCCTGGTGGCACAGTGGTTGAGAGTCCGCCTGCCGATGCAGGGGACTGGGTTCGTGCCCGGTCTGGGAAGATCCCACATGCCACGGAGCGGCTGGGCCCATGAGCCATGGCCGCTGGGCCTGCGCATCCGGAGCCTGTGCTCTGCAACAGGAGAGGCCACAACAGTGAGTAAAAAAAAAAAAAAAAAAAAAAAAAGATCTTATTTCCTTCGTTTCTTCTTTCTTCCCACTCTTTTGTTCTCACAGTACTAAGGCTCTATTTCCTGTACAATCCGCCTGCACAGGATATCCACTTAAACACCATCCTACCCACTAGCACCAAACAAAAGGGGAAATTTTCCAAAGACAAGAAACATCCTAACATTTTCCTGAGGCCAAGAATGAACATGTTTTAAATCATAAAGAGTTAAAGAACTAAATGGGGGAGAGCAAGCTAAGGAATGAAGACAAAAAGAGGGGGGAGGACCTATAGGAAGTAAATGCCACCATGTTATCCAGTAGGTCTAGTCTATGCTACTTTCCTCATCGGCTTAAGACAGTCAAATCTGGATGATTCAGATGTACTGCACCCACCCGAATACAAGTGTGTAGGCTGGGAATGTTTTATTTTTGAACAATGTCAAGTGACTACTATATATGAGGTAACTTAGATAGTGAGTTACCTTTCATTACTCACTATTGTTGAGGTATATCATGGACTTAAGATGACACAACAGAAGACTCTAATTTTTACTTATGGAATATAGGACCCAGGTAGCAGAAATACATTGTGACTATTAAGAAAAGGTAATTTTATTACTTTTTTCTACTAATACACTTGTAGGAAACAATAAAAATAAGGTAAAACATAGAAGTAGCAGCTTGTACAAAGTAAATTATCAGGATTAAACAAGTTAAAATCCAGAATAAAACTCAAATTCAGAGATAATTCCTAAATTTAATGTTTAATGTTTAATTACTGTTTAAATAATGTCTAATGTTTAATTAAAATTAATGTTTAATTTTATTAAAAACACTTTTTACCAATTAGTCATTCAATAACTTTTAGCAGAAATTTCTAGGTAGAAATTTGTCAGGTAGTAATTGGAGAAATTAATATTCAAAATTTTCAGTTTAGGCATTTCCAAGCATTTTTACGAACACTTATCTTGCTAGAATTCTACTTTATCTGACTACATATTCTCTAAGAAGCTAATACTTTTTTTTTTTTTTCTTTTTGGTTGCACCGCACAGCTTGCAGGATTTCAGTTCCCCAACCAGGGGTCAAACCCAGGCCCACGGCAGTGAAAGCGCAGAGTCCTAACCCCTGGACCACGTGGGAAGTCCCTAAGAAACTAATACTTTTTAACACCTCTTTTAAAAACTGTGTAAGTTGGTTAGATAAATCAATTGCTCTCAACATCAAGCCATATGTATCTTAATACTACAAAATATCATATGTCATTCATTTCTTCTTTCATTCAATAGGTACTTACTAAGGCCCTACTATGAAATACCAGGAAAAAAAAAAACACATGAAGCTTCATTGGCCAAGAATAAAGATGATAATAGTAGATAATATTAATTTTTTGAAATCTCCATTCATGCTTGTTTACTGTGATTATGTACCCTCCCCAAACTATCACCCTTATATCATACCTGTCAAGTTGGGTAGAGCAGTTTCTGAGGCCTCACTGCACAGGCAGCAAAGCGATGTGTCCTGATCTCTGCCATAACTATTAGGAAGAAGCAGAGCTGTCCCAAAGACCATTCCTCTGTCCAGAAGCACAAAAGTTTAACTGATCTATGTACAGAGGAAGTCTTGGAATTCCACTCTCTGACAAGCAATACCATATGCATGTGACACTCATTCATGTTCTCAGTAGCCAGAAGGAACCAATGGAAGGGTAAGCGTTTACAAGTCCAAAGTGGGTGAAGAGTTACATAAAGGAAAATGTCTAGTAATTAGCAAAACACTGAGTCAGAATGGAGATACTTCAAAACCTCTGGAACATTTTGAAAAAATAAGTAAAAACCGACACACAAGTAACAAATAATAAAACACATAGGGATTAGTACATATAGATGGGATTTCATTCCTAAGTGATAATGAAGTGAGACTGTAGAGAAAAGTTTCCTTGAAGAAAACGCATTTACAATAAGTGTTTACACTTTTAAGAAAGGAAACCCCTAACAAGACTCATCTTTTGCATCACTTAAATTAGCTCACGAAACCACAAACCCAAAGTCAAAGAAATAGTTACAGTCTGATTCATAAGCACAGAAGCCAGGAAATGATGGCCTTCAGTAAAATTTTGGCTCTATTATCGCTTAATAAAGGTTAAAAACATGGCATAATAGTGCTGAAAACTTTTGAATATTAAAACTTTTAAAAGTGAAAACCTAATCTTTGTTAATACATAGGAACAAAGTTAAATAAAACTTAAGAACCTTATAGGAAATTAGTAAAATCTACAAATATTGGATGACTTTAGTGGTATAATCTACAAAAATAATACAAGAATGTGTTACTGTACACCTAAGAATACTCACTGATTCAAGAAATATTTGCTAAGTACCTACTATGTACCAGCCACTGTGCTTGGTTCCAGGTCAATAAAGGTAATGGTAAAATTATAGATAGCAGAACTGAAATAGCCTTCAATAAAGATGTTACAAAATTATAATGTAAACTTAAAGAATGAATGACTTTGATGTAGGTAATTATTAACAGTGTTAAAAAAAAACCTTATGCACTCAAAGAAATTAACTTTTATGAAGCCAATACTGTTAACATCATGGGGAAAGCAAGAGTTAAATGACTAATGGGTTACCTCAAATTAATGACTCAGAATTTCAAATACGGGGTTGAGGGCTTCCCTGGTGGCGCAGTGGTTGAGAGGCCGCCTGCCGATGCAGGGGACACGGGTTCGTGCCCCGGTCTGGGAGGATCCCACATGCCGCGGAGCGGCTGGGCCCGTGAGCCATGGCCGCTGAGCCTGCGCGTCCGGAGCCTGTGCTCCGCGACGGGAGAGGCCACAACAGTGAGAGGCCCGCGTACCGCAAAAAAAAAAAAAAAAAATACGGGGTTGAATTTCTCCTTCCCTAAATTACACAAAATAAAAGGCAAAGGAGCTCCATAATTCATATTTTATACATATCTATATTCTATACCATATGATTTACTATTTAATCAGTAAATCTGCTATTTAAATTACCAATAATAGTTACATTTTTAAGGCTCCTATATTGTTACCAGGAGTACAGAGAGAATGAACAAATAAACAAAATGTGGTACATACAACAGAATATTATTCAACCATAAAAACGAATAAAATTTTAATATATGCTACAACATAGATGGGCCTTGAAAACATTATGCTAAGTGTAATAAGTCAGGCACAGAAGGACAAATATTGTATGATTCCACTTATGTGAAATACCTAGAAGTTGTTCTAGTTCTGGAAATGGGTGACTGTACTTAAGGCTACTAAACTGTACACCTTAAAATAGTTTAAAAGGTAAGTTTTATGTATATTTTATAATTAAAAATGTTTAATTAAAAAATAAGTACTGACGTCTCCAAAGACCTCTGTTATGTGGGTTACATCTATCATTATTTATCATATTTGAAATTAAAACTGAGAAACTATAATATTAATTTTAAAATAACAATAAACTCATGTTAACATATTTTATTAAAAATAACTACCCTTGAAAAGATAATTAAGAGTAACATTGTCATTTTCTGCAAATCTCTTAATATCTAGCTTAAAACAAGATAGTAGAATCTTCATTCTGCATTTGATCTGCTGTGATGTTATTTTTGTTTAAGTATATGAAAATCTTATTGCACACAGATATGGAGGTATAAAAGGAAGGTATATTTTAACATTCTTTCAGATTATTATGGATATTCTTCTTTGATACCACACCAAAACTCAACAAAGGTTAACTGTAAATTGAAATCTGAAACCACACAGACAAAATTTTCATAATCTGTCAAATTAAAATTTGTTGGAGGGCTTCCCTGGTGGCGCAGTGGTTGAGAGTCTGCCTGCCATTGAAGGGGACATGGGTTCATGCCCCGGTCCGGGAGGATCCCACGTGCCGGGGAACGGCTGGGCCAGTAAGCCATGGCCACTGAGCCTGCACATCCGGAGCCTGTGCTCTGCAGCGGGAGAGGCCACAACAGTGAGAGGCCCGTGTACCGCAAAAAAAAAAAAAAAAATTGTTGGTTTATCTTGTACTTGGAATGGGTCTATTCTGTACTTCGCATTTTTTAACATCATGCATTGATCATCTGGAAATCATGCTTCACTAAATGCTGACATACTTCATTATATAACATTGAAACATCCTATTCATTACTATCACCATCAACCTCATCACAAAAGTTTTAAGAAGTTGTCATGATCAGAATTTTTATTGAATCATGTAATTTTATTGAATTCTAATTTGTGCTTAAAAGCTCAAATTCTACCATTTCCAACAATTAATACCTGTCTTCTTTGAAAGAGCAAACTCACTACATTCACTTTTGAGAAAATGTCTACCAAATCCCAAATCTGAATAGTTTCTTGTTCAATCTTTCAAGTGAAAATAGTGTTCCATGAAAAAAACAGCCAGTTCAGCTCAAAACACACAAAAATTGCACATGGCTCTCTCTAAAAACAGCCACAATATTTTGGCAAGCAGCAGAAGTACTTTATGCATACTTTCCATTTTGTCACATAGAATACTAAAAAGACATGTACCTGAGAATCAAGATTTTTATAAAATTAATCATTTTTACTGCTTAATCAAGGAAATTCTTAAGTAAAACTGTTTTGTTAGACTTTTTGTTTTATACTGGAGTATAGTCGATTAACAATGTTGTGACAGTTGCAGGTGCACAGCAGAACAACTCAGCCATACATATACATGTGTCCATTTTCCCCCAGACTCCCCTCCAATCCAGGCTGCCACGTAACACTGAGCAGAGCTCCCTGTGCTATACAGTAAGTAGGGCCTTGTTGGTTATCCATTTTAAATATAGCAGCGTGTACATATGTATATGTATAACTGATTCACTTTGTTATAAAGCAGAAACTAACACACCATTGTAAAGCAATTATACCCCAATAAAGATGTTAAAAAAAATAAAAAATAAAATAAAATGGTAGACCTAAATCCACATATTTATAATTACATTAAAGGACAATGGCCTAAACACAGACATATGGCAGATATATGATCCAACTATAGGCTATCTAATAGAAACTCATTTCAAATATAATCACAGGGGCTTCCCTGGTGGTGCAGTGGTTGAGGGTCTGCCTGCTGATGCAGGGGACACGGGTTCGTGCCCCGGTCCGGAAGGATCCCACGTGCCACGGAGTGGCTGGGCCCGTGAGCCGTGGCCACTGAGCCTGCACATCCGGAGCCTGTGCTCTGCAACAGGAGAGGGCCACAGCAGCGAAAGGCCCGTGTACCGCAAAACGAAACAAAACAAAACAAAAACCAAATATAATCACATAAGTAGGTTAAAAATAAAAGGATGAAAACGTATGTCCACACAAAAACCTGTACATGAACATTCACAGCATTATTCATAATACCCAAAAGTGGAAACAACAAAATGTCCATCAATTAATGAATGGATAAAGTTACTCAGCAATAAAGAGGAATGAAGTACTGATACATGCTATAACATAGATGAACCTTGAAAACATTAAGCCAAGTGAGAGAAGCCAGTCAAAATGAACATATATTCTGTGATTCCATTCAGATGAAATGTCTAGAATTGGTAAATCCATTGAGACAGAAAGTAGGTTAGTGGTAACCTAGGACTGGGGGTGTGGGGAGGAATATGGAATGACTGCTAATGGCTACAAGGTTTCTTTGGGGGCCTTATAAAAATGTTCTAAGATTAGATTGTACTGATGGTTGATGAACTCTGTGGATATACTAAAAACCACTGAATTATACACTTTAAATGGGTGAATTTTATGATATGTGGATCTATATCTCCATAGAACATTAAAAACATTATGCTATATGAAAGAAGCCAGATTAAAAGTCTACATATTGCATGACTCCATTCATATGAAATCTCCAAAAAAAGCATATGTAGAGAAAAGGAGATTAGTGGTTACCTGGGACTGGGTTAGGAATGCTGACTGACTACAAACTAGTACAAGGGATGTTATGGGTGATGGAAATGTTTTAACAACTATATTGTAGTGACGGCTGCATAACTACGTATATTTTTTAAAAATCACTGAATTGTACATCTTTTAAAATATAAGTTTTATAGAATGTAAATCATAAGTCAATAAAGTTTTTGAGCCAATTGTGAACTCTTCACTCCTTGAAGAGGCTGCATTCCAGTTTGCCCCTGAGCAGTTAGGGAGGGATTCTGCTCCATGGAAAAGGACCTCTCTCCTAAAGAGACACAGCCTGTTGCCTCCATCACAGCTTCCCTTTGGGCTCATTTCAAGCTTGGCCGAACTGGGGAACGAACTGGGGAACAGAATGGAGACTGTCCTGCATTCCCCTTTCCTCTGCCTCAATATGTCTTTATAACATCAGTTGGTGTCTTACAAAGGGAAAGGGAAGCCCATACACACCCAGAACTCTTGTTGGTCAGAGATTCCCTAAGTGTCTGTCCTTGCCTGAGTTTCGTGTGCCTGTGTTGTGAACCTTGGAACTCTGGAGTTGGGGAGGGGGGCCCAAGTATTGCCCTAAGAATGCTTACTGTTCTTTTATTGTTGGGATCTGTTCTTGGGTAGGGTGGCAGTTTGGGAAGCTTGACTTTGTCTTCGTCAATAAACTCTCATTTACACAAAGGAAAAAGAAAAAGAAAAAAGTCAATAAAGTTGTTCTTTTTTTTAAAATAAATTTATTTTTGGCTGCATTGGGTCTTTGTTGCTGCCCATTGGCTTTCTCTAGTTGCAGAGAGCGGGGGCTACTCTTCATTGCGGAGTGCGGGCTTCTCACTGCGGTGACCTCTCTTGTTGCGGAGCTCTGGCTACTGAGCAGGCTTCAGTAGTTGTGGCTCACGGGCTCTAGAGCACAGGCTCAGTAGTTGTGGCACACGGGCTTAGTTGCTCCACAGCATGTGGGATCTTCTCAGACCAGGTATCAAACCCATGTCCCCTGCATTGACAGGCGGATTCTTAACCACTGCACCACCAGGGAAGTCCCAATAAAGTTTTTAATAAGGCATAAAAGGTGAAAAAAAACAAGCAAAACCAGACTTTTGTTCTCTGAAAGATACTGTTAGGAGCATGAAAATATAAGCTATAAATGGGAGAAAATATTTGCAAATTATATGCCTTACTCATTAATTTTCCTAAAATATGTATTTAATATCTGTTGACATATCATTTTTTCCTAATTATAGAAGCAATACTTGCCCATTTTCTAGAATCCAAAACACACAGGAAGGAAGACAATTAAAAGCAATCAGGATCCCATCACTCAGAAATAACTACTGATAATATTTTTCATACATTTATAACCAGTCTCTTTCTTATCTTGTTCTTAAATATGTTCTCTAACACATACTCTTACATCAATTTTTAGCCTTGAGATTAAAATTAATATATAATCTACCAATTCCTATAACTTAAGATTTGGAACTTGGCAATAGAAAGAATTTAGTTCATAGATTTGTTTGGGACATGTGCAAATTTTATTTATTTCATTTAGATTTTTGTTCTACATATTCAGATTCCTAAGATCCAAAATTTATAAAAGCAATATGCTTTTTAGAAAGAAATTCAAAGCAACTTTATCAATAGGTAAGTAGTTTTTATATCTTTATAAAGCATAAACAATTTTAACTTTCAAGGATGAACAAAATTTAAAATGAAACATATGTTATAATCTATTCCTAAAGTATTTTACCCATTTTGTGGCCAAAATATCAACTGCCCAAAAGTAAAAATAGTCCTCACATGTTCCCAAAATCAAATAGCAAAGTTTTCAAAGTCTGAATATTTCAGAAATTTATTGTAATGAGCTTATAATTTTGATTATTTTCAAATGCCATACTTAATTATGTATTGGTCTCCATGAAAAGAGAAGTTGATGTCTCCTTGCCATTCGCGTATCTTTACTCTCCTCACAAAACTGAATTAGAATCTTGACTTTCAACTCCACTCTCAAGGAAATGGAGAACTTGCTATAATTTATTATATTCAGAGATGTTGACTGGGCCACATTTTCTCTGTCTACTGTGTTTTTCTCCTGCTTCTTTTTAGAAGGTATGGTCTTTTCATGCAACAAAAGAGGTAAGATCTATAACTTGGTCCTAGCTAACTATATTTCTTCAATAGGCTTGAAGCAAAAACTCCTTCTAATAACAAAGTGTATCCTGCCTTGCTTATTAGTTCCATGTGCAGATGTCATTCTTGAAAGAGAATACTGTTTAAAGGAGCGATGTAAGGGGAACTTAGGGATTGTGCTGTCTCTAAGAGAATTATTTAATATCATCCTCTAATAGCACCCCCTTCTCATTATTTCTCACACTATCATTTGCCCTCTTTTTGAAGGTATAGTTGTCGTGAGATAGTATTAAAATATTTGCATTTGGCAAAGAGTCACCCAGCCATTTGCAGATAAGATTATTTAAACAGATAGCTGTTTGCCTTCAACAACGTGATCACTAATTTTCCTCTATACTAATCACTGTACCTTGCACATAGTAGGCACTCAGTATTTTTTAATTAGTGTTCACAAAACTCTGCCAGCATGAGTTTTCCATGCAAATTAAAAATGACTCAAAGCGATTTTAGCTCTCTCTACACTTTGATTATAATAATAGCTACCACTTATGGAGCACATATAAACCAGACACTTTACACACTTTAATTGATATATTACAAATTATAATATTATTAACTATAGCCCTGAAGGACAGGCTTTATTATCACCAATGTACAAATGCTCAGAAATGCTAAGTATTTTATTCAAGCTCCAGAGCTAGTTGGTGAAGCCAGGATTCAAAACCATAGGTCATGTATAACTCCAAAGCCCATGCTCCTTTCACTATTCAAGGCTGCCTCAATAGAGAGCGGTACAAAAACAACTACTGGGAAATGTTTTCTTCTTACCTTCTAGAGAAGAATTTTAAGACAGCCAGACTCCCCAAGTGGAATGAACTTGATTCATCTGTCCTATATAGGATGACATTTAAGAGTCAAACCTAAGAGACTAATCAGAATAATATACATGTGCTCACCAACCAATGGATTCCATCAAAGGAAACTGGAAACTGCTGGAATTTACTCCCAGCAGCAGAGTAATTACAAATTTTTCCAGAGTTAAGGCACAATGACTCAGAAGAGTTTTAAAAATTTGTGTAGGTCATGCCTGAACTCAGAATGCATCCAAAAATATAACCTTTCTTTAACTGACAACTTTCATCTCCTCTTTGAAGAATCTTATTTAGACCAAAACAAAACTGTGTCTTTACTTTTGATTTGTCCTCAAATATGAAAGAATGAGCCGAACAAAAGGCTTCCCTTAATGTACGGCTCATCTCACAAACATCTCAAACAAAAAAATACTGTATATGTGGGCATTCATTAGGAAATATTTCTTATAGTTCTGAAGGTCCTCTAACCTTACCCTCTAGGACACCTGTCACTGCCCTGGAGATAATTTAGTAACATAATCCTTTCATGTGATGCTAAAAATCAAAAAAGCTGGTCTTTCCTGTTTCCGACTGGTGGAGCTAGTTTTCCAATGTCTATGAAGAGGCATGTGTATGTGCATATACTACACTCTCTATACTTGGGTCCTGGCTGCAAGCTATTTCCTGCTGGCTGAATTCAGATATTTCCAATGGACTTAACTAAAAGAAACAAAGACCTGATTCATTACCCTTATTTCAGCAGCAATGGCTGTCCAAAGCAATAGAACCTTCCCTACAGCACGAGTGTTAGAGGTAAGAAGGAAAGAAAACATACTTCAAATTACAAAATTCTTTTGGTCTAGGGCTCAAAATAATATATATATATATTTGTTCAAATAATCTATAAAAACATGCTCAGTATTCAATCCGTATAATTTCATTGCTAAACTCTGTACTTCTCTCCAGCTTAAAACAAGACTACCAGTGAAATTACTGAAAAATTTTACAGATACGTCTTAGTTAATAAAGCTCTCAGAGTTATTTTACTAAAAGATCTGTCTGAGAATACACAGTACTATAAGTACTACATAAATACTATGTATTATGTAACGGTGTACTATGACTCAAAGTTCACTATTATCACTGGCTTAATTTATGATGTGGGGTAAAATCATACAGGGCAGCAAAAAACCTCTGCTTTAACACCACCACCACTGCCAATAATGTCTTTCCAGGTCACTAGTTCAAATATCCAGGTGAGAGTTGTAGGTGAAAAGGGAAGAAAGGGGAGGAAAAGGGAAGAGGGAGGAAAGGAGGAAAAAAGAATACTTTAGAGGTATCCAAAAGATAAAAATACAGAATCCTTAAGAGCAGGAGCTAGTAGAATTTCTTCACCAGGATATCTGGGCCCAGATCAAGAGAGCAGTGGCTTTGTGCATTTAAAGTGTTACAAATTTCAATTTCCCCTTTCAGTTTTGCTACATTTCCACTGATTCTATCTTGATGATGGAAGGGCAGAATACTGTGCTCACTAGTAACATTTACAGGACAGACTGAGGAAGAATGTAAATCAGATATCAAAACTCTTCCTAAATGCTAAGCCAGACTGTGAGGAAAAGAAATAAGGGACAGGGAAGAATAAGTTAAGAGGTTGAAAAAAGCAATGTTATATTAACCCCACAGGAGCAAAACTTAAATTCTGGACTTTTGAGCACCATATCGTTTAGGAGCAATTTAGAAGACAGAGAATGGGAGAAAATTAACATCTAACAGTTGCTGAGTATTTGTATCAAGCCAAGCACTTACATCTATTACCACTAATCCTCATCTTAACAATGATAAAAATATAATATTATCCCTTTTTTCAGACAGACCACATAATGCAAACTATATGTATTTTTTATTTTAATTTATGACTATAACCAGAGACAATTTTGGAGTAAGATTTGAAATTCTGCTTCTAACATTTATAAGCCTTGAAATTGTGGGCAATTAATAACTCTGAAAACAAATAAAGCCATCCTATTTACAGCATGGCACAACAGAACCATGATAGTATTACAAAGTCACATGCATTTTATTAAATATTCTCCTATGCCAAGGATCACGTGCCCTGAACTGCCTAAACCAGAATGTTTTATGGACCTCCACAATCACCTGATTGTTTGGCTTTCTGTACTCATGCAGTAAAACTGACCTCTGACCTTCCACCTAAGGTGGAAATGGCTGAGTAAAACAAGGTCTTTTCCATGATGAAGGAGGAAAAAAGAAAAGATAAAAGCCAGAAAAAGATACCACAAGAATACTACAGATCAATACATCTTATAAATACAGATGCAGAAATCCCCAATAAATTACTAGCCAACCAAATGCAGGAGCATATTAAAACGACTATACACCATACCAAGTGGGAATTATCCCAGGAATGTAAGGTTGATTTGACATACAAAAATCAAACAATGCAGGACTTCCCTAGTGGCACAGTGTTTAAGAATCCACCTGCCAATGCAGGGGACACAAGTTCGAGCCCTGTGGTCCAGGAAGATCCCACATGCCAACTAAGCCCATGTGCCACAACTACTGAGCCTGCACTCTAGAGCCCACGAGCCTCAACTACTGAAGCACATGTGCCTAGAGTCCATGCTCCACAACAAGAGAAGCCACCGCAATGAGAAGCCCGCACACCGCAATGAAGAGTAGCCCCCACTCGTGCAATTAGAGACGGCCCGCACACAGCAACAAAGACCCTACACAGCCAAAAATAAATATTTAAAAATTCAATCAATGCAATACACCAAGTTAATAGACTAAATGGAAAAAAACATATGATCATCTCAAAATAACTCCTTATTATGTGGGGAAATTTTTCTAAAGCATTCCTATTTAGATATATAATTTCTAGCTTTTAAAAAGAGATGTTTTAGGGACTTCCCTGGTGGTCCAGTGGTTAAGAATCCGCCTTTCAATGCAGGGGACACAGGTTTGATCCCTGGTCGGGGAACTAAGATCCCACGTGCCATGGGGCAACTAAGCCCACGCACCACAACTAGAGAAGCCCATGCACCACAACCAGAGAAGCCTGTGCACTGCAACAAAGAGCCCATGCGCTGCAAGCAACACACCGAAGACCCAGAGCAGCCAAAAAAAAAAAAAGACAACTGCTATTAAAAAAATAAAAAGAGGCGTTTTGAAGGCATGCTTTGCAGAATTCTTTCTAGTTGTGTTTAACAAGAGTATATAATATCATGACTGATTTAATGAGTACCTTACACATGTGAAGTGTAAGGCACATGAAATTTGATTTAATTAAAACTGCCTTTCAAGACAGCTGTTATGAGTATAAATATGCATTAGAGCATAGTAGTTAAGAGCATAGACTCTGAAGCCAGATTCCCTGTGTCTGAATCCTAGTTCTACACTTAGTAACTGTGTGACCTTCATCAAGTTAACATTTCTGTGCCTCAGTTTCCACAACCAAAAATGGACAGTATGATAGTACCTACTGTTATAGAAGAGGCATAAGAATTAAATGTTATTGTATGTAAAGATGTTAAAACAGTGTCTGATACAAAATAAGAGCTGTATAAAAAGTTAATTTGGTTGGTGAAGATGAAAAGGCTAATTAGAAGGAATGTACACCAAGCCCTATCTTCAGACCTTAGCAATGAAGTTTCTGCCTTTTCTATCAGACTGTACTGGATGATCAGATGAAAGCTGGTTTCATCCAACTTTAATGTGGGTAAGATGCATACTCTAAGAACAGATAATCTCTTTAATCTGGAATCCTTAGAACATGATGTCCAAGATCAATTAATTTTCCAGTTCACAGAGGGGATCTATGCTAACTCTTTTCTTCTCACAACTAAGGTAACACATGGTGTAATAGTCACAGAGCACATGAAGATTATCACATCTTGCTGGTGAAGGAGTGGTAAGTAGTCCTAGACAAGACAGTGCCTCAAATGTACTGACAGACTGTTTCATAAATTATCAGCAACAGCTGTTTATGATGGGATTTCTGGTTCAGGTGATTTCTTGATTTTCTGCCTATGAATTTAAGAGATTAATCTATTTAAGAAAAAGGCTAGACTTCCTGCTAACATCTGGAAAAAGGCAAGGATGCCCACTCTCACCACTTCTATTCAATGTAGTATTGGTAGTCCTAGCCACAGCAATCAGACAAGAAATAAAAAGTATCTAGATTGGAAGGAAAGAGGTAGAACTGTCACTATATGCAGATGACATGATACTATCTATAGAAAACCCTAAAGACTCCACACAAAAACTACTAGAACTAAAAAAAATAAAAAATAAATAAATTTTAAAAAACTACTAGAACTGATAAACGAATTCAGCAAGGTAGCAGGGTACAAGATTAACATATGGAAATCAGTTGCATTTCCTTACACTGACAGTGCAATATCACAAAGAAAAAGTAAAAACACAATCCCTTTTAAAATCACATCAAAAAAATTAAATACCCAAGAATAAACCCGACCAAGGTGGTGAAAGACTTATATGTTGAGAAATATAAAACACGGATAAAGGAAAATGAAGATGATTCAAAGAAATGGAAAGATATCCCATGCTCTTAGATTGGAAGAATTAATATTGTTAAAATGGCCATACTATCCAAAGCAATCTATAGATTTAATGCGATCCCTATCAAGTTGCCCATGACATTTTTCACAGAACTAGGACAAATAATACTAAAATTTACATGGAACCACAAAAGACCCAGAATTGCCAAAGCAATCCTGAGGAAAAAGAACAAACCTGAAGGCATAACCCTCCCAGACTTCAGACAATACTACAAAGCTACAGTAATCAAAACAGCATGATACTGGCACAAAAACAGACACATGGATCAACGGAACAGAATAGAGAGCCCAGAAATAAACCCACACACCTATGGTCAATTAATCTTTGACAAAGGAGGCAAGAATATACAATGGAGAAAAGATGTTCTCTTCAGCAAGTGGTGTTAGGAAAACTGAACAGGCACATGTAAATCAGTGAAGCTAGAACTCTTGCTCACACCATACACAAAAATAAACTCAAAATGGCTTGAAGACTTAAATATAACACATGACACCATAAAACTCCTAGAACATAGGTAAACATTATCTGACATAAATCATAGTAATGTTTCATAGGTCAGTCTCCCAAGGCAAAAGAAGTAAAAGCAAAAATAAACCAATGGGACCTAATCAAACTTACAAGCTTTTGCACAGCAAAAGGAAACCATAAACAAAACAAAAAGACAACGTATGCACTGGGAGAAAATATTTGCAAACAATGCAACTGACAAGGGATTAATTTCCAAAATATACAAACAGCTCATATAGCTCAATATCAATAAACAAAGCCGGTACTTCCCTGGTGGTCCAGTGGTTAAGAATCTACCTTCCAATGCAGGGGACATGGGTTCGATCCCTGGTCAGGGAACTAAGATACCAAATGCCGCCAGGCAACTAAGCCTGCACACCACAACTACTGAGCTTGAGTGCTCTAGAGTCAGCGTGCCCCAACAAGAAAGCCTGTGTGCCACAACTACTGAGCCTGTGCACTCTGGGGCCCATGCGTCACAACTAAGGAGAAGCCCACGCGCCTCAACAAAGAGCCCACCTGGCACAACGAGGGATCCCACATGCCACAACTAAGACCCAATGCAGCCAAATAAGTTAAAAGAATAAATATTAAAAAAAAAATCAAAAGATGGGCAAAAGATCTAAATAGATATTTCTCCAAAGAAGACATACTGATGGCCAACAGGCACATAAAAAGATGCTCAACATTGCTAATTACTAGAGAAATGCAAATGAAAACTACAATGAGGTATCAACTCACACCAGTGAGAATGGCCATCATTAAAAGTCTACAAATAATAAATGCTGGAGAGGGTGTGGAGAAAAGGGAACCCCCCTACAACGGTGGTGGGAATGTAAAGTGGTATAGCCACTATGGAGAACAGTATGGAGGTTCCTTAAAAAACTAAAAATTGAGCTAACATATGACCTAGCAATGCCACTCCTGGGCATATATCTGACGAAAACTCTAATTCCAAAAGCTGCAGGCACCCCAATGTTCACAGCAGCAATATTTACAACCGCCAAGACATGGAAGCAACCTAACTGCCCATCAACAGATGAATGGATAAAGAAGATGTGGTGTATATATATATATATATATACACAATGGAATATTAGCCATAAAAAACAATGAAATAATGCCATTTGCAGCAATATGGATGGACCTAGAGATTATCATACTAAGTGAAATCAGACAGAGAAAGACAAATACCGTATGATATCACATGTGGAATCTAAAAAAATGATACACATGAACTTATTTACAAAATAGAAAAAGATTTAGAAAACTAAGTTATAGTTACCAACAGGGAAAGCAGGGGAAGATACATTAGGAGCATGGGATTAACAGATACACAATACTATAATATAAAATAGATAAACAACAAAGTTCTACTGTATAGCATACGAAACTATATTCAGTATCTTGTAATAACCTATAATGGAAAACAATCTGAAAAGAATATATATGAATATATATATATATATACATACACACGTGTCTGTACATATATACACAAAAAACAGAATCACTTTGACGTACACCAGAAATTAACACAACATTGTAAATCAACTATA
The DNA here is from genome assembly GCF_003031525.2 of Neophocaena asiaeorientalis asiaeorientalis. NCBI lineage: Eukaryota > Metazoa > Chordata > Mammalia > Artiodactyla > Phocoenidae > Neophocaena > Neophocaena asiaeorientalis. The sequence continues at coordinate 1,811,679 of NW_020174648.1, read as the reverse complement.
CTTCAATAAAAAAGAAAGAGGCTAGAGAATATGGTGGGATCTCTGCCTATCCCTTCAAAATTTGCCATTTTGAGTTGTTTTGCTGAATATCATTACCTTGCAGCCTTCCTGGAATTCTGATTAAAAGCCATGGGTAGCTACACTTTCTTATACTTCACTAACATAGAATTATATTAATCTCTCAAATAACCTGAACTGGATTGATGTAATGTGTTTAAATATAAGCTTCTCTGAAGCTGCTTGTATTGATACAGAATCATTTTTTTATACAACTACTCTATTTTCTGCACCATTCCTACCTATCAAAACACTGTTTAACAGAGCTGGAGGAATCAGGCTCCCTGACTTCAGACTATACTACAAAGCTACAGTAATCAAGACAGTATGGTACTGGCACAAAAACAGAAATATAGATCAACAGTACAGGATGGAAAGCCCAGAGAGTATAGGGAGGGTGGGAGGGAGACTCAAGAGGGAGGAGATGTGGGGATATATGTATATGTATAGCTGATTCACTTGTTATGAAGCAGAAACTAACACACCATTGTAAAGCAATTATACTCTAATAAAGAAGTTTAAAAAATTTTTTTAAAAAACACTGTTTAAGGGATATCCCTGGTGGTCCAGTGGGTAAGACTCCACACTCCCAATGCAGGGGGCCAGGGTTCAATCCCTGGTCAGGGAACTAGATCCTGCATGCATGCTGCAATTAAAAGCCCACAGGCCACAACTAAGAAGTCCACATATGGCAACTAAAGATCCCACGTGCCGCAACTAAGACCCGGCACAGCCAAAATAAATAAATAAATGTATTTTTTAAAATAAAATAAAGAGGTCGTATAGTTTAAAAATGAAATATTGCTTTGTTTACTGTCTTTCTAGACACAAAAAAATAAAATAAAATTCAACTTAAAAAGCACTATTTAAATTGAATACCAACCTTTTGGAACATGTATAAATATATATATAATTATCATATTAGTATGTATCTAATTAGTGCACATCTAACTATCTAATTCTCATAATAATCCTGTCAGGTAAATAACTTATCCAAGATCATACAGATTTGCTCCAATTTCCTTCATCTTCCTTACATGTTATACTTTATAATAAAAATTCACCTTTGAAAGATAATACTGAAACATAAGTGTTCCATAAAATACTTAAATTATTAATAAAATAGCATGTACCTTTTATGACAATTTACAATTTTTTTAATGGAATCATTTAATTGAGAGTTTCTCAGCCATGACACTTCTGACATTTGGGCCAGATAATTCTTTGTTTTGGGGAGGTGTCCTGTGCATTGTAGGATATTTAGCAGCATCCCTAGCTTCTACCCACTAAATGCCAATAGCACCCCATCCCCAGCTGTGAAAACCAAAAATGCCTCAAAAGGTTGTCAAATGTCCCTTGGATGGCAAATTGCCCCACTGTTAATCTTTACAACAATCCTACAATATATAGGGCTTTGACAAAAATCCTGAGTGGTACTCAAGCCCATTTTCAGACTTTGAATCTAGTGCTCCTCCCTCTACAGCACTTCTGCTCTACCTTATATGCTCCCAACCCGTAATCCAAGGAAAATATGTGATAGTGTGACCTTGCTTACAAACATGTACAAATGAAACGGTCATAAAACATTTTTACTACATGTGACGCATTCTTATGTTCCCTTTTCTTTTCCTCTCTACCATCTCAACTGCTAGGGTGGCTCCCCACTGGACTGATTTCACAACCCATAATTGGAAACTACTGTCTAAGTAAATAAAATGAGTCAATCTGTTGTATGAGTTTTCTAATGTGTTTTATAAAGTTTTTCAACATCAGTAGATAGTACAAAAAGATATTCTGGTTAATCCTAGTCAGACCTAGATGATCTGAATCTTCTCTTCTCAGTTGTTGCTCCTCTGCTAACAAAACCCCAAACTGAGTGATTCCCCAAGTGGGTTCTTCAGCCTTAGTGCACACGAGAATTACCTGAAGCAGCTGCTGGAAAACACAGGTTTTCCTCTGAGAAAACACTCTTGAGTTTCTGATTCAGTTGGCCTAGGGTGGGACCTGAGAATCTGCATTTCTACTATCACCCAGAGGTGAAATTGATGGTACTGGTGTAGGAATCAAATGTTCAAACTACTGCCTAGAACTGCCTTAGAAATGGAATAAATGAGTCATAAAAAGAGATTTCTTTTTAAAAGCATATGATTTTTTAAATGCTTGTTTCAAGACTTAAAACTAAATGAAATCATGTATCTATATATTTAACAAATAATGAGTGTTTATCATGTGCCACACTATTTGGGGTAACATACTAATAAGTCAGTATTTCCCAAAGTATGTTCCATGAAAGTAGATTGAGTAGATGTCACACAACAATACTGAATAAAACAAGTCTTACAACAAAGAAATATCTAACTTAATTAGAGTCATTAATATACTCATGTTTATAGTAGCCATCCAAAAGGCAGCTACAGCACGTAGCATATCTCAGATTTCTTTTCTCAGTCTGCAATTTTGTTTTTTTTTTTTGCAGTACGCAGGCCTCTCACTGTCGTGGCCTCTCCCGTTGTGGAGCACAGGCTCTGGATGCGCAGGCTCAGCAGCCATGGCCCACAGGCCCAGCCGCTCCATGGCACATGGGATCCTCCCAGATCGGGGCACGAACCCGTGTCCCCTGCATCAGCAGGCAGACTCTCAACCACTGTGACATCAGGGAAGCCCTCAGTCTGCTATTTTTAAGCATCTCAAAAAACTAGTATTCTGTTGTACAGCAGAAAGTAACACAACATTGTAAAGCAAGTATACTCCAATAAAGATATTAAAAAACAAACAAACAAACAACTAGTATTCCAGGGAAGGCACTCTGAAATATGAACTGAGAGGGATGAGAAAGGTTTGAACACACCTTTATGTCAAGCATTTCATACACATGAATTAAAATTATCTAATTTTTATAATAATCTTATCAGGTAAATAATGTAGCCAAAATCACAGGATGACTTACAGAGTAACCCATTTCTTTTTAAATTTATTTATTTGGCTGCATCCGGTCTTAGTTTCAGCATGCAGGATCTTCGTTGCAGCACACGGGATCTTTTGTTGTGGCGAGCGGGCTCTTCGTTGCAGCACACAGGCAATTCTCTAGTTGTGGCACATGGGCTCCAGAGTGTGCGGGCTCAGTAGTTGTGGCACGCGGGCTCTCTAGTTATGGCGCATGGGCTTAGTTGCCCTGCTGCATGTGGGATCTTAGTTCCCTGACCAGGGCTCGAACCCACGTCCCCTGCATTGGAAGGCGGATTCTTAACCACTGGACCACAAGGGAAGTCCCTAGAGTAACCCACTTCTAAAACCTGGCTGCTAGTCTTTCTCTGAAGTCCTGTGACACTGTCTTTTAATAAGAAAAGTGATAAGAACAAGAAACATTACTTAGGATATACAAAGGCCAAACAAAAATGGGTTAAGACACTAAGAAAACAACCCATTAAAAAAAACAGGCAAATGATTTGAACAGACACTTCACCAAAGAGGTTATATAAATGGTGAATAAGCACATGAAAAGATGTTGAACGTCAGCAGCCACGAAGAAAATGCAAATTAAAACCACAATGATACCACTACATGCCTATTAGAATGGCTAATATGAAAAACACTGACAATACCAAGTGCTGAGGATGCTGACCAAGTGGAACTCTCAAACACTGCTAGGGAGAATGCAAAGTGATACAACCACTCTCGAAAACAGCCTGGCTGTTTCTTATAAAGTAAAACAAACACTTACCATATGACTCAGCAATTCCACTCACAGGTATTTACCCTAGTGAAATGAAAACTTGTATTCACAAAAACCCATACAGAAACATTTATGGCAGCTCTAGTCATAACTGCCCCAAACAGGAAATAACCTAAATGTCCTTCAACAGATTTACAAATAAATTGTGGTACATCCATACAATGGAATACTACTCAGCAATTAAAAAGGAATGACCTACTGATATACACAACAACTTGAATCTCAAAGGCATTTTGCTAAATTTACAATAGAAGCCAGTCTCACACGCACATCGTATGCTTCTATTTATATGCCATTCTTAAAGAGACACAACTACAGTTGACCCTTGAACAACATGGGTTTGAACTGTGCAAGTTCACTTATACATAAGTTTTCCCTAAATACATACTACAGTGCTACAACAAACTGTGGTTGGTTGAATCCATGAATGTGGAACCGTAGACACCAGGGCCAACTGTGAAGTTATATCCAGATTTTCTACTGCTCACAGGGCTGACACCCCTAACCCCCACGTTATTCAAGGGTCAATTGTGTAGTGACAGAGAACAGACCAGTGGTTGCCAGGGGTTAGGGGTAGAAGAAAGATGTGACTACAAAGGGACTGCACATGAAAGTTTTTTGGAATGATGTAACTGCTCTGATTATAGGATTACACAGATCTGCAGGGGTTAAAGTCCAAAGAACTGTAAAACAAACAGAAAAATCAATTTTACTGTATGATAATTTTAAAAATAAAGAGAAAAAAGGCAAAAAATGGGGCTGAAGCACATTTTCACACCAGTTACATGAAAATAATAAAAAGTCATGCCGTAAATATATCACAGAACACTAAATTTTAGTAATACCTACAGATGAGAATTTACAGCTTCACTTGACAATCTAAAATTTCCACACTTATTTTAGATATAAATACCCTTCTGTTCAGAATTGTGACAAAAGTTTAGAGGAAAGTAATAGCCTTCCTAAACACATAAAATGTGTGGAATTCAGCATTCCAAGATCTTTGCATCTTAGCAGAAACACATCATTGCCTATGTTGTTTAGGCAAAAGATAATGAAATATCTAAGGGATGAAAGGAATGTGCCAAATCCTCTTTCCCTCATGGAATTCTCAAAGTCAATGTAACTAGCACCTGGTACGATGACCTCAATGCAAGCTCAGAGCTGACATTCCTAGGGACGGACTCACAAATAAACCTAGATCATTCCTAAAGATCTACAATACAATCCTCTGTAATCCAAGCAGTCAGCTGTTTCACTGAGACTAGGGAAGCATGCAACAACTGCTTACATATACTCACATACACATTCACACACACATTTCTGCATGGAATGTATATGATGTGTCTGTGCCCACATAAAGAAACAATATAACTCAATCCATAGGAAATTCTAAAATGCCTAACTCTCAGTATTAATTCATCAATTTATTACTTATTCAAATATTTATCAAACATCCACTTTGTACCAAACACTATAACAAGCACTTGGGATATATCTGTAAACTGGAAAGATGAAATCTGGCCCTCATCCATCACCTCCAATTTAAAGACATACAAGTCATTTTTATATCAACCATCTGAAGTAAAGTGAGATCAATGACAGCAAACTGCATAGCACATGATGGAAACGGAAAAAAACTTAGTATGGCCCCACGATTTCTGTTTGTTCTTTGTGCGGAGGCACGTATGTGCATGAAATGAAGTGCTAAGAAAATTAAAGTAGGAGAGGTAAGCAAGGACCAAATCTTGGAGAACCTTGAATGCCACACCAAGAATTTCAGATTTATCTTGTTGGCAATTAGAAGCCATTAATAGCAGTAACAATTTCAAGAGTTTTTCTTTCAGACAAATATGTATTTTCAATATTCTGGATTATGGAGGAAGGGACAAATAGTTAAACCAAGGAAATAGAAAATACACACAATACACACTACGTCACTGAGCTAACAGTTAAATAGTATTTCTCTTTGCCTCAACAGAACAACATATTCACTTATTATTTTCCCAAGGAATTCAAGTGAAGAACATCCTGCATAATATTAATGATTGACATTTGTATTAAACTTTACTATTTACAAATAGTAAATAAATAGTAAAATCATTTTTAACAGATATTGCTAACATTCACACCATTTTATAAAATTAAAGATTGAGGACATATGTTAATTGAAAAACTGCCCTTGTTCTAACATTCAAATTACATATAAATGAGAGAATGTGACCAAGGTACTCGCTGGCTAAGAAAAGATCAAATTAGTTCTCTGTGGCTCAACAATACCTCTTTCTGGCCCTAATTCCACAACCTTAGTTTAGGCCACCTTCATTCTTCACCTGGGTTTTTGCAGTGGTCTCCTCACTGGTCTCTCAGCCTCTGGTCTCATCTAACATCAATCTAATATGCATAAACAGCCAAAGACGATTTTCTTCTTCTAGCTCACAGGAAAATCTGATTACATCACTACTCTGTTTAAAACCTTCCAATGATTTCCCCACTGCATTCAAGTTAAAGTCTAATCTCCCTCACATGGCATAAAACGTTCTTTTGCAGGGACCTTGGCCTTACTCTCCTACCCATTCTCCTTTTGGTAAACACCTGGCCTCTCATCTTATGCTTTGCACATACTCAATAATTCCCCAAACCCTCTTTTTTTCCGGCAAATATTGTTCCCTCACCCCCAAATACTTTGTGCCCCACTGCCCCTACCCAGATTTTTCCTGGCTAACTCCTACTGCTTCAGATCTCAATTTAGGTATCTCATTCTAGTAAATAATATCCATGGACATGAGAGAAAGCAACTCATTAAAAGATGCACAAAATAGGTTGGACTCTTGTTCCCAGTTTTTCAGTTCCTCCCTATTATAGAATTATACATCCAAATCTTTGGCCAAAAGACGCTGCAGTTACCTACCACGAGAATAGAGAAAGTATGTTTCCTGGCCTCAATGATGTTGGGCATGGTCATATGACTTTCTCTGCCCAATTTTGGTTTGGTTTTGTTTTTTAATATTTATTTATTTATTTTGGTTGCGCCGGGTCTTAGTTGTGGCACACAGGATCTTTGTTGTGGCATACGGGATCTTGTGGCAGGCAGACTTCTTATTTGCGCCATGTGAACTCTTAGTTGTGGCATGCATGCAGGATCTAGTTCCCCGACCAGGGATCGAACCCAGGCACCCTTCATTGGGAACGCAGAGTACTACCCACTGGACCACCAGGGAAGTCCCCCAATTTTGAATTATATCCTTAAGAGCTTTCATGTGTGTTTGTTTCTCACCTTCTTGTGTTTCCACTTTCTCCACAGGAGGATTATGAGACATGCAGAGCAGACCTATGAGCTTGGAGTCAAATCCAGCTGGACCCAGTCAAACTCAGCTGAGATCAACCAAAACCCAGCTGACCCAGAGACTCATGAGAGGGAAAAAACATTGTTTTAAACCACTGCAAATTTCAGATTATTTACTACATAGCATTTTTGCAGCAATAGCTGATATAATGCATTTCCAATAAAATCTTTCTTTTAATTATCAAAATACATTCATATTGTTTTGATTATGTACTAACAGGTTTAAATCCTAAATCAATCATAAAATTTTTAAACACAGAGAAACTAAAAAATATCCAATTTCAATTTATCTACCTATCTTAGGTGCAGAGAACTATGATATGGTATTTGGGGAGTCACTATAATGCAGCATTAGGATAAAATTCTATGAGGGAAGTAGGGCAGAAACAAATCCGAAGAAAACAAGAATAATTTACAACTTTCAGCTGTTAAATGGCAATGGTAAGTGATAAATCACTGTGGTATTTAGATTCCTGGATACTTTTTCTTTTAAAATGATATAAGAGCTTTATTTTAAAATATCATTATTTATAACACATCAAAAATTACATAATTTGCAATTATTTAAACTTATGATGAAAAGTTTTTAGATGTCACCAAAAACGTGTGCAAGAGAGTACACATCTATTTTCTTTCTTTTGGTGTACAGTCCTGTGAATTTAATACATGTATAGATTCATGTAATCACCACCTGTTTGTACAAGATACAAAATAGATACGTACATCTCCCTCATGCTACACCTTTACAGTTACATCCTCTTCTAACCTAGATCTTCCAGAAGTCCTTTTAGGAAATATGTGAACAAAAAAGTATGAAAAACACTGCTGTATGACACTAACTAGCATGAGTTACTTGTCCAGTTACTGAGGCTTCAAATTTTCAGCCAAATTCTAGTTCATTTAGTAATATTAATAATGCCAAAAATATCCAATAAGTAATGGTAAAATTTACTCTGGGGGCCAAATAATATATTCAAGTCAGTCAAAACTGAGTTGGTTAATATACTTACTGACTCAGAGTTCATTACAGTCGAAACTTAAGTTTCTCCACAATACTCACAGAGGATGATATAGATGAACTTAATCTGGAAACTAGTCTTATCTTTAAAACAGGTTTGCTTGGTTATACTGATTAAGTATTAAAAGACCTCTGAGTTAGAATTTCCTCCCATTTTCTGCTTGCCTTAATTTTTCAGAAAGTTGAGATTTAGATAAATATCACTTCTAAAGAGCAATTCCAGATGAAAATCATCAAAGTATAATACAAACAAGAATAAACCCTTTTGCACACAAAAGGAATCTAACCAGTCTCTCAAAACACCAAGCATACCAGGAGAAGCATTGAAAGTCAAAACCAAGGGACTTCAAACAATTATGTAAACTATAAGCAGGGAAAGTCAAATACAGGAAATAACCTAAAGTAGCTCTTGCTGAATTAAGAACACTGTTTTCATTCTATCCAACTCTATAGAAAAACCTGCTAACAGGGTAGGTTATTTTAGTCATTAAGACCAAACATGAAATAATACCTCTCTCTAAAAAAAAATACACAATACAAATCCCCAACACAGTTGTATCTGAGAATAAAAGAAATAAATGGAAAGTGTAAGCTTCAGTAATCTGTGTTAGCATTAATTAATACACACAGAAATCCTCATTCACTCAAAAATTTTGAACTACTACTCTGTTCAAGGGACTATAATTGTGATATAACATGACTGGTGATGGGCCATTTGTGCAGAAGCTCCTTGATAATTCTACTAACCTCTTCATAACACACCACGTTGTGAACCCACTTACAGCAGGGTTTTACTGTTAGCAAGATACTAAGGGAGATACAAAGATGAAAGATATAGAGACTGCTCTCAGAGCTTAACATCTAAGTTAGAGATTTGGTTAGAATAGGTTCATTTTATACTGCTATGAAATAAAAGTACAACATGTACTTAATAATGCTACACCTAAATACAAGGAAATGGACATAAAATTCTGTAAGGAACTCTGTCAGACTTCACAGAATGAGTTTTCATGTACCCAGAAAAAGAACAATAAAATCATCAAACCTAACTACTGGTCACAAATGTTCCTTACTGATGCTATGAGACACTCCCACAGCGGGGGAAATCCCAACAGAGACCACATATAACTACCTTTCTCCTCACTAAAACTGATCACAAAGCAAGAGCTTAAAATAATTCATGGCAAAGTAAAAAGCAAATTAAATCATCCTAAAAATAAGAGGTTATCAGCATTTTCAAATAGCAAACACTAGAATTAAAAGTTCGTATATGCTGCACTTCAAGAAAAAGTAACTCCTTAATCAGGTCTTGTTCTAAGGAAGATCATAAAGTAGGCCTTGATGGACAGGTACCCTCCTTTCCTGACCTCTCTTATGAATTTGTCTCCTTACTTCCCAAGGACTTTCACCCCTCACGATACTCCTACTACCCTCTATATGCACACATACATGAATGCACACTGTCCCAGGTCAATCTCTTTCTATCTGAAGGACTGAAGTAATTTTATCTTTGATTGGAGAGTGGTATTAGGGGGAGGAGAATGGACTCCATTTATTTTCACTACACAAGAGCTAAGGTGTTACTCCTCCAGGCAAGGTCTCCAGAAAAACTGTGCTCTAGAGCCTTAGAATTTAAGGATAATATAATAAGTAACTTCTACTAAGATTTCTGTTGTTGTCGTTGTTGTCGTTGTTGTTTTTGACCATGTGGCATTTTAGTTCCCAGACCAGGGTTCGAACCTGTGCCCCCTACATTGGAAGCACAGCTTCTTAACCACTGGACCGCCACGGAAGTCCCTACTAAGATGTTAATGCACATATAATGGCACTGAATCCCACCACCTCCCTAACTATAATGATATCTACATCTTAATAGGTTACACAGTGAAAAATGAAAGAAATTCCCCCCAAAAAAGAATTTTAGCCATTAACTAGCAGAGAGATACTGCTGGTGTTCCTAAAATCATGCCATAAAGCCTATTCCTCTATCCCTATTAAAAAATACACATGGACTAGCTCTGTTTTAACCCTGGCCAAAAAGCAAGCAAATCTCTTCTGAAAATACTAAATTAAAATGGTCAGACAAATGTCTACCCAGAATATTATGGGGAACTCTGCACTTTAAAATACGTATATAACAAACCTTATTTGGACATTTAGAAACTTGTATTAAACATCATAAATTAGGGACTTCAAGATGTATCCCTGGTGTGCAGTGGTTAACATTCCACACTCCCAATGCAGGGGGCCTGGGTTCGATCCCTGGTTAGGGAACTAGATCCCACATGCATGCCACAAAGAGTTCAGGTGCCACAACTAAGGAGCCCACGAGCTGCAACTAAAGGAGCCCACATGCCGCAGCTAAAGGATCCCGCGAGCCACAACTAAAGGAGCCCGCAAGCCCCAACTAAGGAGCTGGCCTGCTGCAACTAAGACCCAGCACAACCAAATAAATAAATAAATAAACTTTTATAAAATCATAAATTATAAAGAAAAGTTTTAGTTAAAAAAAAAAAACTTCCATACATTCTTCCAAAACCGTCAAGATATATTTTGAAGCGTTTTCTAGGAAATAGCTGATATAATTAGAGTAACAAGGTAACAAATTTTAAAGCTACAAAGGCCTTCACTGTCTTTTTAGAAATAATAACCTTTTCCTTTACATAAAACAATATTAAGAGTGAAGGGAGGGACTTCCCTAGTGGCTCAGTGGTTAAGAATCCACCTGCCAATGCAGGGGACGTGGGTTCTCTCGAGCCCTGATCTGGGAAGATCCCACGTGCCGCAGAGCAACTAAGCCCGTGCGCCACAACTTCTGAGCCTGCGCTCTAGAGCCCGCGAGCCACAAATACTGAAGTCCACGCGCCTAGAGCCCGTGCTCCACAACAAGAGAAGCCACCGCGATGAGAAACCCACACACCGCAACGAAGAGTAGCTCCCGCTCACCACAACTAGAGAAAGCCCACGCACAGCAGCGAAGACCCAACGCAGCCAAATTAAAAAAAAAGAGTGAAGGGAGAGAACCTAAAGATGAAGATTTAAGATACATATCAATTCCATTAGATATGATATCAAATGTTATATCAGCTATTTAAAATGTCATTGTGATAAATAGGTCTTATCTAGATACTAATTCAGAAGAGAATGACTTTTGAACCTAAGTGGATATATGACTACACAGAAGCAAAACAAATGTTTTTTAAAAGAATAAATTACAATAACACTCAAAAAAACCCTGAAGCATGACACTTCATGCTTGCAAGGGGGAAAAAAAAAAGCTTCAAATATATTGGTAAACCACCATTTTTATTATGGTTTCCCCTTATTAACTATTTGTGTGTGTGCATGTGTGTATTCATATCAAATTTCAGGTAAAGAAGAAAAAAATCCACTTTTTTGTATTCTGACCTATGTATGTATATGCCTTAAAAGCAGCTGTGGAGCATCTCTTCACTCATAACATGTTCTCTTCCTTTGTCTCTGACTTTCCCTCCCCTCCCCTGCATGCCCTGGAAACATATTACTCCCCTACTCCTACCTCCTCACCTTGGATCAAGGAATAAGAAGCTTACCCCATCCCTACTACTTGCAGACACCCAAAGCCGTTCCAGTACTATAGTTCATTCTTCTTTGATATTCTTCGCTGAAATACCCTCTACCAGTACATACAACTGAGAATTAGTTTGAAATATTCTGAAATATATATGATTACACTTTATTCAGTCCACAGTATAGTCTTAAAACCTTCTACAACTTTTTTTTAATATCTCAACTTTTCTATTGATTCTAAGCAAAAAAAGAGAAGGTAGAGAAAGATAAAAGAGAGATTATCCCCTGACCTCCTCTTAGTGCCTTTACCTTTTGCTACTCCCTGTGAAATTTCTCAGAGCACTTTTTATTTCAAAAACAGGAGAAAATATATAAGATAGGGGGTTCTTGGGGTTTTTGTTTGTTTTTGGGTTTGGGCACAAATAGGCAAGGTGGAAAATGTACATGGGCAGAGAAGGAATAGGAAATTAGGGATGCCAAAACCAGAAAGAAAATAAAGAGGGGCAGAATATTAAGACCAGGCTGATATTGGATGTTGAGCTAGCTCCTTTACCCTATTCCCTTTACCACTTGAATTGGCCTTCTGTTCCCTGGCCAGCCTCAAAAAAGAAAAGCCACCACCAGTCACTTGGAGCTGGTAAAGACTACACTTCCACAGCCAAGAATACTTCACAATAGTAAAAGTTTACCAAATATTTGGTGGCGTATTTAGAATATTAGAACAGACAAGTCTGAAGCTACCTAAAGGAAATAAATTAGCTATCTGAGGAGTAGGATGGGAGGGGAAAGCTACTCTCCTTAAATAGATGTCCTTAAGGAATAATCATCTAGGGCTCCCCTGGTGACGCAGTGGGTGAGAATCTGCCTGCCAGTGCAGGGGACACAGGTTTTAGCTCCGGTCCGGGAAGATCCCACATGCCGCAGAGCGACTAAGCCTGTGCGCCACAACTACTGAGCCTGCGCTCTACAGCCCCGTGAGCAACAACTACTGAGCCCGCGTGCCACAACTACTGAAGCCCGTGCACCCAGAGCCCGTGCTCAACAAGAGAAGCCACTGCAATGAGAAGCCCTCGCACCGCAATGAAGAGTAGCCCCCACCTGCCGCAACTAGAGAAAAGCCCGCACACAGCAACAAAGACCCAATGCAGCCAAAAGTAAATAAATTTATTTTTAAAAAAGGAATAAACATCTAGCTCTTAATTTTAATCTCTCAGCAGACAAATATCCTAGGAAGTTTTACTACTGTCTGGCATGCTGTCTTGTAAGTCTAATAAATGAGAATGTGAGCTCATGCCCTGGCCAGTAAGACATTAAGGCTGATGAAAGGGAATATGAAGCAAATTAAGAAAGGAGATTACTGGTTAGAAAAATTCTTACCACTCTCTCCACAATCAAAAGAGGTTGTAAGAAATTGATAGAAATCAATTATCACTCCTTTTTAACTATACGCGTAAAAGAGTTCTGAAAGTTCTAAAAGCCTCTCACTTTGGGAGATGAAGGCAAATATCTGGGATAGTCAAGTGCTATTCAAGAAAACAAAAGCCTTATTAGGCCGTTATTAACAGCAGCTAGTTTTGGGGGTTTTTTGGTATATCAGAAATGTTTTTATTGTTACTAATATTCCATTATATGAATATACCACAGATTGCTTATACATTAACCTGATTGGCAATTTTGCTGTTTTCAGTTTCTCGCTATTAAGAATAAAACTGGGGGCTTCCCTGGTGGCACAGTAGTTGAGAGTCCGCCTGCCGATGCAGGGGACACGGGTTCGTGCCCCGGTCCGGGAGGATCCCACATGCCGCGGAGCGGCTGGGCCCATGAGCCACGGCCGCTGAGCCTGCGCGTCCGGAGCCTGTGCTCCGCAACGGGAGAGGCCACAACAGTGTGAGAGGCCCGCATACCAAAAAAAAAAAAAAAAAAAGAATAAAACTGCTATGAACATCCTTTTTTTTTTTTGCTTTTTTATTCTTGCTTTCATTTCTTTTCAGTAAATACTTAGAAATGAAATGGTGGTCATGGGATAGGTGTATTCTTAACAGTAAAAGCATAAGTGCTAAACAGTTTCTCAAAGTGGTTATACCATTTGCCCTACAATCAGCAACATTTATGAGTTCCATTTTTCCACGTTCAGTTGATATACTGTTGGTGCTGTCAGCCTTTTTTTTTTTTAACATCTTTATTGGTGTATAATTGCTTTACAATGGTGTGTTAGTTTCTGCTTTATAACAAAGTGAAACAGCTATACATATACATATATCCCCATATCTCCTCTCTCTTGCGTCTCCCTCCCACCCTCCCTATCCCACCCCTCTAGGTGGTCACAAAGCACCGAGCTGATCTCCCTGTGCTATGCGGTAACAGCAACTAGTTTTTAATGTTGTTACATTTTCCTATGGTAAAAAAAAATACAAGTAGTTGATCATTTTTTCAAAGTAAAACTCTAGATTTTGATGAGCCAAACTTAGGAGGGAGTTTATCAATAGAAAAAAATCAACTTTAACTTAACACCTTAGCCTAGGGGAAAGGGAGGGACTAGTGAGGCACAGGCGTCTGTTACTGGCAAGAAGAACAAGGATTAAAAACACTGTAAGAGATTAAAAAAACAAACAAACAAAAACACTGTAAAACAAAATAAAACAAAAACTGGTTGCAAGCTGGGCTGCTACACTAAGCATCTTGATTATTCCAAAGATGCCCTGAGATCCAACCCAACCCTTCTGGCTTCTGCCAAAGAAGCATAGAAACAGCCAAGTCAAGTTCCAAGAATAGTCATGACATACCATCCCCTTCCAACTACAGTCATCCTCAGGAAGACTGTCCGTCTTTGGGAGTATCTTGCCCTGGGTCTAAAGGCACTATCAGAAGGTCAATGAGCTGCTATCACTGCTTCCTTCTTTAGCCACTGAAACCCAAATAAGAAAATAAGGAACCTTGGATTTAATAGCAATTAATTCATTTAATTTTATTTATTTATTTACTTTTATGGCCACACTGCACAGCTTGCAGGATCTGAGTTCCCCGACCAGGGATTGAACCCATGTCCACTGCAATGAAAGCGCGGAGTCCTAACCACCGAACCGCCAGGGAATTCCCAATTCGTTTAATTGAATGGCAATTACTTCATGTAATTCTTTGAGGACAGCAAGAATAGACTAAAACTGTTACCTCTTTCACAAATCTTGTTTTCTGGGCTACCTGGAAAACAATAGGTGCTAAAATCAACTTTTTAAATACTTAAGAATAAAAGATGGCCCTTTTCCTGCAAAGCTGAGGTCAACTGTATATTAACAAGTTACATAACCAGTTTAAAAGTGAGTTTTTGGTCCGGGAATAAGAGCTACTCATACTGTTCTCCCTGTTCAGTCATCAGTAGCCAAGGAAAAAATTCTTACTAAAACTTCTTTACCTTTACACATTATGGCCTATTGGAGTGTCATGGCCTTCTAACAGAATGCCCATAACACAAGATCCAAGACTTCTGGTCTCTCTACTCATTATACGTGTAATACATTTTGGTATGTAATTGAAGTGCTATGTGTAAATATACTTGTGTGTGTTTTAAGTTTGCAGTTATCCTTGATGGCTTTCTCCCCTTTATTTCAAGTTTTCATTAAGTATCTAGAGATAATTATCTATATGCAAATGGTGCTACACTCTTATAACCTACTTTCTTATAAGTGATAAGTATTTTACTATGTGATTCAATATACAATATATACGACATATAATATGTAAATACAATATATATATCACTAACGTAGAATGGTGTGTAGCAAAACCTTTTTTGACATAAACTGTGCAAAAAGTAAAGTTCTGCCCAAGTTATGATTTTCATAGCCACAGAATACAATTTAATAAAAGTTTATGATGTTTCAATGTAAATGTGCTTGAAAAGTCTTCAATAAACTAACTTTGAACTATGAACATATCTAACAAATAAGAATTAGAAAGTATTTGGAGACTTGAATATACTTGTACCACCAGGCATATAGAGGTTCTGTCTCCCACTGTACAAACTGCTCTTTTTTTTAAAAAGGGGAGGAGAGGACAAAAGAACTGGGAATGTAAACATCATGGAAATTCATCGTAATGTCAGCCATGGAATTTAAGAGACAGGAGAAACTTTATAGATTATCTAATTCAAGCCCCATTTTTAAGGATGAAGTAACTGAAATAGAAAGAGAAATTAACAGACTCATCTGAGGTAATATATAACAGTTAAAGGCCTTATACATAGAATTATCTCCTAAGAATGAATCCCAGTACATTGCAGGTAAGGATGTAAAATGGTCATCTTCCATGGAAAACATTTTGGTTGTTCCTCAAAAAGCTTAACATTGAATTATCACATGTCCCAGCAATTCCCCTCCCAGGTATATACTCAAACGAACTGAAAATAAGGATTCAAACAGATACTTAACACGCCAATGTTCATTGCAGCATTATTCCCAATAGTCAAAAGGTAGAAAAAAACCCAAGCGCCTAAAAAGAAATGAATGGAGGGACTTCCCTGGTGGTCCAGTGGGTAAGACTCCTCGTTCCCAATGCAGGGGACCCAGGTTCAATCCCTGGTCGGGGAACTAGATCCCGGATGCATGCCTCTACTAAGAATCCGCATGCCGCAACTAAGACCCAGCAGAGCCAAAATAAATAAATAAATATTTTAAAAAGAAAGAAAAAATGAATGGATAAACAAAAGTAGTATATACATACAGTAGATTATTCAGCCATAAAAAGGAATGAAGTTCTGATACATGCTACAACACAGTGAACTTTGAAAACATTATGCTAATTGAAATAAACTAGAATCAAAAAGACAAATATTGTATGATTCAACTTACACGAAATATCTAGACTAGGCAAATTCATGGAGACAGAATGTAGATTAGAGGTTACTAGGGGCTGTGAGGAGGGAAGAATGGAGTTATTGCTTATTGGTGATATTTTCTGCTTGGATTGTTAGAAAAGGTTTGGGAATAGTGGTGATAGCTGCAATACATTGTGAATGTAATAAATGCCACTGAGCTGTACACTCAAAGTGGTTATAACGGCAAACTTTGCTATATATATTTTATAGCACTACAAAAAAATTTTAAGAGTAAATCCCATAAAAGCTGAGCTGGAGTCAGGTAGTTCTGGCACGGAAAAGCTGGTCTACCCCAGGAAAAAAACACAACAGAGATGTCTTCAATCCCACACTTTTAAAAAAATTATTTTAAATAAATCTAGGGACTTCCTTGGTGGCGCAGTGGTTAAAAATCTGCCTGCCAATGTAGGGGACATGGGTTTGAGCCCTGGTCCAGGAACATCCCACATGCCATGGAGCAACTAAGCCTGTGCACCACAACTACTGAGCCTGAGCTCTAGAGCCCGCGAGCCACAACTACTGAGCCCGCGAACCACAACTACTGAAGCCCATGTGCCTAGAGCCCATGCTGCACAACAAGAGAAGCCACCGCAACGAGAAGCCTGTGCATCACAACAAAGAGTAGCCCCCGCTCGCCATAACTAGAGAAAACCTGCGTGCAGCAACGAAGACCCAATGCAGCCAAAAATAAATAAATAAATTTAAGTAAATCTAAATAAATTCAGGTTTTCACACAGTTGCTGTTTATATAATAAGTATTTATGGTACCTAGATTCATGCCAAAAAATCCAAGACATTTTTAGTATGCTTATACTCTCCTTGAATATTGTTTCACCTAATAATTTCACAACTAAATTTAGTAACAGAGAGAGTAAAAACTTACAGTAAAATGATTAAGATTCTGGACTCTAAAAAGGAAGAACATCTATCATAAAGCCTTCTTGTAAGAACATGTATCACCCACTGACTAAGTCATTAATTCTAAGGAATACCCAGATGACACAACTTTTGACATCAAGAATAGGAAGGAAAGCAAGATTGACAAAAAGAGAGTGGAAATTAGGAAACACAAATGCATTAACAATAGTTACATCTTAAGTAGGAACAATTTAATGAATCACCAATTTAAAATGTGCAAACTCAGATGTACTGATCTAGAAGGGTAAGACTTACATAATCTTGTTCAATTATTTAAAGAGCTCAGATAATTCCTCCACATGAAGATGAAGTCTGCAATTCTAATCTTCCTACCTAACATCCCAATCCCATAATAAGCAATCATATTATACTGATTTTGATTTATGAAACATACTCACTGGAATACTGATTATTTCACAAGTCAAGTGTCGAAGCAATTTTCACTTTGGGAAGGCGAAGAAGTGAAATTTAAAAGCCAGGAATATTCAATATATAATGCTACATAATGTAAATATTAGGAAACAAGAGGAACAGCTATCTTAAAAGCTTTCTGTAATAGAAAGTATCTTTGAAGAATAGGCCAAGAGCTAGGGAGTACCGAGGTAAATAAGACATGATCCCTGGCCCTCAAGAACCTCACATACTAGTGGGAGAAATAAAAAAGTAATTATCATGGTTACATACAGAGATGTGGCCTGAATGTTTTGGTATCATAGAGCAAGAGTGCCAACTAGTATAGCCAAAAGCAGAGAAGGCCTCTTAAAAGAGGATTCTTGGCCTGAATCTTAAAGGAAAGCCAAGAGTTAGCTGTGGAATAAAAGTCAGCATGTTAGCATGTAAAAAAGTACAACTGTGATACATACATATATATACATATATGTATTTTTTTTCATTCTTTCAAGAATTATTTCTAGACTACCTACTACTTGCCAGGCACAGACCATGTTTAGAGAACAACATGTATTTTAGTATGGCTGAAGCCTAGAGAGCATGCCTGAGACTAGGCAGGCACCAGATTATGAAAGCCTTGGATGCTCTGCTAAGGAGTTTAGACCTCATCCTGAAGATGGTAAGAAATCAATGAAAGCTATTAAGGAAAAGACAAGATCAGATACACTCTGATCAAGATCAATACACTCTGATTCAGGTTTTCCTATACAATCTCTCTGAGGAGCTGGCATAAAGGCTTCAAAGGGAAAAGAAGGAAGGAGCTGATATGACCCATGTTTCAAAGATACTGTATGAACATCAGCAGCTAAAGTCTACTATTTCTCTTGTTCTGTCACCAGACTCCACACTAATGGGGTACAGTTTCCATACCAGTAGCAGGTAGAAGATAGAAGAGTGGTAATGTAGAGGAATTCCTCTGACCAAAATTCATAACAGCCATCCACAGGGAACTACTAATTTTAAACAGAATATTATATTAACAAAATAAAACTACAGCATATTAAAACATTACCTGATAAGATGGTAAATTCTATGTTGTATGTATTTTACCACAATTAAAAACAATTTTAAAAAAAGAGAAGAAAAAACAACTGCAATTTAGGCACCCTATTTTTTCTACTCTGGCCAACTTTTTACAAAAATGTAAACACATTAGTTCATACTATACTTAATTATAATTCACTCATTCTTCCTTCACAATTAAAGAACTCTTCAAAGTCTGCCTCCTATCACAAAGCAAAATGTTTAAAACCACAAAGAAAAAGTATGATAATTACTATCTTACTGGGGGAGAGAGGAGAATCATATCCCAAATGGACACCATCCAGTAGCCCACTATCCTTTCCTAGAGACTTGCCATGGTGCAAACTGCCACCATAAAGAATGCACATGAATTTGGACAGACACATTCTAACAGCACAGCTGTCTGTCCAGGCATGCTGCTGAAACAATAGTACATTCCTACTTGTCCTGTCCCCCACCCACCCTAAGCCTCCTTACAAAAGGAAGTTTAAACAAAAAACTGTCTTACTTAAGCATCTAATGTGCATGTGTGTGTGTGCGTGTGTGTGTGTGTGTTCAGTAAGATCAGTTAGGTAATAACAGTAGCAATGAACCCCTCTAACACCACCCTCATCGCTATGTTAGTCTCTGAAGATTCCTGAAGAGGAAAACAATTTTTTTCATGTGTATTTCTCAGTCTTGACTTGAGACTGCCATTTAGGTTCAAAGAGAAGATAACAAGTCACCATCTTTCAGAAACTTGATACAGTATAGTAGAGGAGTGAGTACTGAGAGAGTAATGGAGTTTGAGTCCTAGGTAGCCATCTTACTAGCTTTGTGACCTTGGGGAAATTGTCCAACCTCTCTGAGCTATAGTCTGTTCATCTATAATACATGAACAACGATGCTTACACTACCTACATTATAGGGTTGCTGTGAAGATCAGAGAACTAAATTTAACCTTACCTCAGCCACACACTGCAATGCACCCTTCTCAATAATCTAAATTTCACGCAACCCATTTTGAATATATATTCTATCTTACTAACTCATTCCTTCCAGTACATGAACTCTTATCATAATTTGATCCCATCAGGACCTCAAACCTACCGACTCAACTATTTTTTCATTGTCCATCACCCCTTGAAGTCCCCTCTTCTCCCTTTACCCAGTTTAAGTTCCATGATCCATAAACATAATCACTCACTCCCCTCTCACTTGGATACACTCACTTTGCAAAATCACAAGCTTGATTAAATTAAATTCTCTATTCTCCTACTCCTAAAATCAATATGGATGGAGAAAAAACACACACACACAATCAAGCTGACTGGTGACACTTTTTTTTTTTTTTTTGCGGTACGCAGACCTCTCACTGTTGTGGCCTCTCCTGTTGCAGAGCACAGGCTCCGGACGCGCAGGCTCAGCGGCCATGGCTCACGGGCCCAGCCGCTCCGCGGCATGTGGGATCCTCCCGGACCGGGGCACGAACCCGTGTCTCCCGCATCGGCAGGCGGACTCTCAACCACTGCTCCACCAGGGAAGCCCGACACCAAGCTAAATTTAATAAAGCTCTTTGTATCCAGTACACTGCTGCATATCCTATGGCTATTTTAGACTCATAACTAGTTTCTCTGCTTTCACCTCTGGCCCCCAAGAGTTTATTCTCCACAAAGTGGACAGACTGAACCTTTTAAAATATAACCCCCCTACACCAATAGATCCCCATCCTACACACAACTTTTACCTTCTTTCTCCCTGTATGTATTATCTCCTAGCATTCACCTCCTGAGCCAGTCCTCTCTATCCAGTCCAGCCTCCTCTGCCATTCTGGAAGGATAAAAACCTCTGCTTTACAAATATTCTCCAGAATTTTGCCTTTGATGGTCCTCTTCCTGGAATATTTTTTTCTCCTGAAAGTCCTAAGTCTCACTCCTTCAGATCATTCAATTCTCAACTGAAATGTCACCCTACCAGAGGCTTTCTCTGACCACCCAATCCAAAACAGCATTTCCCCTATCACTCTAATTTACCCAGCTTTATATTACTCTCAGAACTCACAAGATACAGTAAATTTTAAAAAAAGAGCCTGTCTCTACCCACTACAAAATAATCTCCATGAAGGTAGGTGGTTTCATTTGTTCAATGCCATATTCCCAGTACCAAAAAAGCGCAACTATTAAATGTAGTTGGCCCACCATATCCGTGGGTTCCACACTGGCAGATTCAACCAACCACAGATGGAAAATAATCAGGGGAAGAAAAAAAAACCCAGACAGCTCCAAAAAGCAAAACTTCAATTAGCAGCACGCCAGCATCTATCTACATAGCATTTATACCGTATTTACAGGATCTAGGTATTTTCACCATGAGACACTTAGCCACAAGCAGTTTTGCCAAACAATGGATTGGCCATAAGACCGTTTTGCATAAAAGATAAAATAACTGATCAACAGTTTAGGTTTCATTACACTAGAAAATGATAACCTATCAGTTTTTCTTTGTTTTGTTTTGTTTTTGCGGTACGCGGGCCTCTCACTGCTGCGGCCTCTCCCCTCTCCCATTGCGGAGCACAGGCTCCGGAAGCGCAGGCTCAGCGGCCATGGCCCACGGGCCCAGCCGCTCTGTGGCATGTGGGATCTTCCCGGACCAGGGCACGAACCTGTGTCCCCTGCATCGGCAGGCAGACTCTCAACCACTGCGTCACCAGGGAAGCCTATAACCTATCAGTTTTTGCAAATCTTTTGGGGGGCACAGTCGTCCTTCCCACCCAACAAAACCAAAAGTTTACCAAGCTATAGCAAACACAAAAGAGGCAGTTAATAATTCACAAGCGTTCAAGAGCATTAATTATTGATTCTTTAGCTAATTCAGATACAACAGCTTGTTCTCTAATGCCATCTTTACCAATTTTATCACTCGACCTGAGAAGCTGGAGGCAAAAGAAGACTCAAGCTCCTCCTATCCCCCCAAAAAGAAATGGTTACATGATTTTTTTTTTTTTTTTGCTGCATTGGGTCTTCGTTGCTGCATGCGGGCTTTCTCTAGCTGCAGCGAGCAGGGGCTACTCTTTGTTGCGGTGAGCAGGCTTCTCATTGCAGTGGCCTCTCTTGTTGTGGAGCAAGGGCTCTAGGCGCTCAGGCTTCAGTAGTTGTGGCACGTGAGCTCAGCAGTTGTGGCACATGGGCTTAGTTGCTCTGTGGCATGTGGGATTTTCCCGGACCAGGGATCGAACCCGTGTCCCCCACATTGGCAGGCGGATTCTTAACCACTGCACCACCAGGGAAGTCCACGTGATTCTTGATGAGTATAAGTTTCTTGAAAATGGTGAACATTTTTTGCTATTCAATAGTGAAGAACATGATGTAGACAGAATTTTGATATTTAGCACTGAATCTGGCTTAGATGATATGATGAAATATAAGGACTGGGCACGTGTACATGTTTTTTTTTTTTTTTTTGCTGCATTGGGTCTTCGTTGCTGCATGCGGGCTTTCTCTAGCTGCAGCGAGCAGGGGCTACTCTTTGTTGCGGTGAGCAGGCTTCTCATTGCAGTGGCCTCTCTTGTTGTGGAGCAAGGGCTCTAGGCGCTCAGGCTTCAGTAGTTGTGGCACGTGAGCTCAGCAGTTGTGGCACATGGGCTTAGTTGCTCTGTGGCATGTGGGATTTTCCCGGACCAGGGATCGAACCCGTGTCCCCCACATTGGCAGGCGGATTCTTAACCACTGCACCACCAGGGAAGTCCACGTGATTCTTGATGAGTATAAGTTTCTTGAAAATGGTGAACATTTTTTGCTATTCAATAGTGAAGAACATGATGTAGACAGAATTTTGATATTTAGCACTGAATCTGGCTTAGATGATATGATGAAATATAAGGACTGGGCACGTGATGGAACACTTAAATGTAGTCGAGATGTGTACTACCAGTTATATACATTACATATATTGATAAGAAATAGCAGCATCCCTTTTCCATTTTACTTCTAGGGAGAGCTGAAGACACTTAACAACAATTTTTTTTATACTGTAAAGAACTGATATCCAGCATTAGATCCTGAATCCTCCATGTTCGACTTTAAGAAAGAAGTATCGCTTTATTCCCAATACAGCCGAATACAACTATAACCATGAATCTCCAAACACTTTAAATATATTCAAGTATTTTTTGTACTTTCATTTTTCATAATAGGATCTTTTAAAATTTTTGTTTTCAATTTTTCATGTTTCATTAGGTCCTTTTTAAAGTCTTTTACTTTTGTTATTTTATCTTTTAAGGCAAAATTGTCTTATGGTCAAGTAGTTGTGCAGTGAAACTGCTTCCGGCATAATTCTTTGCAGCAAAGATTCTTAGGGCGAAAATACTGTACACAGTATTTACAACTATTTACATAGCATCTACATTGTATTAGGCATTATAAGTAATCACAAGATGATTTAAAGTATACAGAGGACATGTGTAGGTTATATGCAAATATTACACCATTTTAAAGGAGACTTGAACATCCTCAGATTTTGGCATCCGCAGAGGGCCCTAGAATCAATATCCTGCAGATACTGAGGAACAACTGTAAATGAAAAGTTTAAACATCTGACTCTAAAATCCATGCTATCAACTTTAATTTTTCACACATACCAAAGAAGTCCTTTAAATAATAAATGTTCAAAGTGTATTTAAACTGGAAATATTGCCTCTGGAGAAGAGAACCGGATGGCTAAAGGGAGAGAGATACGGGATAATTAAATGTATACCTCTTAAATCTTGAACTATTTAATGTGTTAACACTATATTAGTGTGTTAACTTTTCATTTATTATATTAATGTGTTAACTTCAATCTTGAATTATATTGTGTTAACTTTCTATTAATTTTAATAACATTTTAAAATTTGATAGTAATATTGATGCTGAAATTACATAAACTTCCCAGTTCAATTCTGCATTTTCAAGATGTGGAACACTACTGGTAAAAATATGACATTTATTCATGTCCTGGGATAGTTTAATAAGGTTTTTCAGGAATTTCTCAGAGCACAAGAACTTTTACGTTCCCTTCTTAAATGTTCCCTTACTGTTGAATCATATTAACTAGTTCTCTTACTCTTGTAAGAGTCACTAGCAAGTTGTCAGCTACATTCACTAGTTCATTCAGGTAGGGTAAAACAGCCAAGTGTGGTAATACCTTTACTAACTAATTATGAGGTTGTTTGCCAAGGACATTGTTATCAGAAATTTTGTCACCACAGACAGCAATTACAAAGAATATTCTAAGATATGCTCCAGTATAGCCAGAATTTAAAGTCCTAGCCCTGGTAATGGGGTTGGTGAGAAGGTTGGGAAGGGAAAAGTGGAAGCAGCTGTTCAGTCACTTCCTGTTATCCACGCTAACCACAGTTAATCCCCAAGTTAGACAGGAAGCTACTCCCAGTTCTCCTGAAAACACTGCTCCTCTCAACTGACATGAAGGCCATGTGAAGAAGGTCATCTTCAGAAGAGAAAACCCAGCATGACGATAGTAATGAAATCTTTCACAGATCAACACTAGACCTAACGACCTTCCCAGGACTTTATACTTGTATTATATCACGAAGGATCAGAATTATAAAACCATACTTGAAAGAATAAACACTGATTTCTGCCAGCTATAACATAAGAGACCACTGCACTTAATTTTCAAATTCAGATAATGCTGAATACTTTTCCAACTCTTGTATATTAAAATATTAGGTGTTACGTGATATGACAATCTTCCTGTATGAAATCATTTTAACTATATACACATATTCCCACAACATTTAAGTAATCTCTACTTAATAAAAAATTTTTTAAAACCCAAGAGTTTTCCCAAAACTACCAAGAAACAGTTTATATAGTGTTATATGAAAGATGGAAGAATTAATTACTCCCTCAATTGAAGTCAGAGAAAAAAATGACAATCAGTTGGAACCTGTCATATAAAAATTAAGTTTGGACCTAAGCAAAAACACTATCAATGGTCTTTCATTTGTTTTGTTTACTTTAAAAAAAACACATTGCAAACAAACAAAAAAGTATTAAAAGCAAGAGAGTCTAACAGTGACACTGTGACATTTTGCTTTTCCTCTTTCCTCTAGTCAAAATACAACAAAACATGAACCAGTCACATTTCATTTATTGATTAATCATTGTACATAGCAGGGAACTTAACCATACTCAGCAGTTACAGAACTAGTTACGAAAAATGGTTCATAGGAATACTCTGGCTCTCGTTCTACCACAGGTATACATAGCTGGTATCTAGGTCATGCTAGTCAATCTAACCAGATGCATAACTAAAAGGCCTGATTATCCCAACACTCTCTAGCTCTTTCCCCATTTTGCTAGGGAGATAGAGATTAAAAAAAAAAAAAACACAATATGAGAAAGTCAAACACAGTCCTTCTACCCAACACAGTTATCACCATAATATCCTATAAAATCATCACCCAAGCTCAAATTAAAACAAACTCTCAGTAATTCCTATACCACCTTTATTTTCAATGGACAAATATATATACTTGCTCTTATCCCAGACTGTCTGAAAAATGGAAACATTTTTCAAAGCATGCTATCATGATGGCACATGATTTCACCCATCTGTTATACTTTTTTTTTTTTCTTTTTTTTTTTTTTTGCGATACGCGGGCCTCTCACTGTTGTGGCCTCTCCCGTTGCAGAGCACAGGCTCCAGACGCGCAGGCTCAGCGGCCATGGCTCACGGGCCCAGCCGCTCCGCGGCATGTGGGATCTTCCCAGACCGGGGCACGAACCCATGTCCCCTGAATCGGCAGGCGGACTCTCAACCATTGCGCCACCAGGGAAGCCCTGCTATACTTATAAATAGCAGAAATCAGATGAATTGATGAGTTAAATCTGACAAAGTCACTTTAAGAATCTATGTTCAAGGCATACAGGAATGAAATCCATGATATGTAGAAAATTCATTCAATCATATCATAGACAAAATCAAAAAAGGGCTTAGGAAAAATAAACAAAGAATATAATTTTGGCTAACTGAAGTATTTTCTGAAACATTAAGTGTGATAACCTTTTCCTAGTAAGCACAAGAGCCTAAATTGCTTTCTTGAATCTGGGAGATGTTGGTCAAAGGGTACAAAGTTTCAGTGATGCAAGGTGAATAAATTCTGGAGGTCTAATGTACAGCATGGTGACTGGAGTTAAAAATAATGTTTTGCACATGCTGGTGGTGGTAGCATCGCTTGGTGGTACAGGCATAGAGTTGGTGGGGTGGGATGAATCACGCTCCCAGTGGAAGCAGAGGAGCTGAGCGGGAACCATATGCTGCTGCAGGATTTGCAGGCCATTACGCTTTGCAAGGATGAAGCATATGGAGCCTCAAGTAAAACAAGTTTTTCAAAGTCTACCAAAATCTGCCTTCAGTGGTGGCTATTACAGAGGTGGGTTTGAGCCCAAAATGACAAAACGGGAAGCAGCATTTAAGTTCTTACTCATTTATGTATATGAGTACCAGCTTTTTATAATAAAATGCCTCAAAGCTAAAAATAATAATAATGTATTTGTATACTTGAAATTTGCTGAGACAGTAGGTCTTAAGTGTTCTCAACATTAAAAAAAAAGAAAATGATAACTTTGTGAGGTGATGGATATGTTAATTCGCTTGACTGTGGTGTTCATTTCACAATGTATACACATCAAAACATCATGCCTGTTGTATCATCAACATATATCAAAACATAACAAACATACAACTTGATGCCTTAATATGCACAATTACCATTTGTCAATTATACCTTAATAAAGCTGAAAAAAATGCTGTAAATTCTTCCACAGATGAATATTGTCAAATTAATAACCCAAACCAGTCCTAAAAAGTATACTTTTTTTTTAATGTAAGCAAGCAGAAAAGTAATAATTTTATTAAGCAAGAGATAAACTATAGTAGCAACTGTATTTTCTTCCTAAGAATTTTCTTCCTAAGTACTGGAGTCTCCCCTAGTGGACTAGTGAGGAACATTTTGGTTACTAAACTGAACTTTTAAGTATTTGAGCATGACAAATTCACTAAAACTCTTACCTGAAAAGCAGATTTTTTCCATGGTCAAAGCAATGTTAACATTTTTTTTTATTTCATAATTTTGAAGTCAGTAGGGGCCCTGCAAGACAGAACCAAATCTGTTTCTTGAAAAAATACTGTTTCCAATGTTTCAAATATAATCTCTTCCAAGAATTGTTATATAAACTGAGCATGAATTTAGAAATGTAAAATCAATCTTCTTTAACAGTTTCCTAAAAATATAATTTAAAGCAAAGGAAGTTTACTAGGAAAATTACGTGGAAGAAGGAGATTGCCAAGCCCGTGACCAGGCAGGGGTGCCCGAAGCCTCAGGCTTTGTGTCTGGAGGTATTGCAGTGGTTCCATGGGAGTAACCCAGGATATGGCCAAAGTGTTCCTGGGGCATTTCAACATATGACAAATGTAACTCAAAATACCATAAAAAGGAGAGCAGCCAAGACGGATCAGTGAACTAGAAGACAGAGTAGTTGAAATCACCACCGCAAAAAAATGAAAAGAAATGAGGACAGTTTAAGAGACCTCTGCGATAACATCAAGTGCACTAATATTCACATTATAGGGGTCCCAGAAGGAGGAGAGAGAGAGAAAGGGCCCGAGAAAATACGTGAAGAGATAATAGCTGAAAACATCCCTAACCTGGGAAAGGAAACAGTCACAAGTCCAGGAAGCACAGAGAGTCCCATACAGGATTAACGTGCAGGAACACATCAAGACACACTATAATCTAAATGACAAAAATTTAAAGATAAAGGGAGAATATTAAAAGAAAATTACTCAAATTACCTCACTGATCTAAATGTGAACAATCGAATTATGAATATTAAGCAGAATACTTTTAAAGAGCTAGTGGTTACAAAAAATGAATTTGAGAAACTACTGACAAAGGCTTGAAAATAATGTTTTTACATACCACGTAATTTCTGATAATATGAAGAAAAATAACTTAAAAACAAATTTTTAAGACACTCTATATACATAAAACTAATAGACTATTTCATATTTATGCCAAGTAATCGAGCAAAATCTAATGAAGAATACAAGTATACAAAGCCTTTTCAATTATACTTAACACATTGAAAATAATGCTACCATGCTTTCTCCATCCACATGGTCTTTATACATTCTGTTCCCTGTATCTGAAACACTCTTCCCCACTCCTATCTACTAATATATTTAATAACTCTGCATCCTTCAGATCTCAACTAAATCAGCACTAACCTCCCTGACTAGGTAAAATTTCACTATTATTGCTTCTCATAGCACTATGTATCTCACCTTTTATTGACTTATTTAAATAATGGTTGCTCATTTTATTAGGTTACTTAGAGAGTTCTATCATTAGTTCTATTATTAGGTTGCTGTGAAAATTAAGCAATACATGTGTAAACCACCTAGAACAATGCCAGCCACATGTAAATACTACTAGTATTGGCCCCATTAAACCTGTAAGAGGTAAACTTTGCTTCTGTCATCTAAGATTATTCTCTAGAGTTTTAGTTTGTTGTTAAAAACTACTTCATTACTAGCATTAACACAGTACTAGAGTTGTTCTCATCTATTCCTTGTCAAACTGATAGTCCTCTCCTCAAGAGGCAGAGCTTAATTCCCTACCCTTGGAGTAGAATTAGGGACTCACTTCTAACAAATAGAGTAAGATGGATGTAAAGTCGTGTGACTTAGGACTAGGTCATAAAAGGAATTATGACATTCTGTTCGAAGATTACTTGCTCTGGGGAAAGCCAGCTGCCATACTATGAAGACATTCAGACAGCCATGCAGAGGGGCCCATGGGGCAAGGAACTGAAGCCTCCCACCAGCAGCCACATGCATAAGCCATCTTGGAAACAGATCCTCCAGCCCCATACAAGCCTTCAGATGATTGCAGCTCCAGCTGGCAGCTTGACTGAAACTTCACAAGACACCCTGAGCCAGAACCACCGAGCTAAGAAACTTCTGGATATCTGACACTGAGAAATTATGTGAGATCATAAATATTGGTAGTTTTCAGCTGCTAAACTCTGGAATAACTGGTTACTCTGCAATATATATAAAGTACTGTATATGTTTAAAGAAAAAGAGGATGATGTAGTAAATGAAGAAACAAAAGACACTATCAAAAAAAGACCAACAGAGGCTTCCCTGGTGGCACAGTGGTTGAGAGTCCACCTGCCAATGCAGGGGACACGGGTTCGTGCTCCGGTCCGGAAAGATCCCACATGCCGTGGAGCGGCTGGGCCCGTGAGCCATAGCTGCTGAGTCTGCGCATCCGGAGCCTGTGCTCCGCAATGGGAGAGGCCACAACAGTGAGAGGCCCGCGTACCGCAAAAAAAAAAAAAAAGACCAACAACTCAACAACAAAAAAATAAACCTGATTTATTTTTGGGCAAAAGACTTGAATAGACATTTCTCCAAAGAAGATATATAAATGGCCAATAAGCACATGCAAAGATGCTCAACATCTTTTGCTCAACTAATTAGATGCTCAACTAATCACTAGGTAAGTGCAAACTGAAACCACAATGATATACCACCTCATACCCATTAGGATGGTTACCACCAAAAAAAACCAATAATAATAATAAATGTTGATGACTATGTGGTAATACTGGAACCCCTGTGTAGTACTGGGGGGAACATAAAGTGATGCAGCCACTATGGAAAACAGTATGGCACTTCCTCAAATATAGATTTACCATATAATCCAACAATTCCACTTCTGGATATATACCCCCAAGAAATTAAAGCAGGGTCTCGAAGACATATTTGTACACCGACGTTCATAGCAGTATCACTCACAGTAGTCAAAAGATGAAGGCAACCCAAGTGGTCCATTAACAGATGAACGGATAAACAAAATGTGGAACATGCATACAATGAAATATCATCTGACACATGCTACAACACGGATGAACCTTAAGGACATTATGTTAAATGAAATAAGCTAACCACAAAAGGACAAATATTGTATGATTCCACTTATAGTACTTAGAGTAGCCCAAGTCATAGAGAAAATGTAGAATGGTGGTTGCCAGGGACTGGAGGAAGGGTAAATGAGGAGTTATTGTTTCATAGGTACAGAGTTTCAGTTTTGCAGGATGAAAAGAACTCTGAAGATGGATAGTGGTGATGGTTACACAATGCGAATGTAATTAATGCCACTGAAGTATACACTTAAACTGTTAAAATAGTAAATTTTATATTATGTGTATTTTACCACAGTTTTTAAAAAGACAATTTAAAGAGGATCAAATAGAACTTGCAGAAATGGAAAATATAATCACTGAAATTAGAAGTTTGATGGATTAAATAGCTGATTAGATCAGGTAAAGAGCACTCTGAAGAAATACACAAAATGTAGCACAGTGATACAACAACTGAAAATAAAGAACAGAGGTTAAGCAACATGAGAATAGAACAAAAGGTCCAACATATGTCTAAACAATGTTGAAAAAGAAAAGAGTAGAGAGGGAATTCCCTGGCTGTCCGATGGTTGGGACTCGGCACTTTGACTGCCAAGGGCTCAAGGATTCAATCCCTGGTTGGGGCACTAAGATCCTTCAACCTATGGAGCAAGGCCAATCTTAAAAAAAAGGAAAAAAGAAAAAAAAAAAAAAAAAAAAAAAAAAGCACAAAGAATTACCAGCAGGATAAATAATAAGAAATCTATACCTAGTAGTTACTGTGTAGTGAAAATGCTAAATACTAAAGACAAAAAGATTTACAAAACCACCAAAAAGAAATGATAGACTATCTCCAGGAAGAATAATTATAATGACAGCTAACTTCTCAATAGCAATAATGGAACCCAGGGGATAATAAAATAATATACTGAGAAAAGTGAACACTAAAGCAGATATACTTCAAGGCTGTGGGATTTAGCCTAGTAAATGCACCTGCTTGGTTCAGTAGGAACACACTTTTTTCTTTTTAATATTCTACAGGTGATGTTGATACATACTCCTGGTTAAGCAGAGGAGGCAAAGGAGGAAAAGGTAGAAAAAGAGGGAGGGAACATAATAAACAAAACAAAATGTTAACAATTGGGAAAACAAGGCAAAGAGTAAAAGAGTTCTTAATTTTTTATTGCAACTGTTCTATAATGTTAACTTTCAAAATAAAGTTATAGGGCTTCCCTGGTGGCACAGTGGTTAAGAATCCGCCTGTCAATACAGGGGACAAGGGTTTGAGCCCTGGTCCAGGAAGATCCCACATGCCGCAGAGCAACTAAGCCCGTGCACCACAACTACTGAGCCTGCGCTCTAGAGCCCGTGAGCCACAACTACTGAGCCCATGTGCCACAACTACTGAAGCCCGGGCACCTAGAGCCCGTGCTCCACAACAAGAGAAGCCACCACAATAAGAAGCCTGCGCACCACAACTAAGAGTAGCCCCTGCTCACCACAACCAGAGAAAGCCCGCACACAGCAACGAAGACCCAACACAGCCAAAAATAAATAAATAAATTTAAAAAATAAAGTTATAAAAAGAACAAAAACACATACATACATCAGAATTATAAAATTCTGTTTTAAGATGCCACTATTTCTAAACACTGATTCTAAAAATTCTAATAGGAAATCATGCCAATAAATTAGCCCAAATTGTCCATTACCTGGGAGTATTCATCATGAGAGAATAGAGGTTGGATGTATTTAATCAGTTACTGAAACCTGGTAACACACAGGTGTCAACTAATTCATGACAACATCACCATAAAGGTACAGAAAAACATTCATCAAGTTTCTATGCCTTCCCTAGCCCCTTCTTGACTTTGTACTTAATGATATTCTTAGCTCTTAAACTATGAAAAGTTCCCCTGGGTGATTTTGGAGATAAATTTAAAATTCCATTTTCTAAAACTTAATGATTCTTCCCTCCTCACTAACCTTCACACCCAACCTCACATCAAACCAATAAGGAGAAGAGAAACACAAGCTTCACGTTCTCTCCTTTTTCCCCTTTCAATTTCTCCAATCTCTCTATATCTTGAAGAGCAGAAAAAGTATACTAACAATTTTTAAGACAATTCTGTGCAAGACAGTGGAAGAAGCTTTACATTATCTTGTTTAATAATCAAGCCAGCCATACAGCAGGTATTATCCTCATTTTATAATGAGGAAATAAGTTCAAACAATTCACATAGTTAATAAACCACAATTCTAACCCAAATCTGTCTAGCTCCAAAACCCCTGTACTTTCTACATCATAGTGCTTTGAGTTACATTTGTTGCCTCAAGTTCTCCTTTTAGAATAACATTTTTATAAAGTACAGAACCTTAGCAGATAGCCTGACACCAAGATCCAGCTTCACAAAAATAGAACCTTGAACAGAAGTTTCTCAGTCACAGATTAAGAGCTTTCTTCCCTCTCCTATAGACCCCAAAACTACTTTTAGTTTCATTTATTCTATCTACTACCCTATTTAGACATAACTTAAACCAAAAAAATGACATCTACCTATTGAATACTTCCATGTAGAGGCTTTTTCCATGAGCATGGTAGATTCCAGTTATAATTTTATCTGATCCACTGTTGTGTTGGGGGGCTCCCCCAAGATCACTCCCAGGTTCAATGATTCACTATGACGACTGAGCACACAGTTGTACTTAAGTAATGATTTACTGAAGCTAAAAGATACAAAGCAAAATCAGCAAAGGGAAAAGTCTGCAGGAAATCAGGTACAAGCTTCCAAGAGATTTCTCCCAGGGGAGTCACAAAAGACACACTTAACTCCTCCAGCAATGAGTTTTAGCAACATGTGTAAAATGCTGTTTACAGGGTAAACTCCTTACAGGTTCGGTACCCAAGGTTTTTCTTAGGGGCTGGTCACGTAGGCACCCTCTACCTACCACGTAGCAAAATTCCAGACTCCCAGAAGGAAAGTAGGTGCTGAGCATAAACCACATTGTTTGTACTAACAGTCTAGACACAGTGAGCCACTCTTCACAGTTCTGGGAATGGTAGAAACCCTCCCAAAATCAAAGTTCCTAGACACCAGCCAAGGGCCAACCTTGTAAGCAGGGGGTTCTAAGGATTATCGGTCACAAGCCTGCTTATGTTCAGTCTTTTCTGCACCGCTGAGATGTTCTCTTTGGAAACAACATACTGCTGCTGTTTTGTTTTTGGTGATCCCTGTTTTCTATCCAAAATGTGTCTCCAGGGACTTCACTGGTGGCGCAGTGGTTAAGAATCCGCCTGCCAATGCAGGGGACACGAGTCCAAGCCCTGGTCCAGGAAGATCCCACATGCCGCAGAGCAACTAAGCCCGTGCGCCACAACTACTGAGCCCGCATGCCACAACTACTGAAGCCCGTGCACCTAGAGCCCGTGCTCCGCAACAAGAGAAGCCACCACAATGAGAAACCCATACACCGCAACGAAGAGTAGCCCCCGCTTGCCACAATTACAGAAAGCCCGCGCGCAGCAAAGACCCAACACAGCCAAACATTAAAAAAAAAAAAGTGTCTCCATTTCCTGTCATTTTAACTAAAGTTTCCTTTCCTGAGATTTATATGTTTTTTATAACTTATCAGCTGCTTATGCCCAACTTTTAAAACTCTTTTACAAGCCACAAATACACTAGATACACAATGTTATGATTAAATTCTGTATCTAACCTTAAGGAGAATACCTGTGAGAAAAAAATCCTTTTAAGATTTAAAGACAGTAAAAAATTAATCTTAGCACACCGGGATAAAATCATTTGATGCAATTTAATAGATATTATTGATCATTTATACTGTAACAGACTCAATAACTATAATGCTTCTTTAAGGAAAAGGAAAAATGGGGACCTCACTTCCATTACATTTCTACACATTTCTAATTAATATGTACATTTACAAATTAGCTGTTCACATTGTTGGAGCGCTATCCTTTTATAAATCACCACCTAAAAACTAGACAGTAGGACTTCCCTGATGGCGCAGTGGTTAAGAATCCGCCTACCAATGCAGGCGACATGAGTTCAAACCCTGGTCCAGGAAGATCCCACATGCCGCGGAGCAACTAACTCTGTGCGCCACAACTACTGAGCCTGCGCTCTACAGCCTGTAAGCCACAACTACTGAGCCCACCTGCCACAACTACAGAAGTCCACGCACCTAGAGCCCGTGCTCCATAACACGA
Organism: Neophocaena asiaeorientalis asiaeorientalis; assembly: GCF_003031525.2. Classification (NCBI taxonomy): domain Eukaryota; kingdom Metazoa; phylum Chordata; class Mammalia; order Artiodactyla; family Phocoenidae; genus Neophocaena; species Neophocaena asiaeorientalis. The sequence continues at coordinate 1,777,535 of NW_020174648.1, read as the reverse complement.
GAGGCCACTGCAATGAGAAGCCCACATACCACAACGAAGAGTAGGCCCTGCTTGCCACAACTAGAGAAAGCCTGTGCACAGCAACGAAGACCCAATGCAGCCAAAAATAAATTAAAAAATTTATTTTAAAAAAACTAGACAGTTAACCCACACTTCCTTCTTCTTGAAAGAAGTTAAACTCATGACATTTTAAAAGGAATAGAACACAACCCTGCTGTCCTCCTCCACATTTTTGAGTTAATGCCTCAGACTAAGTATGCTCTGTTCAAAGGGTCACGTTAAAAAATTAACATCATAGGAATATTTTACTTCAACTTAAAAAAAGGAAAGGTTTTGGGCTTCCCTGGTGGCGCAGTGGTTGAGAGTCTGCCTGCCGATGCAGGGGACACGGGTTCGTGCCCCGATCCGGGAAGATCCCACATGCCACAGAGCGGCTGGGCCCGTGAGCCATGGCCGCTGAGTCTGCGTGTCTGGAGACTGTGCTCCGCAACGGGAGCGGCCACAACAGTGAGAGGCCCGCGTACCGCAAAAAAAAAAAAAAAAAAAAAAGAAAAGGTT